>NC_054373.1:79994332-80314332 GCF_017654675.1 Xenopus laevis | reverse complement strand
GAATGATTGTACATCACCTCTCGCTCAAGTAAATTAACATGCCAAAGAGTAACTTGCCCTGCAAAGAATAGCTAAATAAGCATTCTAACATTTTTTTTATTTAATTCTGGCTTCTGCAGGTACTGTTTCATTAGGTATTTTGGTGCAAATTGTGCCCAGGCGTAGCAAACTCTAGCAATCTACCATCTGTTTTCTTTTATACAGGTGATCAATAAATACTATTGATTGTTTGACTAGACTTACATAAACATTACATTACATTGCCCATGTCAATGAGATTTTTGGATACAGTGGCCAGCTACTAGGGTGGATTCCAGCCATATCAGAAATAGGCTTCAAGTTTACAATAATGTAAATAAAGTGAAGGTACTCATGCCACATTAAAAACTGAATATGAATGTATTAATGTGCATGGATAACACTGTACTCTGTTTGATACTACATATTACCAGAGATCCAAATCAATATCTTTTGACCAAGAACCCATAGGCTAAAGCCCAGAATATTTTTAATTAAGAATTTTTTGAGAGGAGAAGGAAAGGTGAAATCGCGGGGGGGGGGGAGTGGCAAATGTTAGGCACACCCCAATAATTATAATCATTTACCTGATACCCAGGGCTGTTGATCCTATTTGCAGAAAACTACATGAGGCAGGGGTTCACCTGAGTGAGAACCATGGGGCAATCTCCTTCTGCTCATTCTTTGTGCCAAGTGTGCATGTAGAGTAGAGAGAAATGTCAATCTTTAAGCAAAATTTGTCTTTTTCACTCTACTAAACATGCCCTCAGCCCTGGCCATTGAAGAATGAAAAAGCATAAGATTGCTCCACGGTGCTCACTCAGAAGTACCCAATGCTGGTGCAAGTTTCTGCAAACAGCAGCACCTAAACTTTGCCATCCCCTAATGATTTCACCTTTTCTTCTTTAAATATTGCATTACAATGCTTTGAGGGGCTCAATCGCTCACAGAAGATGTCATCCTCTTAAATGGTTGTGCTGTGATGTCTCAATAAATTCATATTAATGAATATTCCTGGTTGATACAGTTAACAATAGTCCCTGGCCTGACATTATTGCTGTCTATGAATGTGAGATGGCAAATAGAGACAAGGGGAATAAAGCAAACTCATTATTGGTTTGTGCACTATATCTGCTACTGAAATTCCTCTTTCAGTATGTAGGGATGATGAGGAGTTATGAAAAGACTGGCTCTGAAAGCTTGCCAGATGCTTGGCGGAGAGGAAATTGACTCGTATGGTGTACAGATTTTCCTAATCTGAATATACAAGGCAAAGTGGGAAATTAAAGCAATACAGTAAATTCTGAATATTTATAATTGAACTGTATGCAAAATATGTCCTAATAATGCAAAACAATCAAGTGAGCTTTTACCTATATATATATAATATATATATATATATATATATATATATATATATATATATATATATATATATATATATATATATATATATATATATATATATACACAGTATATATATCTATACAGCAACATTCACTTCATCCCAAAGTCATTTAGATGAAAAATACACATTCCTGCCTTCAAAATATTTCTTAAGATAACAAGACTGAATTGTAGGCTATTAGCTAGAGTGATTGATTGTTTTTATTATGGAACAATCACAGTATTAAAACCAATGTTAATATAAAGTTTAACCCGCAAAATTATGGGGGCTTTGAAATAAAATATATACAATATGCCAAACTTAACGTAGATGATGAAAATTATCAGTTGAATTATGACTCTTGGATAAGCCACAAACCTCTTTGAAAGGAAATGAAAATTAGAAACATATTTGTAGCTATATGGCATAAGGTACAGTTTGGTCCATAGTCCACTTGGCGACAAAAACATCTTGATAAATGAAATGGTACATTATATTTAAACTTCAGTGCTGTGGTTAAACTTGCTTAGAGAAGAGGGCCATTGGTTAAAGAATGATGTATAAGCTATGTGAGCTGATTTCAGCACAGACCTTTATTTTTTATCATATGACTGCCCCTCTATAGAAAATGATATTCCAGAGAACATGTTTTCTATTTGAGGAGATTATTGTCTCTTAGTGGGTTCTTTTGTGCAAGGCAAGTAGATTTTTTTTAATTAACAATGATGGAACTATTACATAATGAGATTCTAATAATTTAACACATGACAGTGGAGGAATGTTATATATAAATATATATGTGTGCCAAATCTCAAAAATTCCAAGCTGCTCAAGTTTCCTTTTGGTAAAAATGGGATCAGCATCTCTTAACAAATCTTTTATTAGGTACTATATATATATATATATATATATATATATATATATATATATATATATATATATATATATATATATATATATATATATATATATATATATATATATATATATTATTAATATAAACCTGAATTGAAATTTAAATGATCATTTATTGCAATTATTATACTAATAATACAAATAATATATATCTGTAAACATATAGGGGGTTATTTACTCATTTTTTTATTAATCAAACCTCAACCAAAATCCCGTCCATGATTCTGCCTTATTTATCATTAAAATAACTCAAATTAATCATATCGCGGAAAGACTCTGTAAAATAGAGTGAAAACCCAAATTGTACCGTTTTTGGACATTTTTTCCAATTTGCTTGATTTTTCCCATTATCAGGTTAATCCCAGTGCAGACCATGTTATTTTCCAGTTGGATTAGGGACATCTGCCATTGATTTATAGATGACCTTGACAGATTTGAGATATCGGATTTTCAGGCTTTTTGCGGCATCAGGGTATAATAAATCTCAAAATATTAAAAAAAAAATCTGCAAAAAATGTTAGTTTTTGCCCTAAAAAACCTGACCACAACAATTTGAGTTTTAGTAATTAACCCCCATATTTCTAATATAAAATATGTTTTTGGTGTTGGCTGTGTTTCCAATATGTGCAGCATGAATGAAATCAAGGATTAGTGTGGCCCTGTTTGGTAAAATTGAGTGCAAAGAGTTACCATTGTACTAGGTATTACCGAACCTTTGCCATATGTAAAGGAAGAGATTCCCCAGAAATTCTAAACTATCTGGTTTCAGTAGATTGAGGGACTGAAAGTCTTCTCTTTGATGCAGAGAAGTTAAACATGAAAAATGTCCCCTGATAGAACCAGGAAGAAAACTATCCTGTACAGTGATAAGAAATACACAAGAAAATTAGTTTATGGGGAACAAAGGGTTTACAAGGTAACATAGAACTCTGGGCTGAAGACCTATGTCATACAGAATACGAAGAGGTAATTCCTGATCCCACAATGGGAATTGATTACCTCTGAATTTCTACTAATTGACAAAAAAATCACATACAGTAGTCCTATCATTCTTGGTAGGTTATTGCACAGCTTGAATGTCCTTATTCAGGGAGGCCAATTTTTTAAAACTATGATTAAATTCTATTTCTTTAATTCTATTGTAATTTATGGACAGATCAGATTATAAAAAGTACAAATGAAAAAAACTGAACAATGCTCTAAAAGATACAAATGCCTCTAAAAATATGTGGTTTCCAGATAAAAAAAAAAAAACCAGTAGGATCAGCGCATCGACTTCTATAGGACATCAACTTTAATTTTTCTGAGTTTTGTACTAGAGTTTTAATGCTTTGCAAGTATTGAATATTTAGAGTTTTAGAGACATAAAAAACACAAATTTTTAGAAATTGATTTGTGAATAGAAATAAAAATAATTTTGCCATGTACAGATTTGCTGCAAACTTCGTGTTTCACAAAACTGCACCTAATTTTTCTTTGTGCATCAAAAAAAAGGCCTACAACGAAATAAAAAGATGTGATACAAAAAAAAAAGTTGCGCACGACAAACAAGTTTAAACCAAAAATAAGTTTTAACCAAAAAAAAAGGTAGAGAACTCAAATTTTTGTGTAAAAAAAAACTTGAACCTAAATAAAAAAAAACCTAAAAGTGATACCTTTCAAATTAGATCCAGATTGATGATTTCAATGGTTTATCTGCAAAAGTTTGCTTTAAAGGAGAACTAAACATTAATTTAGAAAACGAATTCTCAATAAATAGTTAGGCTAGAAATGCTCTGCCTTATGTTTTGGCTTCTATACGAGCCCAATGCCATCTCGGTGAAGATATGCACCTTCGAATATATTCACAGAAACTAATATCTTCTTTTCTGCTGATTCACAGCATAACTAGACATTACTGGGCCCCAAAGCAAATTATTTTTCAGGGCCACAAAATGTTGACTTGTTTTACCAATATTTATTGAAACTGTATATGAATTAGGGCCTCATGGGGCCCCTATACCTCCTGGGTCCCCCTGCAGCCACAAGGTCTGCTTCCTCTATTATTACGCCCCTGTTAACAGCACAGCAATTTCTGTGTTTAGTGACCAACTCACGTATATGTATATTGGTATACATATAGGTATGGGATCCATTATCCAGAAACCCCTCTATCCAGAAAGTTTCAAATTACAAGAAGACCATCTCCCATAGACTTAATTTAAATCAAATTATTCATATTTTCTCCTTTTTATCTGTAATAATAAAGTATTTATACGCCAAACTAAGATACTGTATGATTAATCCTTATTGGAGGCAAAACAATCCATTTGAGTTTATTTAATATTTAAGTTATATTTTAAACCTCAAATTTATCTGGTCAAGATTTTAAGGAAAAAAAACCTAGAGTTTTTAGAGATTTATTATACCCCATATTTGCTAAAAATCTAAATTTGAAAAAACTCCATCTCAAACCTGTCGAGGTCTTGTAGAAGTCAATGGCAGATGTCACTGAAGATATTTCTTGACATTGTGATCTGCTAATCCGGGCCAGGGTTTTCGTCTGATAATCTGAAAAAATCATGTTTCACATCGAAAATTAGTTAAAGTCGCATTTTCGCAGACAAAATTCATTACAAATTAACACTCGATTTTTTTGCGATGAAAAATGATTGATAGATTAGTTAAATTCGTAGAAAGGGAATTTGGATGACTTTGTTCATTAAAAACTAAAATTTATTTAAGTTTTAGTAAGACACCCCCCTTAAGACTGCTCATCCAAATTACGGAAAGAAACATTATTTGGAAAACCTCAGGTCCCGAGTATTCTAGATAACAGGATTGATACTTGTGTTTAACATATAAATTCATAGTACTCTCAGCCGCATTTGACACTGTAGATCACCCTCTCCTCCTCCAGTCCCTCCAGTCACTTGGCCTTCGTGACACAGCCCTGTCATGGTTCTCTTCTTACATCACCAATCGTTCCTTCAGTGTCTCCTACAATGGAGTATCATCTTCTCCCCTACCTCTTTCTGTTGGAGTTCCTCAAGGCTCTGTCCTGGGACCATTCCTATTCTCCCTCTATACTTCCTCCCTTGGCAAATTAATAAATTCGTATGGTTTCCACTACCACCTCTATGCTGACGATACTCAGATCTATCTCTCATCTCAGATCTATCTCTCATCTCAACCCAGAACTCCTAACTCACGTCTCCTCCTGCCTGTCCGCTATATCTACCTGGATGTCGCAACGCTACCTTAAATTAAACCTCTCTAAAACTGAAATGGTTCTCTTTCCTCCAAGAAACACCAGTAGCATCCCCGAAGTATCCATCATAGTTAACAATTCCACTATCACCCCCTCTCCCCAGGCCCGGTGCCTTGGGGTTATCCTAGATTCTGCCCTGTCATTCACTCCTCATATCCAGTCACTTATTAAATCATGTCACTTCCACCTAAGGAACATATCCAAAATACGATCATTTATCACCCAAGACGCTGCCAAAATTCTTATTCACTCTCTCATTATATCGCGTCTAGACTACTGTAACTCTCTTTTAATTGGCCTCCCCCTCCAGAGACTGTCACCTCTCCAGTCCATAATGAACACTGCTGCGAGGCTCATACACCTCAGCAACCGCTCATCCTCTGCCTCGCCATTCTGTCAATCCCTGCACTGGCTTCCGTTACCTTTCAGAATCAAATTCAAATTAATGACACTGACTTTCATAGCACTTCACAACTCTGCTCCACCCTACATCTCCGAACTCATCTCTATATACTCACCCACTCACTTACTACGCTCCTCTACTGACCTGCTACTCAACTCTTCTCTCATTACCTCCTCACATGCTCGCATTCAAGACTTTGGAAGGGCTGCACCCCTCCTCTGGAACGCTCTCCCACGATCTGTCCGACTTTCTCCCAACCTTTCTGCTTTCAAAAAATCTCTGAAAACGCACTTCTTTCGAGAAGCCTACCCTCACTCTGCTTAACTACCAAACGCAACACCACATACAACACCACATTTCTCACCCACTTACTTCGATCTTGCCCACTCCCACACCTTGTGTATTACTCCCTTCCCTTTAGACTGTATGCCTATGCATAGGGCCTTCCTCACCTCTTTGTACCTGTATTGATTGTGATGTTTGTTACTCCATATATTCTATGTATGTAATTCATGTGATGTAGTTGTATAATCACAGTTACTTTACAGTGCTACGCAATATGTTGGCGCTATATAAATACATGTTAATAATAATAATAATAATACAAGTCTGATATAATTAATGCTGACCACTGAGTTTAGCCAGCATGTTTGCATTTCCAATTTTGCAATACCACTGTGTATTGGCCGTTAGAAATATATTCTGGCCATAAAACTGTCAAAACATTTATTGTAAACTATACCCTGCTTTTCACTGTATAGAGGCCTATTGATTATGATAAGATTTCCCCTGTGTTGCTAATGCATTAGAACTGCATACTTATATTGATAAATAAAATGTTGAACTGCTTTTGTAGATAAAGCACTTTTGGAACATTGTAAAGGGGAAAAGCTTGAAAATGAGATAGCAGCAGATTCTCTGTTCTGATGTCTAAAGCTGAAATCAAAGCATACGTAACTACGGAGAGGCACAGTACTTAGAAGCTATCTTAGAGAACTCTAAAATGGTAAATAAGCTTATGCATACTGTATATTACATTTAATCTTATCTTTTATCATTATAATCATGAACATAGGACATTTTAAGCCCTGGAGTAAAGCTATGGAAGACTATCAGTCTTGATAGCGTTGGCACTACTTTTGCAGAGGTGTCCGGATGTCTTTTTTTGGAGGTGTACATCTAGGGGGCATCACCACTCACTGCAGTGAGTTGCACACTTCCATTACAGATATGGGATCTGTTATCTGGAAACCCGTTATCCAGAAAGCTCCAAATGATAGGATGGCTTTCTCCCATAGACTCCATTTTATCCAAATAATCCAAAATTTTAAAAATGATTTCCCTTTTCTCTGTAATAATATAACAGTACCTTGTACTTGAACCAAACGAAGATATAATTAATCCTTATTGGAGACAAAACAATCATATTTGGTTCCTATTCCTATTTAATGTTTAAATGATTTTCTAGTAGACTTAAGGTATGAAGATCCAAATTATGGAAATATCCATTATCCAGAAAACCCCAGGTCCTGAACATTCTGGATAATAGGTCCCATACCTGTACATCAAGATAATCTCTTAGATCTTGATACTACAGAGGCTGTGCTGTCATTGCATTGCAGAAAAAAATTGGCTTTGGTAATCAATCAGATAGCAGCTTCACATCGATGGATGCTTGCCAATGGGATTAATAAAGCAGTGTTTCAGGCAAGCAAGTAGTAAGAGGTCAAGCAGCTGCAATCACTTCAAGTCTATTTGAGCCATAATAATGATGTCCACGGTTCTTATCTGTCAGTCCTCATGCTGATGTCTTCCCCATGCATGAATACAGTATATAGATCCATTCATAAAAATTACCATTACCGGTGATAAATTACTTTAGAATGCATTATAGCTAAAGAATGAATGCTGACTACATGAATATTACATTAAATAAGGGAGGACCTTGAGAAATATAAATGATATAGGGGTTTTTATCAAAGGTTGAGTGTTAAGAGTTTTTTTTTTACCTCCAATGACCTCAAATGCACTTGAAACTCGAATGGTATCTTATTTAAGAAACACTAAAATGGCAAAAACCCAAATGTGTGAGTTTAAGTCCCACTACCCGAAAACTCAAATAAATCAAGTTTTTGGCGAATAAAAGATCGAATCGCTCTAATCATTTGAGTTTTGAGGGCAAAACTCTGACAGTGATTCCTCCATAAACTCGACAGGTTTTAGATGGTGTATTTTCGCATTCAAGCTGTTTCCAGAGTCAGGGTATAATACATTTCAAACATTCAAGTTTTTTTTAAAATACTTGCATGATCCAAGGTTTTTTTAACCCGAAAATGTGAGTTTTGAACAAATAATACAATTCAAAAACTAAAATTTTCTTGGAAAAAAACAACTCGAACTTTAATAAATCTAGGTTTTGTGAGGATAAGTTCGAACTCACATAATTGTGAGGTCATTAGTTAGGCCCTAAACAGAGGCATATAGAGGCCTACAGCACAAGACAGAATTGTAGCTCAGCCATACTTCAACCATACTGTTATTTATAGCTAAAAGTATGTAGTCTCTGTTGTTTTTCATAAGTCATGCAAGTTGTTTGCATCTAAAAGGGATCAGATTAGCCACCAACACGTCTGGAATAGTCTAGAATGTGTTATCACCAAAGACCAAGCACACCCAATGTATGTCAAATGAGATTAACTGATATGAACTAAAACCTGGACACTGAGGGGCACATTTATCAAGGGTCGAATATCGAGGGTTAATAAACCCTCGAATTCGACCCTCCAATATAAATCCTCCAAATATCGAATTCGAAGTATTTACCGCAAATCCTGCGATCGATGGATTGAAGTAATAATCGTTTGATCGAACGATAAAATCCTTTGGATCGAACGATTCAAAGGATTTTAATCGATCGATCGAAGGATTTTTCTTCGATCATAAAAATGTTAGAAAAGTGCTGGGGAAGGTCCGCATAGGCTAAAATTGTACCTCGGTAGGTTTAAAGTGGCGAATTATGAAGTCAAATTTTTTTTAAAGAGACAGTACTTTGACTATCGAATGGTCGAATAGTTGAACGATTTTTACTTTGAATCGTTCGAATCGAATTTGAAGTCGTAGTCGAAGGTCATAGTAGCCTATTCGATGGTCGAAGTACCCAAAAAAAAACTTTGAAATTCGAAGTTTTTTTCATTAGAATCCTTCACTCGAGCTTAGTAAATGTGCCCCTGATTGTTTGAAATATTGGGTAAGCAAGGAACTGAACATTGATTGGTTAAAATATTGGACTGTAAGGGATGTTTTGTATTAAGGAGTAGAATGGAAGTTTGGAAGACATATGTACATTGTCCGAGGTATGTCTGTATTCTCCAACAGTATAGCTTTTTGAGAAGATTTTCTCCCAACCCCTCAAATTGTATTTTTTTTTGCTACTTTTTATTACTCATCGTTCTATTGAATCCCTCTCCTCTTCATAATCCAGCCTATCATTCAATTTAATGCAATGTTGCTGTCAATATTTGGACCCTAGCTACCACACTGCACAACGGAGAGCAAAAAAAAAAAGTTAAATAACCGTAAGTGATAAAAAATTAAAACCAATTTCAATTTGTTTTAGAATATCAAGTTAACTGAAAAGGTGAAACCCCTCTTTAACCTATGCAATCAGTATGGCAGTTTTTACTCATATGTCTATATGAAAACATGCAAACAAGTTATGTATGTTCTATGAGGATACCGAGATCTTCATAATTGCATAAAAGTTCAGCTACAGTATCTTATAAATACGGTAAATTGTTACTGGCTATGGCTACACTAATAAAACCAACTAAAAGGATTGTCTGTGAACATTTGGAGCTGTGTTTAAATCAAGCAAGTACACTAGATTGATTTTTATGGAAGCTTTTAAATGCCCAAAATGCTGTAACATTATGTTGTACCTATGATACTCTATAGGGAAAACAGTAAAAAGGAGTTGGCTTCCAACAAGTCTGGTTACACCACAAAAACCCAGCTGTGCAGTTGAAAAACAGGAATAGACAGCTCTGATGAATGGGGCACTTCAGTGTTTAACACTTGCTTTAAAAGGGATCCGTCAGCTTTAAAATATGTAACCAGAGAGCTTTGCAATAACATGTGAGTGCACCGTGTTAATTTCACACTTCTTATATACTCTTATTAAAGATTTACCTATCCATTACATACAGGTCTCCATGGTAAGCTTTCCTGTGCGATTTTATTGCACTTGGGTGACCTTTCCAAATTCTTCTATGCTCAAAAGGCATGCCTAACTGATCCACATTATCCTTAGTCATGCATTAATATGTTGTGGCTTGTTTTCAAACTTCTTTTTATTTTAGTAAATAAGATCTATTAAACATTGGTTATTTATATTTTAGTGCAGAATTTTTTTTTTTTTAAGCCACTTAGTCAGAAACTGCACAAGATCTATTTTGTCTACTGTCTGCATTCCCTACATTTGTTCTGACATCTGTTATATGCCAGTGCCAGTTTATGTGTTTTCTCCTGTCCCTTTTGATCTGTAGCCTCAACACTTGTGGGATTAACAAAGTTAAATATAAAAAGACAAATTAGAGTCTCTCAGTTTCCTCTGAGTTACATTCTGCCTAGATCATAGACACATGCTGCAATTGGCATATAGTAGTTGCATAACAGATGAGGCTGAAAAAAAACTCATCCATTAGAGGAGTAAGGCGGAGCAGACCCCATAGCCACATGGTAACCCAATACCCTTATATCCCCAGGCACCCCTTCTGTATTTGCATGGATTGCTGGTGCAGTGGGGCATGACATCTGTAGGTGGTGATGGCCCAGAGTGTAGTCAGCAGGGGGTTCTGTGGGTGTGGGGATCATTTGTTATAACCAGCTCTACTTGTCTACTCCTGATCTTTCTAGTTCTGTCCTTTCCCAAGTCACAGACTGTCTCTCTGCTGTCTCCTCCTGGATGTCACAGCGCCACCTGAAACTGAACCTTTCTAAAACAGAACTCATTATATTTCCTCCAAGATCTTCCCCTGTCCCTCACATATCACTCACCGTAAACAACACCACCTTTCATTCCACCACACAGGCACGCTGCCTAGGAGTTATCTTAGACTCTCATCTGTCTTTTCACCACACATTCAAACACTTGCAAAATCTTGCCGTATTCAACTGCGCAACATTGCTGGAATACGACCCTATCTCAGTTCAGAATCAACTAAAACACTGATTCAGTCTCTCATCATCTCCCGCCTTGATTACTGCAACTTACTCCTCACAGGTATTCCAACAAGTCACCTTTCACAACTCCAATCTATTCTAAACGCGGCCGCTAGACTCATTCATCTAGCTCGCCGCTCAACATCAGCTGCTCCCATATGTATGTCCCTTCACTGGCTCCCAATCTCTTCTAGAATCAAATTCAAATTACTTACACTCACATTCAAGGCCCTTAATAATGAAACCCCTCCCTATATTTCATCTCTAATCTCCAAATACACTCCTTCACGAAACCTACGCTCTGCTTCTGATCTTCGCCTCACTTCTCCTCTGGTCACTTCTGCCCATTCTTGTCTACAAGACTTCTCTCGGGCTTCTGCTTTTCTCTGGAACTCTCTGCCACAAGCTGTCAGACTTTCTCCTTCCTTCCAAACTTTCAAGCGCTCCTTAAAGACCCATCTGTTTAAAGAGGCCTATTCGACGTGCCTTAATTAATCTGTATCAAAAATGACAAAGTGTTTATACAATCCTAATGTCTCAATTGTACCCTAACCTTTTAATTTGTAAACCCTATTTTACTCTGTAATCCTTGTCTGTTATCCACCATTTATTCCCTGTTTGCTATAACTGCAGTAAAGCACTGCGTATCTTGACAGCGCTATATAAATAAATGATGATGATGATGATACCCCTGATGTCCATCAAATTCACCCTTTTACTCTAAATTCAAGATGATCTAGAGGTCCCCAACCTATTATACTTGTGAGCCACATTCAAATGTAAAAACAGTTGTGAAGCAACACGAGCATGAAAGAAGTTCCAGGGGGTGCCAAATAAGGACTGTAATTGCCTCTTTGGTAGCCCTTATGTGGACTGGACTGCCTACATGAGGCTCTGTTTGGCAGTATACCTGGTTTGTATACAACAAAAACTTGCCTCCAAGCCTGGAATTCAAAAATAAGCACCTGCTTTGAGGCCACTGGGAGCAAAATCCAAGGGGTTGGTGAGTGTTGCCATTCCGCTTAAGAGATAAGGGATAACCGGTAGCTCAATCTCACATGAGCCTGACATAGGAGAAACTGCACACAAACACCATGCTTCTCTTGCTTCAAGAAGACATAACTAACTCTTCTGCATTAGGAGACAAAGATCATGACACATGACACTGTATCAGTTTCAGACTACTATGGGATCTGTATGAGAGCACACCCATTAATGACTATCTTAACAGTGAGCAACTGGTTGGGGATCACTGATTCTAGAAGAATGAGGAAAACCCAACTGTAGCAATCTGTTCCCTATTTGCTGCAGAAGGGGAAATAAACTTTCCCAACTCCACAATGGTGCCTATGCTAATTGCTTGTAATTATCTTTCCTTGAATCTATTGTATGTATTGGGTCTGTCAGCACACATTATGGATAAGATTCCACACAGTTCTCTCTGTAATAGAAACCTTAACCACAAAGTATCTGTATATGTGCAAACCTATTGTACATTCACAGTACTTTGTATACCCACAAGGCTTTTAAAAGCTCATCAGTCAGAGGGAAAATCGATCATGCTCTGACTTCTCATCAAGCTGAACATCCCTGTCTGTATGCTAGTTTCTCCATATGTCTGCTAAGCACAACTATGTCTTAACCCACTACATTCTTTTTTGAGAACTGATCTGCCCAATAGTGCCATTTTGCATCATATACTCCCCAGAAGATATGCTGACAGTCTGTATTAAAACTGAGAATCTTGAGAGTATTTGTTTGGAAAGGGAATCCTTGAAGGGACTCGTTCCCACACACTTTGCACTTGTCCTCGCGTTTAACATCTGTATACTATTCTCATGGTACTCAGATCAGCCATATCATTACAGCAATAACATAAACTGTGTTGCTGCATGACAAGGGATCCGAATGATCAAAACAGTGGATATATGATAATGTATTTCAAGTTTTATTTGTCACAGCAACGGTAGGAACTTGCCAGAGTACTGCACAGGTAAATTTAGAAGAGGGAGAAAGAAGATTCTCTCCTGCGACTGCACAATGGGTTCATTGATACAGAAGCTACTACTGCTTGTGCTAGGTGACAACCTGCTTGGATTTCCTATCATTGACACACTGTAGATTCCAGACCGACAGCAGGGCTGCTGAACTTCTCTCATGGTGGGAGATGCAGCTCCTGCTGGTAGCAGCGTTTGTGGCCATCCTCTCTGTAGGTAGAGGCAGCCTAATACTCAGTGGTGGATATAATGACATTATGCTGATCTCTAGTGAGGAGTGGCAGAGCATAGTAGCATAGGCGTCCACATATAGAGGCAAGAGTGGGCACTTGCCCCCCCTGCCATATGAATATATATATATATATTCTTGCCATATGAATATATATATATATATATATATATATATATATATAGTTTTGTTCCTTTTATATGAACACATTTTTTAAAATTAACAATAAGAACCTGCAATGCGCTTATAAAAGGCATACATCTTATGACCAGCACCCCTTCAAATAATGGACAATCCCAATGCCTATTCTACTGCCCAGAGCAGCAGTCCAGTTTAGCTCCGCCCCTTTCCTCTGTGAGATGCTTCCTGCTCCTCTCTGTGAGGAATGAGAGAATCATGTCCTGATGAAGCTTCTTTCCCAGGGCAGATGAGATGTGAATCTGTTATGTTGAGCTTAGAGTGTCAATGCCAGTGTATGTGTGTGTGTTAATGTGTGTGAGGGCAACTGTGTGTAAGAAGGTCTGACAGACTGTGTGTGTGAGTTATAGAGACTATAATGAACATGTGTATAGCTGTGTAACTACATTCATTATTGAAACTTATAGGTACAGGTTGGCTGTGGGTTTTGCCTACAACCATTCTCAGCATATTAAACGCTACAGTTCCTTGCCGTGCTGCTACATTGAATTCGAACAAAGTAAAGCTGAGCACACTCCCTCCTTTCTCCAGGTGGCCTGGTGCACAATGCAAGAGGGTACAGCAACCCCCAAAAGACAATTGTATAGAAATACACTGGCACTCAAGGCAATTGAAGTGCAGGGTTACCCCTTGCTGTTTATTTTGTGCGAACGTGCAACGTTTCGGGGCAAGCTTGATAAAGGGGCTTGCCCCGAAACGTTGCACGTTTGCATGAAATAAACAGCAAGGGGTAACCCTGCACTTCAATTGCCTTGAGTGCCAGTGTATTTCTACACAGCTACATTGAATTCCCCACATATCCATGGACTCACTCTATTCACGGTCCTCTTTTACCCTTTTCCCTTCTCATTCTGCTGAGTTACCCCCACACTCAACTCTCAGTCGCTAATAACTCTCTGCCTCACTCTATATATCTGTATATATAGAAATATTTATATTATTATAATCAGGGACGTTCCTGCCATGAGGCAAGTTGAGCACCTTGCTTCAGGCGGCAGTGAACAGCAGGTACAAGGGGCGGCAAAAAGCCGCCTCCTGTCTGGTTTTTAAACCGGAAATTCGGCTCTGCTAGTGCAGAAAGCGCAGTACGCGCTCCTGCGTTAGTGATGCAGCCCCTTTTGACCCGCTCCTACACTAAACTTTTAAGCGCGGAGCGGGAGAGGGGGGCGGCATCGGGGTTGCTGCCTCAGGCGGCTGCAGCCCACGGAGCTCCCCTGATTATAATATATATTTTCACCTCATCCCCTCTCCTGCTCCTGTCTTGTATCCACCTGATTGTTTTTTTGTGTTTTGGATGACTCTTATCTTTTAACCATTCTGCCACTCTGGGAACAAAGCAGCTTTTCCCTAGACTGAAATAGAATGTATAAACATAGATTCTATACTAGTGACATATTGTCAACCTCTTCCTGCTGTTGTTACGCTACTTTATGTATAGTAGAACCCCCCCCTTTTTACATTTTTCAGGGGACCAGACAAAATGGTGTAAAGTCAGGGAAATGTATTATGCATTATATATTGGTGGGACCACAAAAAGTGGTATAACATATGGAAAAAACTTAAAATGAGGATATGTAAAATGGAGGCTTTACTGTAGGTATCAAGCTGTTACTAGAACTCTAGAGGGAATAACATTCTACAAACCGCTGGCTAGTAATTGTGCTAAAAAATACCAAGTTCTGTCCTGGCAAACAAGGAGTTTGTGTCACTCATAGAATGGCAATGCTATACATAGGCAACAATTACTAATTTATATATTTATATAAAAGCTGTTGTTTTGTGTGGAAACCAAAATATGGGTACAAGTAATTTGTGTAATATGTTTTCTTCCTTGCCCCCCCCCTGGAAAATTTTCTTTGGTAGCGATCTCTTATGGAATTCTGTCTTTCAATATTGCCTTGAGGTGAGGCTGGCAAAGTTCTATTTATTTGATAAAATGTGAATAAAATCTGTGGCCATTTTTCACCCTTTCAGCCTCCTGGTGTTTCATTGCGGTATGTAACAATGGGGTTCAAGGGATGGCTGAAGGCAAGGGTCAATGGAGGAGTCCCTTGTCCTGTATTGTTTTGATTTGGGGGTATTTTGATTAAGCATGAAAAGCTATATCACTCATTGTGCCATATATTCTTTACCTGTTAGCTAGGGCTTAAGCAACCAGCAGTTTGAAAGTGAGAATGGAAGATGAATGGGAAAATGCTGGAAAAAA
The DNA here is from genome assembly GCF_017654675.1 of Xenopus laevis. Taxonomy (NCBI): domain Eukaryota; kingdom Metazoa; phylum Chordata; class Amphibia; order Anura; family Pipidae; genus Xenopus; species Xenopus laevis. The sequence goes on along the minus strand of NC_054373.1, from coordinate 80,298,509 downwards.
AATAAAAGCAGTTATATATAAGAATAACAATCAGATCATGTCATGTTCGATTTGTGTCTTGGTTGCTGGCAGTGACATAACTAGATATTACTGGGCCACACAGTGAATTATTTTTCAGACCCCCAAAATGTCTAGAGGTTGACCTGTTTTACCAATATTTATTTAAATTTTATATTAATTTGAGCCTCGTGGGCCCCATTTACTGTAGCTCCTGGGCCCCCTTGCTGCCGCAAGGTCTGCTTCCCCTGTAGTTATGCGCTGGTTGCTGGGGTTATTGACCATGACAAGCAGATATACTTTTAGTCTCAGGAAGGAAACCTATTTAAAGAGTACTTGAAAAGTTGGTTAGAAAAGTACCTTACATACTAAAAGTTTTTATCAAAGGAGATCTTTTACTTTAATATACATATTATTAAGTTTATTTAACCATAAAATCACTGAGGGTACTAATAATGTCCTGCCCAAACTCATCTTTTTCAAAAAAACTCTGCCCAGGCTACATCCAGGGCAGGCTGACATCATCTTTTAACAAGTTCCCATGTATCTCTTGTGTGAATTCAAGGTGGGTTCAGTACTGAAATCTTCATCAAGATGGCAGCAACCCTAGTTATTTTCAATATCGTTTTTTTTTCAGCCCTATTTTGTATTAATTCTAGTCTAGAAAGTATCTTAATAGACCCTAATAATATAAAAGTTACAGTATAAACTGATGAGATGGAGAACTCTACAGATTGTAACTGGAGACGTTTCCTATATCTAGAGAAAACTATATTAACAGTTTTGGTATTTTGCTATATCTTTTTCTATTGGATGACTCAGAACCGGGTAATTTCTAACAGATGCCTTATTTCCTAAAGAACGGGTAAGGGATTTTCTTTTTTGAAAGGGTTGTCTTTTATTGCATTGTGTTACTTTACTGCAAAAGCAATCACAGAGCTTGGCTTTTTTTTCATCTGGAGTAAGTTCTCATTTTCTAAATCTGGTTTTGGAATCCTCTTCATTTCTTACATTGCTTTATTCTCTGCGGTAATGACACTGGTGGATGAAAGCAACATGTGGTGACCTTCAGACTAATTGTGCTAAAATGCAAGCAAGAAGCTGGTGGTGGTGCAGTGGGACTTGGAAATGACAAGGAAGCAAGTTTGTGTGAAAGAAGAATTTCACAGCTCTCTGCAACACTCTTTTGTGTTTATACTGGAACCAGTAGAAATCCTGGTTTAATTTGGTAGTTAAATATGAAACAGATGATTGACAGCTTATATTATATTTAAGCTAAAGCTTAAAGCTTATAAAGTATGTCTAGAATTGTTGTATTTTATATACTGAACATACTGTACCAGCCCAGAGGTTCAGCAGTAACGATCCTCGCTTTTCAATTTTGATCACCATCTTGAAATTTTTTTATCTTTTGGAACTTTGTGGAACTTTTAAGGGGCAAATTTATAATTTTCTGCTTGATGATTTTGAATGACCACCTAGGTTTAGCCTCTCAATGGCTGCCAAGAGCACAGTGAACATGTGCAGTGTCACCGAAACATGGGGCAGATTTTTTAAAATGTGAGGTTAGAGCTCACCAGAGAAAATCTCACTAATGTTCTAATCATTCCTCTGGGATTTTTAGAATTGTATTTATCAAATGGTGAACTCTAACTTTCACCCATTGACAAACATGATTCTAAAACTCCCATAGGAATGAATAAAAAGTGTGTGAATTTTTTTTCTGGTGAGCTCCTCTCTCACAATTTGAAAAATCTGCCCCTATGTGTCAATGACACTGCACATGCTCAGTGTGCTTTGGGCAGCCATTGGGAGGCTAAGACTAGGAGGTCATTCAAAATCATCAAGCAGAAAATTTGGTTTGTCTATCATAGAAACAGATGCCACCAGGCTTATTATTACATTCTGATGCAGGGTCCACTGTTTTCTGGTTTCCTTATACATACTGTGTTGGTGTCTAAGTGCAGGAAACTGACAGCAGAGCATTTAGAGGCTTGTTTCCACTGGATGTGGTGTTTCTCCCGTCTAATTTTGTAACCTTTATGGTCAGTTCCTGTACCCCGTCCTCGGCACTGGCAATTATTCAAAGTCTAATTAGTGGAACAGACCAGGTAAACGCAGAACTTTGCTTCAAAAATCCTTTTTATTGACACTAAATGTTTCGAGCAGAAATGCCCTTTGTCAAGCAGCACAGAGCATTTGCTGTAAGTTAGCAGAAAAGAACATGGGGAGCTACAGAGGTCATTTGCAGAAGCATGGTAGTCATTGCTAAAAGGCTGTGGTCACCTTGGTCTCAGGGCCAGATTTATATATATGGTGCCCCTAGGCTTGGATTACTCTTCTTTCCCTTTCCTGCCTGCCACCTTCATATGCACACATGCTTGCATGCCACGTCTTATGTCGTGAGGTCCAGATCACAGGAATTGACGCACTGGAAATTTAAACAGCTAGCAAATCTCTCACATGGCCTCAGTGCCTCTGAACCCTTTGCAATATAGCTGGGCATCATGCCACCCCAAAATTCTGCCACCCTAGGCACGGGCCTTTGTGGCCTTTCCACAAATCCAGGACTGCTTGGTCTATTTTTAGCCTACATGTTTGTTAAGTTTTAGTTTTTGTTTATAGTTATTCTCATGGATTCCTATATTTTATAGTCCATGCTGGATTTCATTACCTTTATTCTTCCAGCTACCCCACTAAATATGCAGCAGCCATGCCGTGCTTTGGGTTTGTAGTAAACACCCAATAGGCTTGACATTCTGTTGCCAATAGTTCTCCGGCCTATTGGATTTTTCCCTGCCCGTAAGCACAAAGTAAATGTACAATTGGAAGAAAAGAATACAATAAGCATTGTTCCTAAAGATCCACTCATTACAAACAACTTAAGAACTGTGAATATTGTATAGCTTTATGAATATAATAGGGTTTTTTCTAATTTCTGTTTACTTTCATAAATTATCTAAGTGCTTACTACAGAAAATTAATTGAATATAAGGAGCAAATAAGTAAGTAGAAGCTGCAAGTTCAAGATTATATTTTAGTGAAAGAATCTGTTGTAATAAAGGAGAATTTGTGTTCTGTTAGGAAAAGAATGCATTAGCCTAGTAGAGCTAAATGAGAGAGAGATATAAAGACAAGGTGGGATGATAAGGTTTTCAATAGCCAGGAATGGTCTTTGCTGTGGTGGAACAGCTTTTCAGACTTTGCAGGACCACATTAATTGTGTAAAGTCTTGCTGTCTGAAATATGGTCCAACCTGGAGCACAACACAGGCTAGGAAACACAGATAAAAGGTGTCACCATCTTGCCCTGATGTCCCAATACTATAGTCTTCCATATCAAAACAGTTGCTTTGTTGGCCATTTAGGGTAAATGTAATAAAAGGTTGCTACTGTCTATAGCAACCAATCATTTGGTAACATTTACTGGCTTCTAGTTTGCTATGAGTTTCTGCTCCTGGGCAAATTTTGTGCCTTTTATTACATATGGGGTTCAGTCTGTAAACATTTTACAAATTGTCACTTACCCACTTTTTTTTTGACAGGTAGGATATGAATATTTTCTCCAGTTGTATCTAAAAATGTAATTTGGAATTTATAGAAAAAGTTCTGGTAAATAATTACTTTCTAAACTCTGTATAAATAACCTGTCTCAGTGTTGTTAATATTTCTTTGTTTTCTTTTAATTGTGCTATATTTATATGAGGGAATATGTGTGTATATTTTGGACATCAAGAGAAAAATCTGTGGGAAAATCAGCATTAGCAATGTAGATGGAATGTATTACTCCATCAGGCACTATAATTGAGGCTTAAGTATCAACCCCAAAGTCTTTCTTGCTAATTTGTTAAATGACAGTGTCAGTTCTAATTATGTTGTTTATTCTTTCACTGTCATTGCCTCTCTATGCCCCAGAATATGTGGAACTCATTTGAGTAAATTAGTATCATGTCCCCATGGAGTTATATGTGTTTATTCTGTACTAACATGCATCACAGAAGACCATTCAGGATTAAAGTAGTGACAGGTGCAACATCTGTGCCAATTCCTAAAACCCTTAGCAACCAATCAGCACAATGTATTTATTCACTGTCCCTTCATTTGAGAACAAACATGTAACTGCTTAATATGGGTAACTAGAACTGAGCTTGCACTTGTTATTACAAAGTATTTTAAAGGGATTCTGCCATGATTTTTATGGTGTAGTTTTATTTCTCAATTACACTGTTTAGACTGCAAATAATTCACTCTACCATTTAAAATTGTATTCCTAAACCAACAAGTATATTTTTTAGCCATAATATTGGTGTGTAGGCAGCCATCTTAGGTCATTTTGGCTGATTCTGTGCTTTCAGAAAGAGGCAGCACTTCATGATGGATCTACTTTCTGTAAAGCTATTGTTTCTCCAACTCAATGAAACTGGAGGAGTCTCAGCACGACTGGGATTTTTACTATTGTGTGTTATGCTCATATCTACCAGGGAGCTGTTATCTTGTGTCAGGAAGCTGTTATCTTGTTACTTTTCCATTGTTCTGATTGGTAGAATGCTGGGAGGAAAGGGAGGTGGGTGATATCACATGACTGGTGACACCTGTGGAACTAAACATGTCTAGGTCCATGTCAAGTTTCACAATTAAATATAATTAAATCTGTTTGCTCTTTTGAAAAACAGATTTCAGTGTAGAAGTCTGGTGGTTCACTTTTAAAGTAACTTTTAGTATGTTATAGAATGGTCAATGCTAAGCAACTTTTCAATTGGCTTTCATAATTTTTTTTTATAGTTTTATAGTTATTTGGCTTTTTCTTCTGACTCTTTGCAGCTTTCAAATGGGCGTCGCTGACCCCTTCTAAATCAAAGGCTCTGTAAGGCTACAAATGTATTAAATGTAATAATTTTTATTAATCGTCTTTCTATTCAGACCCACTCATATTCATATCCAGTCTCTTATTCAAATCAATGAATGGTTGCTAGGGTAAATAATAAAACATGTATACAAATTGCAAATTAGCTCAGAATATTATCTCCATCATACTAAAATTTATCTCAAAGGTGAACAACCCCTTTAACTATTTTTTATATGACAGAATCTAGTACTCCTTAACTCTTTAAAATCTCGAGCCCCAGATTCAAAATTGGAAACTCAGAAATATTCACTCATTAACTCTTCATCATCTTTATTGAGTTAATGGCTTTATCGGGTCTCTGATAAAAATAGCTTAAAATACAGATTCATTTACTGTATCATTTTCAGATGCAAATAGACTTTTTTAACCCACAATGCAGCATTTTGTCTCACAATTCCAGAATAACTGCGGCCTTGTGGGAAGTTGCATCTGCATTGTGTCCAATGAGTCAAGCAAACACAATTGCCTGTGCATATTGTCGCAAATTAGGGGCAAGCTGCAGCTAAAATGCCATTAGTGTGTGATTCTTTTGCTCGAAGTCTGCTGCGTTAATTGACTGAAGTGAGAACCTTGGGACTACCTTCATAATAAGAGTATATGACCATTTGTGCACAATTTATCATAGCAGACTGAGTGGGCACATATACAATTTACTGAAAACCAAATTTCTTATTTATTTATATTACAGTTTCTTTCTGGGGCAAATTTTATTTTTGGGATTATATCCATTTTAATTGGTTTACAAAACAAATAAAAGAACTAAAAACAGAAGGTTCCCACAGTTTAAAGAAGATGACAAAAAATGAATGTAATTTTCAAATCCTTAATATTTGCTATAAGCAAATCATACCAACATGAACTTTAACTTACTTATGGAAATGTCTGCAACTTATTGTAGCCACCTACCCTACTAAACTGATTAACACAAAATTCCATTTGTAAAACACAAATATGTTTCTCCTTTATAATGGTAATGTTGATCCTGAGAAGTAATGGCTAACTTGGTATACATAAAAACTGAATTAAAATCTTTTTGAGGAGCTAATAAAGCCCTAATGAAGGAGGAAAAAACAGTCATAGACGCAGTCATAAATTTCAAAGCTTATTAAAAAGTGGTACTTTGTCATGAACCTTAATGAAAGCTCACATGTTTGTGCTTTTTCTCCTGTTTACAAGAACGGATGCAGACTTACTTGTAAGAATTATGTATTTTACTATTTTAGCAAAAAACATATTAAACTTGTTTATGTAGAACAAACTTAAACATGGGGACATTTAGTATACATTTATGATTCAGATGTTTCTCATGGAAAAGAATACAGGAGAAAATGATTACCTGTAGACTATGTCAATTACTGAACCCTTTACTTACTTTTTAATTATGTGCTGCAATATTAAGAAAATTAAAATAGCTATATGATGTTATAAATATACCATTTATTGGACCCAGGAGGTGGTCAGGCAGTGGCTCCTCAGACAGAGCTGTAAACGTTTGGTGTGTAAAATAACACCATAGAGGATTTTGGTTTGCCATTCATATAAAGGTGTCACTATCACTTTAAATGCCCCATGGAATAAAGAAGTGGGAGGTTGTATATTATGTCTGCTGAATAACAAATCTCCAACATCATTATTATTCAAGAAAATTGACAAAATGTTGCACTTTCTCAATATTTGTATTTTTTTAAATTTATTTTGTAATTATTTTTTTAAACTTAAAGTATAAAAACTTGCATAATTTGCTGTTTAATAATGGTGGCCAAGTCCATGCAATATGGCTTATTTGTACATCATCCCCTAAAGGAAGAGGGGACTAGAAGTTGAGGACATAAAAAGAGAAAGTGTAATGGGATATGGAGATAAGGGTCCAGTATAATTAAAAGGTAGGTGAGATAGGAAAATCAGACAGTTTGATAAAAGGGATAGAAGTAAGCGAGAAATTAAGTGAAATGATACAGAAACAGGAAAACATTTAGACTAGAAAAATAGGTACATGGGGAGGGAAGGGGACATTTGGAACATGGAGGAAAATATGATGACTAAAAATCAAGAGGGGGAAATTTGGATGATATGAAAAAGAATGCCAAGAAATAGATGACCAGTGGTGATGGCCCATGCAACACTCTCTCCATCCAAGCATTGATTTGATATCATTGCACAAGTTTAAATAGAAGCTGCTGTTTTTATGCCTGGATTTTCACCCACACACTCAATCGTAAATGCCGTCATCAGTCATCATAAGTTCTTCCCATTAGTTAGCTCATCCTTTGCATGGTCTCTGCCAAGTTACAGTTTGTATGCTGGATTTACTAAGGGTATCAGTAGTGTGGCATTATGGCAGGTGGGATATTGGTCACACAGTGTATAGAAAAAGATCATTATGCAAGAATTTTTCTTACAAGAATGATCTTGTTTCATAGCACTGGGATTTGAAGTTTTAGGATTGCAAAATCAATCTGTATATATGGAATAAACCAGCATTGTTTACAATGAAATACGGACTCATTACATGTCTGTCAACTAATTGTCAAGCTGCCAAATGTATTGCTCAGGTTATATAAAATTGCAAGTTTAACTTTGATGTTGATTTCCTTGATGCATAGGCATTAACTGCATTTATATGACTTTGGAGCATGTCCTAACACACAGGGCATGCACAAGACATAAATAAGATCTTTATTTCACATGTCCCAATAAGGCCAAGATATATTTAAACATCTTCATGTTTTTGTTAAAATTGAATTCTCTACGAACATCTAAAAGGCTTTAATTTCCTTTTTAAGGGTATTTAAGCCCCTTTAACAACTTTTGCAAAACTGCACAAACAATTTTGCAGCTAATGCACTACTTTTAATACATTTACAGAGACAAAGGACATTCTAAGGACATTGGAGGTTCTTGAACATAAACAAAAAACATAAACATACTCGCACGTTTTGACACTAAAGCCTCAGGCTACAAATTAGTTGTCCAGATCCCTTCCAGTGGGTTCAGGGAGTAAATACTATCCTGAAGCCCTATTCATACTCTGGCCCCACACATTCCTGGATTGTGCTATGACAGAGGTTTTCTATTGCTTTCTAAACCTTGTTCATAGGGTTTCTGTACCCTGACTTCTCTAAGGAGTTGGTTTCCTTAGTGCCAGGACTCTTTACTGGGTCCTTGTTGTCCCAGGCTCCCCAGAAGAAATCCACATTGGTCAGAAGATGAGGCCAAAGAGGAAGAGGCAGGATATCGCAATCACTATATTGAAGTTTAAAGAAAATTGTAATAGATACAGTATGCCATTTGGGGCCCAATCGGGAATACTAATCTACCCAGATAGTGGGATTAAGGAATTGTGGTCAAAGCCATAGGTGAAGTTATCCCTTTATTCAGTGGTCAAACCTCTGCTACAATGAAAACTACTGTGTCTGCAACCACTGTCAGACACTGGTTGCCACCATAGAACCTTAGACCATGGGCCCATTCTCCGAGCTAATTATCCTCCACTCCTCAATCTTTATTTTCTTAGAATTTTTTCTTTACATGATTATACTCTATTTTTATATCTATATATCCTCTTTGTTCCTTTACAGAAATAGGGAATGAACACAAAGTGGTTAAAAGCAAGAGGTCCTACTGACACCTTCCAGTCTATGTGGAGATAATCAGCAAATTTGCTGGGCAACTCCCCAACTACTTTTTCCCCAAAACCTAAGTTTGGATATTAGGTTACTGACTGTGTTTCACTTGATTCACTCACATTTAGAGTTGACAGCTGCAGACTCCCATATCAGTTTGACAGCTGAACCATTCTGACAGCTGATAGAAGCTCAACATATCTCAGTGTTTTCTAAACTTTTTTGTTAGTGTGGCAGTTAAAAGAGATTGCTGTCATCAGCAAATCATACTGACAGTACTGTTAAACAGGAGGCAGTGCGAATGACTGGAACCTCGGGACTTTTTTGGATGCTGGAATGAAAATGTGTTTTTATGGGGTTGTTATAGTTGCTTAGGGGCAGATTTATCAAGAGTCGAATTTAGAATTTGAAAAACGTTGTAATTCGAAATTCAAAAAGACAGACTGAAATTAAATCTAAGTTTTTATTTTGGCTGAATATGTCAGTTTTTAATTCGAATTCGAATTATACGAATCGAAGTAATAGTGCATTTGAATTAAAGTTTTTCCACCCAAAAAATTTGATTTTTCAAAGACCACCAATTGCCTCCAAGTAGGTTCTAGGAGGTCACCCATAGGCTAAAACAGCAATTCGGCAGGTTTTAGATGGCGAATGCTCGAAGTCAAATTTTTACAGACACAGTACATGATAAATTTCAAAATTCGAATTTTTTATTTTTTTCTTCAAATTCGAATCGAATTTGGAATATTCCCTAGTCAAAGTACATAAAAATAAGCTGGACATTCAATTTTTTTTAATTAGAATTTTCACTTCGACCTTTGATAAATCTGCCCCTTAATGTAATGTTTATAAAAAATGTAATTTAATTTAAAGATGGAAGTTATTTTGACATATTACTTTAATAAGCTAGGAAATAACCACAATTACAACATTAGAACCTATATAACTGTAACTAAAGGGGTTCAATTATATTTCCTGAAACAAAAGTGCTTGCTTAAGAAACACTTGTGTCCCAGGGAATGCTGTACTCTGCACCAAGGGATAGATCAATAATCCAAGAGAGCAGACTCTCTGCACCGAGCCTGTGTGCCACCCCGCCTGACCAATCCAATGTTGACTGTGCATTCTAGGGGCAAACTGTAGGTCTTGGCACTCCAAAAAGACCATTTAAACAATGCAGCCATTTACACAATAAATAACTAGCACTTTGTACTGTACTGTGTTCTGCTCTTTGTGCAGAGATGTGCCATTCCTTTATGGAATGCATTAGTCAAAGCTGTATTAGTAAGGAGTGGATTGCACATAGGCTTCCCCTCACCTGCCCCCACAAGTTATGTCATTCGTTAAGGAACAACAGCGGACACAGGTCTCTAGCTTGCCTCTAGGATGCAGCACTAAGTGTTTTAATTACCTCTGTATTGGTAAGGGTCAGTAGACAAAACAAACCGTATAATACAGAAACAGGATCCAGAGGCGGGCAAAATGGTCAGTCCAGGCAGCAATTCAGCAGTAGTCAAGGTCAGGTTAGGGTGGATAACACAAGAACAGAGAAAACACCCAGGAACTATGAAAGATAGACAAATTAGGTGCCTTTAAAAATTCGAATTTTGCATCTAGTGCAATAACATCACAATGCTGCAATGTCATCAGACTGCACCAGACTGTGAAAAAGTCCATGTGTGTCTGGTGCCCTATCCTGCTGGTATCCTGATGAAGAAGCCCCCCCCCCCGGAAGCCCCACTAGACCACCAGATATTGTAAAATAATGGTATAGATCTATCACATAAATTAACCCTATATTGTATTAAACTTATTTGGACGAACATTAGCATGTGTTTTTTTTTTTTTTTTTTTTACAAAAGTTTACATTTCATTTACAAATATGGGATCTGTTACCTGGAATGCTATTCTGGATAAAGGGTCTGTAGATGCCTTTGAGCACCAAGGATACTAAAAACATAAAACAGGATATATGCTAATTAATTAAAGGGGAACTTTCATGAAAATGAACATTTATTATAAACGTCATAGATCTTATATACATTTTGTACCATTTATGAAATAGTCAAGTTGCTGTTCACTCTCCCCCTCTCGGCATCTGTATTTCTTCATTCTCTCTTCATGCAGGAATTGGGTGTGAGATTTTGAATGACAGATCCAAAATATCTTTTTGGAGGCTCCTTTTGAATAGAAGATATATTAGAGCTAACTCTTTTAAAATCACTAGAAATCCTGCCTTTCTATGTTTTCTAAATTCGTGCCAAAGTCAGTTATTTCCTTTGTGCTGGAATAAGTTATTTGAGTTAGCTTTAATACATCTGCTAGGAAAGGGAGCCCCCCCAAAAAACATATTGGCTCTAACTGTTAATGAAAATCTGGCACCCAACTCTTTATGAAAAAAAGGAAAACAGTGAGGATAAACTTGATGCAAAAACAATACATTTTTATTTGATTATATTTAGAAAGTTTCTTATTTCAGTATGGTGAAGTTTATATAAAATTTTCTTTTTCACAATAGGTCCCCTTTAAAATGAAGTGCAGGGCACTGCATTATTATTATAGAGAAAAATCAAATAGCAATGAAGAATCTTTGGTTACACAGGAAGTTTGTGAAATGGAAATGCTTAATTTTGGAGTATTCTGGATAATAGGTTTGGGGTAATATATTCTATATGTGTTTCCTCAGAAAAGTCTTATCGCTATTGTTCCTATAGTTCAATTTGCCAAAGACTCTCTAAGGAGCAGTATAGTAAATAATTATGAGCCCTAATAATTAAGTAATTAATCCTACTGAGTCCCAAAAGAGACATGCTCTGATACTGAGAGTATATTTAGACTCCCATCCATAAATTAAGACAGAAGTTCTGTTTGGCAGAAAGGAATACGATTGTAAAATAACCCTATAGACTAGCATTGCATTAAAATACAGGTGTAGGACCTGTTATCCAGAATGCTTGGGACCTGGGGCTTTCTGGATAAAACCTTAAGTCTACTAGAAAATCAGGTAATCGTTAAATGAACCCAATATACTGGTTTTATTTCCAATAAGGATTAATGACATCTTTGTTTGGATCAAGTACATGGTGCTGTTTTATTATTACAGAGAAAAAGGGAATGGTCTTTAAAAATTTGGATTATTTCATTTAATTATAATGGAGTCTATTGGAGCCATCCTTTCCGTAATCCTGAGCTTTCTGGATAGTGATTTTCTGGATAATGGATCCCATACCTGTAAATACAACGCCCATTCTTGCTTTTTTTTTTAAAGATTTTATTTTCAAATTGTTAAATCTACAAACAATTACAATAGGAAAAAAAAAACCAAGATGGAAGAGAAGAAAGAAGAAGCAAGAGAAGAATGGAAGTGAGGAAAGGGAACAGGACATATATTATATTTGTCTTAAACAAGCTTAATTATTCTTTATATCAAGCCATGTACCCCATATAGCATCAAACTCCTCAGTGCAACCTTTAGCTAAGTAGGTGAGTTTCTGGCTTGGGAGGGAGTCATTCATTCATTTTTGCCAGAATTGTAGGGTAGGGGGCTCAAGAGACTTCCATCGCATTAGCATAGCCTTTTATGCAAAGTAGAGCAACTGCAAGTAGCGCATCCTAGAGTAAGAACAAAGCTGCAGGACCCCTGTTTTTCCCAGCAAACAAAGTTCTGGGGAGCTGAAGGATTTCGCTCAGATATCTTTGTATTACTGGGCAGGACCAGAACAGATGGAGCAGGAAGCCTATATCAACCCTGCGTTTAGGACATTGATCAGAGACATTACCATATATTTTTGCAAAGTGATAGGGAGTTGGATATGCCCTGTTCAAAAATTGTATTTGTATGTACCTATCCCTCATAGAGATTGACAACTCTGGGACCAGAGCGTCTGGCACTCAATCTTTTAAATCAAGTTTACAAATAGATTCCCTGGTAGAATTCATAAAACTCATGCAAGATTTTTGCTATTGGAAAAAATGTTATTCATCTGCTCAAAATTGGAAAAATCCAAGTGGGAGAAGGGGAAAATGCTTAAATAAATGGTCAAAATTGGCAACACACACTTAAAGATCTCCCACTAGTGAATTGTCTTGCACATGTAATTGTTCATCTTTTTACACTAGGGGACACAGTGAGACAGTTTTATTAGACAGGGAGTGCTGCAGGGGCTGAGGCCACCCTGTGCTTAGATACTTTGCAGAGTGGATGGGGGTAGGGTTCACCAGTAGAGCATAATGGCAATTTACAGGCAATATTCACAATTATTTATGTATTTTTTTGTTGTGTAAAATAAAGCAGAAATAATTTTGAACATATTGATAATAATGTGTTGTGTGAAGTTTGCATTAACATTTGCATTCATTTGTGTGGGAATACAAATTAATGCAAAATTCAATTCTCTGGAGAAGGGACTAAACCTGGGACTTGGATTTATGGCTAATTATGTGGACTAAGAAAGGACTGCACCAGGTCAGAAATACCAACATGTCTGGATATGGACTAAGAGCTCATATGGAATTCCTTTGATTCTACACTCCAATAATTCAGCCCTAATTTATACTCAGCTTCTTTGACCCACATTACCTTGTACCTTATCTGCTTGTCTCTTGCAAATCCCCTCGTAAATGACTTTGACATCTTACACATAGATTGATATTTCTTTTTGTTGGTCATTTGACCTATGAGCTGAATGTTGTATATATACCAGAGAACACCACAGTTTCATTGTAATCAGCTTGAAAATGGAACTACAATGTTCTGAAAGCTTGCTATGATTATATTAGTTAGCCAATAAAGGTATCACCTTTATACCACTTTTGTTATTTTTTATCAGAATAGTTTATAGCAGAGATCCTTACCATTAACTAACTAACTATGTAACTATGTGGCGCAAGATCCAAAAATGTGACTTTATGCGTCTTAGGTTAGGTCTCCACAATTCCATTTGATACCCTGAAATATCTACCTACAAGAGAAAACAAAAAAATGTACCTTATTGATTTTTAACCAAAATTTGAGTCACAGAGCTTCTCATCAGTCCTATAAAAAAATAATAAATACTTTATGATTTGAACTGGGAAAGGCAATAAAGGAAAAGTACAGAAATGATTGAGAATTGAAAGATGCAACTATAATAATATATAAATAATAATACAAATAATATTATATTGTCAAAATTATCAGGACACCTACCAGTCTAACACATTAATCCCGAACCACAGGTATTAAAGAGTTGGTTCACCTTCACGTTTACTCTTAGTATGTTATAGGGTTCTAATTTTGAGCAACTTTTCAATTAGTCTTCATTATTTGTTTATAAACATTATTGTTTATAAATGGGGGTCACTAACCCCATCTAAAAAACAAAAGCTCTGTAAGGCTACAAATTTATTGTTATTGCTACTTTTTATTACTCATCTTTTTATCCAGGCCTCTCCTATTCATATCCCAGTCTCTTTTTCAAGTCAATGCATGGTTTCTAGGGTAATTTGGACTCTAGCAACCATATTGCTGAAACTGCAAACTGGAGAGCTGCTGCATAAAAAGTCAAGTAACTGAAAAAACACACATCATAAAAAATGAAAACCAATTGCATATTATATCAGAATTTCACGATCTATGTCATACTAAAAGCTCTTGCTTTTAGAAGAGCTTCTAATGTTCTGAGAAGCTTTCAATTAGATTTTGGAATATTGTTGGTGGAATTTGCTTCCATTCAGCCCCAGGAGCATTAGCAAGCCTGGGCAAATAGGCACTGATGTTGAGGATAAGTGTTCACTAGTGTTCATTTTAGTCAGGGCTCTGTGCAGCCTGAGCAAGCTCTTCAGCGCCCATCTAAATGTATCCTTTCTTTGTATGTGAGGGCATACCCACAAAGTAGGAAGCATGGAATTGTCACCAATTTAATTGTATCCTGTAGTCTTAAGGTTTGTTTTTACTGGAACCAGGAATCTTAAAACAAACTATGAAAACAGCCCCAGGGATGGGGTTATTTAATGCCATTGCTGCAGAGCAGTGTGCAATGGGCACTTCCAAAGTTGATCACCATGTTTTTTACTCAAAACAGCATTTTTCTCAGGATCCAAGCCTCTTTGGGGTTGCCATAAGAATTGTGTGGGCAGATGTGGGGCTGCTTGGGCTTGGAATGACAGGGCAAATTTTGAATCCCAGTCCAGAGCTGGTAGAATCACTGGAGATACCACCCGGTTTGAAAGTAATGTTATTTCCAGGGCTTCCCTGTTTTAATAGGTGGAACATCGCCCAATTTGGAACAGACAGCAAGGAAGGCAGCAGCCAAAGCACAGCTATAAAGAAGTGCAAGGACCATTGTTGATGGAATTATTTTTATTTCATGGGAAATTTAACACACCTGGTTTGGGGGGGTCCACAAAAAAAACCCAGACTTTTCCATCAACTGTCACGAGGACAGTTTAGGACATTTATCACTCCAGATGATGTTTCTACTGTTCCAAAGTCCAACAGAGGTGACTATTGCACCTCTCCAGTCTACTCTTGACATTAGACATGTTTGCCACAAAACCCCACACTCCCGATCTTGTGCTGACATTGTTTTCCCATACAGTTTGGAACTCAGCAGTTAGTATTCCAACTGAGGACTTATTATTTTAGATGGAGGACCAAATACTTTTGGCAAAAAATATGTCTGAATAATATTAGGCAAGGAGTAAAGTAGTTCACTTTATCTGGAGGAGGACTTACTATGAACCTGTTACTTGACATGAGATGTCATTAAAAAAAACAAGAACATGTTTAATAGGGAAATTGTCTTTCTTTAGGGGATGAATGTGAATGTACATGTAAAGATATATTGTCTTTCTGCTGTCACATTGTTCTAAATTATATTTATATATATAAAAGACGTAATTGTCTTTCCACTTAACACAGGGCGTATTCGTGTCATTGTCAATTACTTGCAAGCTTTGCAAAAAAAGTGTCCCTGCATGTTAACTAGACTTTAGAGAAAGATCGGTGTGATTTTGCTTTAAGGGAAATGAGAAAAACATATGAGTTAAACTTTCTACTAAGGTTATAATAACAATGATATTTGATTCCCAAATAAACTTCACCACTAAAATATGACCAAGTAAACACACGCTCTTAATGCTCAAATCCATTATCAGATAAAACCATCCATGTCCTCAGATCATTAATTCATGTAAGACATATTTATCTTAGGTGTGGTATAAATACGCGTTTGAATGACAACATGATTCCAGTGTAGTTTTTAAAAAGTAAGTGTATGCTTTTTTTAAGGTGGAATCAATTCTGTGCTCAATTAAGAAATAATAAACTTATACTGGGCTATGATTTCAGTGTTATATACAGTTCACTGTAATAAAAGTTTGCACCCGGGCTAGTAACATAAATAACGCAGTACAGGTATGGGATCTGTTATCTGGAAAACTGTTATCCAGAATGCCTCAAAGGTCATATCCCATAGATAAATATCCAAATAATAAACTGATTTCCTTTTTAGCTGTAATAATAAAACTATAACTTGTATTTGATCCAAACTATCTGGAAAACCACAGAACATTCTTGATAAAATAAAATGTACCTGTACATATTTATTAAACTACAAATCCCTAGCTTGTCTGCTTAGAATAGACCAGAATCATACTCAAACCATTTAAAGAGTTAACAAAAAATTGTCATGCCCCTTATGAATGCTTAAAGAGAAAATAACCTGGCTGCAAACAGTCTACTCTTTTATCTCATCAGGCCCTCCACCAAGGGACATACATCCATACTACTGAACCTCTATATAATATAAATAGAACCAAATGCAAACTAGCAGTAGATGCTATTCTAAATAGGGAATGGCAAGAAGCACATAAAGACTCTCAAGTGG
Source organism: Xenopus laevis (assembly GCF_017654675.1). Lineage (NCBI taxonomy): Eukaryota > Metazoa > Chordata > Amphibia > Anura > Pipidae > Xenopus > Xenopus laevis. Next base: position 80,282,116 of record NC_054373.1, on the reverse strand, counting down.
TTTTTGTATGCTACAGACTGGGAATGACTGCATTTAAGGAACCCCGCTATATCAGACATATACAAAATGTAGTCTGGAAAAGAGCTCCCTTGTCCATATGCTTTGTGAATCCTCTGATATTAAACCTAAACTGGTGCACAATTTTGAATAAAATAGACACTACTATACAAACTACACTGAGCAGGACCCCCAAAGTCTGTCTTCTCCATATACTTGGCAATACAATTATTCATCAATACCACTACATTATCCAGACTCCGTTATCCAGAAAGTTCCAAAAAGTTCCAGAAAGGCCATCTCCCATAGACTCCATTTTATCAAAATAATCCATATTTTTAAAATGATTTTGCTTTTCTCTGTAGCAATAAAACAGTAGCTTGTACTTGATCCAAACTAAGATATAATTAATCCTTATTAGCTTGTACTTGATCCAAACTAAGATATAATTAATCCTTATTGGAAGCAAACCCAGCCTAATGGGTTTATTTAATGTTTACATGATTTTATAATAGACTTAAGGCATGAAGACCCAAATTATGGAAAGATCCATTATCCCGGAAAACCCCAGGTCCCAAGCATTCTGGATAATAGGTCCCATACCCTATATATACTACGGGTGTATCACTATCCACTATTTTGGATTTGGCCAAACCCCCGAATCCTTTGCAAAAGATTTGGCCGAATACCAAACTGAATCTGAATCCTAATTTGCATATGCAAATTAGGGGTGGGAAGGGAAAACTTTTTTACTTCCTTGTTTTGTGACAAAAAAGCATGCAATTTCCCTCACCACCACTAATTTGCATGCGCAAAGTAGGTTTAAATTTGATTTGGTCGGGCATATTTTTTGGTTTGACATTACAGAAAGAAAGAAAAAAAGAGATCAATTGTATGTCAGCATTTCACAGCAGTACATAACATAATATTATAGAGGCAGAAGGATTTGACCGAATCCGAATCCTGCTGAAAAAGGCATAATCCTGGCCGAATCCCGAACTGAATCCTGGATTCGGTGCATCTCTAATATATACGCCCTCTGCGACCTTGTAGTAGAACATAGAGTAGAGTATATGGTATACATTGTATACCATATACTCTACTCTATGTTCCACTTGGAAGTCATTTTTATATTATGCCAAATAAATACTACGTGGATTTTGAAAAAAGAGAATTGTTATCCCTTGCTATAACTGTGGCATACAAAAGGAACAGCTGTGGAACTAAAGATCCATAATACCCAGTCTAAAAATATGTCATCTTATGCCCCATCTGCTCCACATTGTAGCAGTATTCTTTTCTTTTAGGTAAATGAGTTCATTCTTTGGGGCAAATTCACTAAAGGGTGAATTTTTAGCCAGCGAACGATCTGCCACACTGTGCACCAGTTCGTCAGGCGCATATTTATTATGCTAATTCACTGAAATGTGAAGTTGCATCTCAGCAGCCGAATGCTGGCGAAGTTTCATTAGCGTTAATTCATCAGCGCAACCATTTCCTTACGAACTTTCACTTACGCCAAGCTAAACTGTTCTAAATTGATACATCAATTGATTTTGATTGATTCAGCAGAATCTCTGAGTTTCATTTATGGCAGCTGTTGATACAATTGATAAAATAGTTGCTAATACTCCAGAGATTCTGCTGAGAAATGTATCATCTTAGAGGGTTATTGACTAAAATCTCGAATATATCTAATTTTTAAGATAAAAAACCACAACCAAACACTCATACCTAATTTTACCTTATTTATTATTGAAAAAGCTCGATTTAAACAGTTCCGATAAAAGCTCGAAAAAATCAAGCAAATCCACAAATAATACAAATTTTTTTGGGCTTTTTCCTGAAAAGCCAACATTTTTCAGATTTTTGACCAAAAAGCCCGAAATTTTTAAGGCGAATTCCAGCGCAGACCACAGAAACTTCTAATAGGATACGGGCCTCTGCTATTGACTTATACACAACTTCAGCAGGTCTAAGATGGCAGATTTTCGGATACAGGCTTTTGCTGCATCGAGCTTTAAAAAATCTTGAAAAAAATTTAGTTTTTAAATATAAAATAAAAAATTCAAGTTTTGAACCAAAAAGCCAGACCAGAGTTTAGTAAATAACACCCTAAGGGGCAGATTTATTAAAGGAAAACTATACCCCCCAAACAATGTAGGTCTCTATTAAAAGATACTGAGTAAAACAGCTCATGTGTAAAACCCTGCTTCATGTAAATGAACCATTATCATAATAATATACTTTTTTAGTAGTATGTGCCATTGGGTAATCATAAATAGAAAATTGCCATTTTAAAAAATAAGGGCCGCCCCCTGAGATCGTAAGATTCACTGTGCACACATACAAACCACATGTAAGGTCACATGAGCCAATTAACAGACAGAGTTCTGCCTTTTGCTTCCTCACTTCTTCCTGTTACAGTTAGTGTTGTAGTATTTCTGGTCAGGTGATCTCTGAGGCAGCACAGATAGAGTCACGAAATGGTGGCTCAAGGCAAGAGATGTAAAAGGGCAATATTTATGTAAATATATATTCCAGTTTGGTAAGATTCTTTAATATGTCATTCAATTTGATATAAACTATCTATTGCTTAAGTATTCATTTTGGGGGTATAGTTTTCCTTTAAGGTACAATTGAAAATTCAAATTTGAATTTTTGAAATTTTTTATGGTCAAAACTCTCAAATTTGAATTGTGAATAATCCAAGCTCGATTCAAATTTTAATTTGGATTCAAATTTCAAGATTTATCAAACCATGACCCTTAAAAATTCAAATTTGACTATTTGCCACCTAAAAGTTCATGTATAAGTCAATGGGAGAGGTCCAGGGACCAATTTGAACATGTTACTAGCCTTCCTTCTGAGAAAAACCTAGATTCGAGTTTTAATTCGAATTCAGATTTCGAGATTTATCAAATCTTGGCCCTTTAAAAATTCAAAAACGGCTATTCGTCACCTAAAACCTGTTGAGTTCATGTATAAGTCAGTGGGAGAGGTGCTGGGACCAATTTGAACATTTTACTAGCATTCCTTCTGAAAAATTTTTTTATTCCAGTTTAGTCTAATTTGAATTTGATTTTGGTTTTGGGTCGGTAATATATTATTCATATGAATTCGAAATTCGACCTTTGATAAAAGGGCCTCCCCATGTTGCAAAACTGTTACAGTTCAGAATCTGCACCTGCATTACTGAGCTGCTAGAGTAAAAAAACAGAGATATGAACATTAAACTTTAAACTTGGATTTTGGAAAAAAAAAAAAATGGAAAGAAGTTGAAAAAAGTCTTTATTTCTGGAGAATAGTCTGAAAACAACTCAAATTAAAAAGTGTCTGAAAGGTAAACAACCCCTTTAAAGGAGAAATCAACCTTTGGGGAAAAAAACGCATACCCCCCGCCCCAGGTAGCCCTCCCTCCTCCACCAGGCTAACTACCCCATACTCCATATTTACCCCTCAGAGCAGATTCTTCCAGCGAAGTTCCACACGTCCATCTTCCGGCTCCTCTGTAAGAGAGAGCGTCAATTTCTGTGTAATTCCGCGCATGCGCAGTTGTTGCAAACCGGCAAACTGCTCCAACTGCGCATGCACAGAAATACAATCTCCCAGTCAGCTTACAGAGGAGCCGGAAGATGGACGCGTGGAACTGCGCTGGAAGAATCTGTGCCGAGGGGTAAGTGCCGCAGGGGGGGGGTAGTTAGCCTGGGGGGAGGAGGGAGGGCTACCTGGGGTGGAGGGTACAGTGTTTTTTCCCCGTGGACCTATATACACAAGCTAACTGAGGTCATGAAAGGTCCGTCTAGTTCATAGCTGCTGCTATCATCTTTCCATTGAGGCAACAGGGGTCAATAATGATCTATAGTTTGCTGCTATCCTTTCCAACAAAGGCATACTATACAAGAGCCTTGATGTTCTATAGTTCAGTGGTTCTCCTACAAGACCAGGCTTAGATTTGGGTAAAGGCTACAAACGTTCAGTTGGCTGTACCCATTGGCTGTACCCATAAACTTCAGTTGTTTTGGAGGGAATAAAAGGGCATACCCAGGAAACTGATATATATACAGTATGTTAAGAAAATGAATTTATCATTTGTTATATGGCAGAAGTGGGGTACCAGAAGTAGCAAATAAGAAATTGGCCAAGGGCAGCATATACTGTATGATAAATCTGTCCCAACCAAGGGCCACCCTTTTCCTGGAAAGGGTAGGGGTAGGAAGGGGGTATGTTGGTTGGGAGGGATGTATAGTAATTACATTAAAGGAGCATGATAAATGTTCTGTTAAGTAGTAGATTTATGGCAGGCAGTCCATAGGTCCAAGATTGTATGGAATGTAGTAGGTATCCCCTGGTAAGTTAGCTCATACATGGGTCCAAGCAGGTCTAGACTGGGAGTCAAAATAGGCCATGGCATTCCAAGAACTCAGAGGCCCAAATAGTTCTCTACCAGCCCAATAAATAGTGACTGTCTATGTGACCTTACAGCATTTGCCAGAACCCATAGAATGCCAGTCCGGGCCTGGGTCCAAGTCCAAGTCTTCATACATTATTTAACATATATTCAGCAACCCTAATACAAGCAACATTGCTTTCACTAATAATACTTCCAGTCCTAGTTGTACAGGTATGGGATACTTTATCCAGAAAGCTCCAAATTATGGAATAGCCATCTCCCATTGACTCCATTTATCCAAATAATCAAACTTTTTTCTCTATAATAATACAACAGTACGTTGTACTAAGACTAAGAGATAATTAAACCTTGTTGGAAGCAAAACCAGCCTGTTGGAAGCAAAACCAGCCTGTTGGAAGCAAAACCAGCCTGTTGGAAGCAAAACCAGCCTATTTGGGTTTATTTAATGTTTATACATAATTTTCCAGTAGCTTTAAGGTATGAAGATCCAAAATTTTGGAAAGATCTGTTATCTGGAAAAGCCCAGGCCCCAAACATTCTGGATAACAGGTCCCACACCTGTATAGCAGCAACAGGGGAATAACACATGAACTACAACAACTACAAGAGGCAGATTTAAGAATCATTGGTATTTTTCTACCCAACAATTATTTTCCTGAAAGTCAGGAAAGTGTTAATAAAAGTGATAACATTTGAATAGATTTCCCAGCTTCTAGTGTTCCTAGCAATGAATTCCTGTAGATGTAGTGCATCCTGTGGGAGGAAAACACATTAGCCCTCGCTTTCAGTGCTTTACTGTAATATTGCCAGGTACATTCATTTCATCATTTCATTCTGTCAGTGAATTCACAGAAGAAAATGCTAAGTATTTGAAGCTATGCTTAACATTTTAGGGGTAGTTTCAATATGCAATGGAGAAGATTAATTTCCTATGTCTTAAATGAACCAAATAATAAACACTGAAACACAGTGCATTCTCTATTTCCTATAACCAAAGAGAACACATATTTCAACTACATTGTTGCAATTTTTTCCATTTGAGAAAATAGCCAGTCCAGATCTCAAGTGATTTCTACAAAGCTTCAAATATTCCAAGCCATGTTTTCAAATTCTGAAGATTTGTTTATACTGCTAAGCCAAATGACTGAACTATTTCTGCAAGAATCTTTAACTGCCATACCAGATGTTCTCTTTTCTGATGCATTTGTTGGGGTAGGACAATTTATGTGCGTAAGATCTCTCTTCTGCCAGGAGCAGATGAAATTATTGTCTGCTGGGTTTTTTAGTAGGAAATGTGCGATTATTCTGAAAATGAATTTGCTACTTTATGGATGGATATGGTATGAAATTCACAAAGGTTTATTGAAATATGTCAGTAGTCATATTTATTTCATAGCGGTACCAAGTTTGTTCAATTCCGTACAGATTTTGTTTTACATTCGCATCAGCCCATGAACTTATCATATTCGATTTTTATCTTTTTTAAACAACACACACAGTTCCCTTTAATCACGTTTACCACTTGGTCTTAATTATGAGTTTAAAATCACAAATAATAAAAAATGAAAGCCAATTGTAAAATGTCTCGGAATATCACTCTCTACATCATACTAAAAGATAATTTAAAGGTGAACAACCTCTTTAAGTAAACTCAGGACCACATCACTGCAAGACAGAATTGCTAACAACTAAGCTATTGTTCTTTCCTCCTTTAGTTCCACCTGGCATTATCAATGGAGACTTTTTTTTCATTTTGGTTTCGTATTTACATAAATCTGTTAGTAATAGTTCTGCACAGATTTGAGAAATCCAATGTCTTGAGAATCTGCAAAAGCAGAATTTTTCTGATCGTGGTTTTTAGGTGGAAAACTCAATTTTTTAGAGGAAAAATAAAAACTCTTATTTTTAGACGCCCCAAAGATGCTAAAAATCCAAATCTGAAAATACACCATCTCAATCCTGACGAGGACGTGTAGAAGTCAACGGCAGATGTCCCTTTTACAATTTGAAGTAATGGGTTTTGTAGATAATCCATAAAATTTGGGGTATAGAGTGACAACTCAAAAAATATCCCCCAAAAAAATTGAGCAGTGCAGATTTTCGTTCTATTTTATCTTAGCTTTTCCTGACCCTACTTTTTCAAGCTGATTATTTGATTTATGAGTTAGATATCTTTATGTTACCCAAATGTTTCAAAATTGGACATTTAGTCCAAAATATATGCCAGAGATTAGCTAATTTGTCTATTGTGGCAAAATCCTAAATGTTCACCTGTGAGTGTCCACAAATAGTGTCCACTAAATTTCTGGAAATCAACATCCTTGATAAAGTGCAGATTTACAATACAGGCCACATGATATTTCGATCATTCCTGCAGCAAGGACCACAACTTGCAATGGCAGAGCTTTAAGTTCATCTGTTTTCCTCCTGTCCAGCCACATATTTCTTCACTGTATTCCTGAAATTGATATATACATACATCTATCTCTCTCTCTCTCTCTCTCTCTCTCACTCTCTCTCTCACTCTCTCTCTCTCTCTCTCTCTCTCTCTCTCTCTCTCTCTATATATATATATATTTAAATCTATATCTATATATCTATAAGACAGAGACATTTTGTGCATACTGCTACTGAAAAATGCCTTACCCTTTAAACAAAACAGGGATTGTTTGTCCATATATTGCAATATACTTAAGCTGGCCAACTACGTCAAAGTCATCCCATATCTGGCCAGTCCTACGCTTGATTTTCATCTGATTCATTAAGAATTCTATTGCTTCATTATACATTTTACAAAGGGACTAAGTTTTACCTGCAACTTACTTGCTGCTTTCAAAGTAAAACTCCCAAACTTGGCTGCCCTTTTATTAGACACCAGTGGGATCACCTGACTATAGCTGGGAAGGGTGGGAGCTACAACATGGAGCTGGTCACTGCTCCTGTATAACTATAACAAACAAGGGAAAGTTGTGCTCACCACTAATTTTTAAAACCATGAGGCGGGGGTGCAATGAGGCTGTGACCACAAAATACATATAGACAAATGCAAGAGGTCCTCTGCACTCAACCCATTATCAATATATTTAAGACAGAGACATTTTGTGCATACTGCCTTACCCTTTAAACAAAACAGGGATTGTTTGTCCATATATTGCAATATATTAAAGCTGGCCAACTACATCAAAGTCATCCCATATCTGGCCAGTCTATATATATATATATATATATATATATATATATATATATATATATATTTCAAATATATATATAAACAAACAATATATATATTCCTGTATTACATTAAAAGCCAAGGTCTAATGTTTTGTCCTACCCTAAGGCTTTTAGGCCTATATATCTATATATATATACTAACGATTTCAGGTAGTTAGACTATGGTCTCACTGGGGAATAGGCCTTAACAGACACTTCAATTCAGTATAACTTCTTTTGGCCAGTTTATTTGAGGTGTTTTCCAAAGAGAAAAATAAACAGAATACAGAAAAAAAACCCTAAACTGTCCTGCTCTAACTAATACAGTAGATTACTAACTCAAGACAAGGGCCTTGTGCCCCAATCTTTTACAAGCTAAATATAGAAAGCAGTTTTTCAGACAAGATCACACAAACCAGCAGCTCCTGCTTTCACAAAGGTTCTCTCCCTCTTTACACTGAAAACCCAGCTCCTTTTCTTAGGGAGCCAACTCCTGCACAACTGCAGCCTAATCACCATGCAGCTACCTGTTTGGGAACCCAATTCACCTGGAGTGGTCTACTGAAATGAAGGACTCACCCACTTTTGTCCATTGACTTCAGTGACTCTGAAATTCGCAAATCTGCGAAAAAAAATTCGCAGAAAATTTGCGAATTTAGCTTAGGGACCAACTCGCAATATACAGTATGCATAGAATATAAATATCATGATATAAGACTGATTAGTAATTAATACAGATAATTACTACATGACAGCACAGAAACCAGTGCAACTAGCATCAGAATTTAATAAAACATAAACAAGTAAAGGAAGCCACAAACTGCAGAACATTGCTGCTTAATTTTTTATTATATACACGACAGGTTTCGGATCACATGGACCCTTTCTCAAGTGTTAATAATTACAGGTCAACCTCATTTTTTGCTTGATAATTTGCAACGACCCCTAAGCTTAGCTTCTCTGTTACAGCCAACTGAGCATGTGAGTGTCGCAGACACTTTCCAAGATGGTGATCCTCTCCTGTGACAAGTTTGAAGTCCTGGATCATTGCTGCTATTGAGAAGCTGAAACTTTAGGCTGGTGCAATAAGTTCAGTATATAAAAGATGGCATTTTTAGCTACAGTATATTAACTTTTATGGGGTTATTTATCAAGGTCCGAATTTATCTCAGTATCGGCTGCTACAAACTCCGATCTAACGCACTCTGGTTTTTAATGCTTATTTATTATTACATTTTTCCGAAAATTACCTTTGTGGGAAAAGCCCAGATTTTCATGAAATTTCCCCGAAATCTCAGAATTTCGCAAACCCCTGACCACAACCAAAAATCAATGGGACTGTGCCCATTGACTTTTATGCAACCTTGACAGGTTTGAGATGCCATGTTTTTATATTCAGATCTCAGGGTTTAATAAATTCTGAAAAATTCATGATTTTTTTTAAAGCCTATTATAACACAAAAAATCAAGAATTTTTCGGATTTCGGGGAATTTCGGGTATTCGGAGCTTAGTAAATAACCCCCATAAAGTCACTTCTCCTTTAAGCATGTCCAGTTCCCTAGGAGTTTTTGAATTGTGTAGCTGCCTGTCTGTGTTTTTTTAATTACTTTTTCTGTGGTCGCCAAAGCATTAAGCACAAATCTTTGTATAAAGGTTGATCAAGGAAAAACCATGTATTATTTTGACACCCAAAATGATTTGATCGTCATCTTGTATATTGACTTTAAACGGTTTATTTTATCTTTTGATTTCATTTGATTGGTGTTCTTTATTCCAAAAGCATTTATGGTTTTGCAGTCACTAAAAAACCCTTAATCACACTTGGCACTTGATATTATAAATTATGTAGGCATAATTTATGAAATGGTGAGACGGTTTTTCATTTGCAAGTAGTTTTGGCAGCGCTGACTATTTGTGAAGCCGAGCAGATTAAGATATGTTCTTTCATGAGCTTTTAAACCTGCCTGACACAATGACTGAATCACCTTAGAGTACCTTGAAGAACCCTGTTTATTTTACATCAGCATTTGTTAACTTAACATATGTTTCATAATAGCAATTCCCAAGGCTTAATGAAATAATATTTAGATTTCTTTTCCTCATGTTTGCATTCATGCCTAGGAGTAGAAGCTGCCATGTTATCTGTCTCATCACAGGTAAATATGAGATTTTAAAGATTAGGGAACTAAAAGGAGTAAATGTCTTATTTGCTATTTAAAGTGGCCTTTAAATAAATGTTTTCACTCTTTTACCAATAATGACTAATGAATGTATTTGCAGTGACCCTCAGAGAATGATCTTTGAGCCCAGTTATATGATTTCTCCACTTTATTTGTAAATATTTGCTCTTTCAGAGGACTCCCAATACTGACTCACAGTACCTGTCCGATGTAAAATACAGTTAATCCTCATTGGATGCAAAACCAGCCTATTGGGTTTATTAAATGTTTACAAGGTTTTCTAGTAGACAAAGTGATACTAAAAAAATTTTTTTTCAAAATATTCATCTACATGAAGTTACATATAGGTCATGTTGATAGTTTTTTGCTTTTGTAAGTAATTATTACTTAAAGTTCCTAAACCTGCCTGTCCCATCTCAGTCTGTCAGTTAGAGTTTCTAATGCTAACCGACTACTGCTGCACAAAAATATCAGCCCCCTCATAGAGGTACATGGGGGTAAGAAATGTAATGTAAAAGCATCAGGCAAATATTTTTATGGCAAAATTATAAATAGAATTCAAAGATAATGTTATGATGGATATAACAAAAGGTTATTTACTAGTGTCAGTATCTCTTTAAGGTATATAGATCCAAATTACAGAAATATCCATTATCTGGAAAACCCCAGGTTCTAAGCATTCTATATAATAGGTCACATACCTGTACAAATGAAGAGATGCAAGGAAGAAGTCGACTGAGCATATACTATGACCTTTTACTTTAGTGCCTACTTAAAAAACATGCCCTGTACAAAGTAAAGCTGCATGTGAAAATTGTAGAGTTATTAAATAGTGATTTGTGTTAGTATTACACATACAGTATGCATGCTTTTTTTACTGTATGTCTAACAATATATCCAGCAAAGTCAGCCTCCACAATTACATTCATTCTATATCATGCCCCAGTTTGTTCTTACATAATATGGCTAATTGATATTACAGTTAGAGGTTTCCTGTTTTCCTGCACATTAAACACACCCAGCTTTATAATTGTGAACATGCACAGGGAAATATGTTCACTGTGCAAATCGTTATAAATAAGCTCTAGCATGTTTGCCCTGATGATGGAGGACAACGTTTTCTAATGTCTGTTTCATAACTACAGCATTATTATATAGAATGCAGATTTCAGAAATGTTGCACTGGTTGGGGATTTTAAATCCGCACAACTAACTTTGACTTGGGCTACTTGCACAGCCTAGGAGGCTTTATGAGGATTAATTGTGGTGTGCCAAATAAAAACACAATGATCCCTTCGTTACACCTTCACTCTGGTGTAGTAAATAAGACTAAGCTCTAGAAGATTAAAGTGACAGCTTACTGATTGTTGTTCTTGGTATGTGATAATTACAACAGTTAGTATAAGATATTTTGTGTTGAGCTAGGTATGTGGCCTTTGTTTAAGGGGAATATAATTATCATCATCTAATTTTACTTTGATTTGCCTTTTAACAATGCATTTTTAAAAAATGAATGCTTTTTCATTGCAGTGTGGTACTGTATTTACTCTTTACCTCTGTTGCTCAACTAAATGGTTCATATTACAGCACCAATGTAAACAATAGTTTATCAGTTTCCTTCCCGTAAAAACAGGTCAATTGAATAGGTAATATGATACAGTACTTTTATTTATTAAGTAAAGAAGTCACAAGCTATTAGAGATGTCGCGAACTGTTCGCCGGCGAACTTGTTCGCGCGAACATCGGGTGTTCGCGCTCGCCGGAAGTTCGCGAACGTCGCGCGACGTTCGCCATTTTGGGTTCGCCATTGTTGGCGCTTTTTTTTGCCCTCTCACCCCAGACCAGCAGGTACATGGCAGCCAATCAGGAAGCTCTCCCCTGGACCACTCCCCTTCCCTATAAAAACCGAAGCCCTGCAGCGTTTTTTCACTCTGCCTGTGTGTGCTGAAGAGATAGTGTAGGGAGAGAGCTGCTGCCTGTTAGTGATTTCAGGGACAGTTGAAAGTTTGCTGGCTAGTAATCGTTTTGATACTGCTCTGTTATTGGAGGGACAGAAGTCTGCAGGGGTTTGAGGGACATTTAAGCTTAGGTAGCTTTGCTGGCTAGTAATCTACCTTCTACTGCAGTGCTCTGTATGTAGCTGCAGTGGGCAGCTGTCCTGCTTCTGATCTCATCTGCTGACTGCTGCAATAACAGTAGTCCTTGTAAGGACTGCTTTTATTTATTTTTTTGTTGTTTTACTACTACTACTACTACTACTACTATAAGAGCCCAGTGCTATTAGTCTAGCAGTGTTGGGGAGTGGGACTGGTGTGCTAATCTGCTGCTCCTAGTAGTTCAGCAGCACCAACTTTAATTTTTTTTTTTTAATATTCATTTTTTTTTATTTTACTTTTTTTTATTTTACTACCGCTGTAGTAGTGTATAAGTTGACCTTTTAGGCATTATTTGCCCTGTAGGCATTATTTGCACACTGTTTTCTTCAACCCGCCATCGAGCTGTGTGACCTTGTTCCCATTCTGTCTAAATATCCATAATATTACCGTCTCCAGAAAAAACACCGGAGTCACTTTTTTCAAGCAGCCATAATATATTTTACGTAATCCGTATCCACCGCTGTAGTAGTGTATACGTTGGCCTTGTAGGCATTATTTGCACACTGTTTTCTTCAACCCGCCATCGAGCTGTGTGACCTTGTTCCCATTCTGTCTAAATATCCATAATATTACCGTCTCCAGAAAAAACACCGGAGTCACTTTTTTCAAGCAGCATTCATATATTTTACGTAATCCGTATCCACCGCTGTAGTAGTGTATACGTTGACCTTGTAGGCATTATTTGCACACTGTTTTCTTCAACCCGCCATCGAGCTGTGTGACCTTGTTCCCATTCTGTCTAAATATCCATAATATTACCGTCTCCAGAAAAAACACCGGAGTCACTTTTTTCAAGCAGCATTCATATATTTTACGTAATCCGTATCCACCGCTGTAGTAGTGTATACGTTGGCCTTGTAGGCATTATTTGCACACTGTTTTCTTCAACCCGCCATCGAGCTGTGTGACCTTGTTCCCATTCTGTCTAAATATCCATAATATTACCGTCTCCAGAAAAAACACCGGAGTCACTTTTTTCAAGCAGCATTCATATATTTTACGTAATCCGTATCCACCGCTGTAGTAGTGTATACGTTGGCCTTGTAGGCATTATTTGCACACTGTTTTCTTCAACCCGCCATCGAGCTGTGTGACCTTGTTCCCATTCTGTCTAAATATCCATAATATTACCGTCTCCAGAAAAAACACCGGAGTCACTTTTTTCAAGCAGCATTCATATATTTTACGTAATCCGTATCCACCGCTGTAGTAGTGTATACGTTGACCTTGTAGGCATTATTTGCACACTGTTTTCTTCAACCCGCCATCGAGCTGTGTGAGCTTGTTCACATTTTGTCTAAATATTGATAATATTATCGTCTCTAGAAAAACCACTTGAGTTACTTTTTTTCAAGCAGCATTCAGATATTTTACGTAATCCGTATCCACCGCTGTAGTAGTGTATACGTTGACCTTGTAGGCATTATTTGCACACTGTTTTCTTCAACCCGCCATCGAGCTGTGTGACCTTGTTCACATTTTGTCTAAATATTGATAATATTATCGTCTCTAGAAAAACCACTTGAGTTACTTTTTTTCAAGCAGCATTCATATATTTTACGTAATCCGTATCCACCGCTGTAGTAGTGTATACGTTGACTTTGTAGGCATTATTTGCACAGTGTTTTCTTCAACCCGCCATCTAGCTGTGTGTATTATCGTTTCCAGAAAAACCAACTGAGTTTTTGTTGTTGTTGTTGTTTTTTTAAAAATAATGCCAGGCAAAGGCAGGCCGCCACGCAGAGGCCGTGCTAGGGGCCGTGCTGCTATGCAATCCTGTGGCCCTAGCAAATTGCCCAGTTTTAAAAAGCCAATGACCCTGAACTCCCAAAATGCTGAAGAGGTAGTTGACTGGCTTACACAGCACACCCCATCCTCTACCGTTTCTAACTTTACCACAACATCCTCCTCATCCTCCACTGCTATGGCCACCCCACGTAACACTTCCTCCACCACCGGTGCCCCTTCTTCACTGGGGTCAGAGGAGTTATTTTCCAATGAGTTTCTTGAACTGAGTAATGCGCAACCATTATTGCCAGAAGAAGATGAAGGAGATGAGGACCTTACACCAGATTTAATTCTGGCAGAGAACACGATAGAGATGGACATAATGAGTGATGAGGAGGAGGTCCCCGCTGCTGCTTCCTTCTGTGATGTGTCAGAAGAAATTGATGCATCTGAGGAGAATGATGATGAGGAGATTGATGTTTTGTGGGTGCCTAGTAGAAGAGAGCAAGAGGAGGGTAGTTCAGATGGAGAGACGGAGAGTCAGAGAGGCAGTAGGAGAATAAGACTTAGAAGAAGCAGGGAGGACAGCCCGCAGGGATCAGCAGGGCAACAACATGTATCGGCACCTGTGTTCAGCCGGCCAACGCACCCGCCATTGCCGCCAATACCGCCAACTCCGCCAACTTCTACTGTTACCGCCAGATCGCACACTTCCAAAAAGTCAGCAGTGTGGGATTTTTTTAATGTGTGTGCCTCTGACAAAAGCATTGTAATTTGCAATGAGTGCAGTCAGAAACTGAGCCTTGGTAAGCCCAACAGCCACATAGGTACAACTTCTATGCGAAGGCACATGAGCGGCAAGCACAAAGCACTTTGGGAGCAACACCTCAAAGGCAACAGGCAAACTAAAAGCCACACTCCTTCTGGTCCAGCATCTTACTGCTCTACCTCTGCTCTCCTTGACCCGTCTGAACCACCCTCCACTCCGCCTTCCACCTTGACCACCTGTTCCCATTCCCAGTCATCTGCCACCAGCCAAGTTTCTGTGAAGGCCATGTTTGAGCGTAAGAAGCCAATGTCTGACTGTCACCCCCTTGCCCGGCGTCTGACAGCTGGCTTGTCTGCACTCTTAGCCCGCCAGCTTTTACCATACCAGCTGGTGGACTCTGAGGCCTTCCGCAAATTTGTAGCAATTGGGACACCGCAGTGGAAGGTACCCAGCCGCAATTTTTTTTCTAAAAAGGGAATACCACACCTGTACCAACATGTGCAGAGCCAAGTTACCGCATCTCTGTCACTTAGTGTTGGGCCAAAGGTCCATATGACTACTGACGCATGGTCCTCCAAGCATGGTCAGGGCAGGTATGTCACCTACACTGCCCACTGGGTGAACTTGGTAATGGCTGGGAAGCAGGGAATGGGTAGCTCAACAACAACAGTGGAGTTGGTGTCACCGCCACGGATTGCACGCGGTTCTGCCACCACCTCTACTCCTCCATCGCTCTCTACCTCGTCTTCTTCTTCTTCTTACTCTGCTGCTGGGTCCTCCTTCTCCTCCTCCACACCTGTGCACCCCCAGCTCCCCCTAGGCTATTCGACGTGCCAGGTACGCCGTTGTCACGCTGTCTTGGGGATGACGTGCCTGGAAAGCAAAAACCATACCGGATCTGTACTCCTGTCATCTCTGCAGTCACAGGCCGATCGGTGGCTGACCCCACACCAACTGCAGATCGGAAAAGTGGTGTGTGACAATGGAAGCAATCTGTTGGCAGCGTTGAGACTAGGCAATTTAACACATGTGCCCTGCATGGCACATGTGTTAAATTTAATAGTCCAACGTTTTGTCTCCAAGTACCCAGGATTCCAGGACGTTCTCACCCAGTCCAGAAAGGTGTCGGCCCATTTCAGACGTTCCTACACAGCCATGGCACGCCTTGCTGACATTCAGCAGCGCTACAACATGCCAGTCAGGCGTTTGATTTCTGACAGCCAGACTCGCTGGAATTCAACGCTCCTTATGTTGGAACGTCTGCTGCAACAACAAAGGGCCGTCAACGAGTACCTTTTTGAACTGGGTGGTAGGACTGGATCTGCACAGCTGGGGATTTTTTTCCCCCGTTACTGGGTGCTTATGCGCGATGCCTGCAGGCTCATGCGACCTTTTGAAGAGGTGACAAATATGGTCAGTCGCACCGAAGGCACCATCAGCGACCTAATACCCTTCGCTTTCTTCCTGGAGCGTGCCGTGCGACGAGTGACAGATGAGGCTGTAGACCAGCGTGACGAGGAGCTGGAAGCGCACGATTTCTGGTCGGAATCACCAGAACGAACCCAGGCACCTGCTGCAACGCAGGGAGAGGTGCCAGAAGTGGAGTCAGAGGAGGAAGGTGGCTTTGTGGAGGAGGAGGAGGAGGACCAACAGGAGCAGGCTTCCCAGGGGGCTAGTGGTGACCTTTTGGGGACCCCTGGTCTTGTACGTGGCTGGGGGGAGGAGACCGTGGATGATGCAGTCCTTGATAATGAGGAAGCGGAGATGGATAGCTCTGCATCCAACCTTGTGAGAATGGGGTCTTTCATGCTGTCATGCCTGTTGAAGGACCCCCGTATCAAGAGGCTTAAGGAGAAGGACCTGTACTGGGTCGCAACGCTACTAGACCCTCGGTACAAGCATAAAGTGTCAGAAATGTTACCAACATACCACAAGTCCGAAAAGATGCGGCATTTACAAACCAGCCTGCAAAACATGTTGTACAATGCTTTTAAGGGTGATGTCACTTCAGGAACTCATCAACATTCCAGGGGCAGAGGTGCCAGTAATCCTGCCACGAGCACACCTGCAAGGACAAAGCCCTTTGGCCAGTCTGTAACGTCAGACATGCAAATGTTTTTCTGTCCAAGGCAGCGCCACAACCCTTCTGGATCCACCCTCAAAGAACGCCTCGACCGGCAGGTAGCGGACTACCTGGCATTAACTGCAGATATCGACACTCTGAGGAGCGATGAACCCCTGGACTACTGGGTGCGCAGGCTTGATCTGTGGCCAGAGCTGTCACAATTTGCCATGAACCTCTTGTCTTGCCCAGCCTCAAGTGTGCTCTCAGAAAGGACCTTCAGTGCAGCAGGAGGGATTGTAACTGAGAAGAGAACTCGCCTAGGTCACAAAAGTGTCGATTACCTGACCTTTATTAAAATGAATGAGGGGTGGATCTCGGAGGGTTACTGCACGCCGGAAGACTTGTTCTGACTTCTATGCAGCTGTCCTTCTCTTCAAGCCTCATGACTCCACACACAGCTGTCCTTTAGCGTCCTCCTCCTCCCTCCGCCACCGTTACAAACTAGGGTGCAAACCCTACTGGTTTAATTTTTTCTGGCCTCTGTGCTTCAGTGGCTGCAACCAAAAAAACTGGGCAAACAATGTCTACAAGGTCAACGTATGGCAAAAAATGACTATTTTCAGCATTTATATGGCATATTTTTTCTGGCAACTGTGCTTCAGTGGCTGCATCCAAAAAAATGCATATTTTCTGCATTTATATGGCATAATTTTTCTGGCCTCTGTGCTTCAGTGGCTGCAACCAAAAAAATGCATATTTTCTGCATTTATATGGCATAATTTTTCTGGCCTCTGTGCTTCAGTGGCTGCAACCAAAAAAATTTATGTTTTCAGCATTTATATGGCATAATTTTTCTGGCAACTGTGCTTCAGTGGCTGCGACCAAAAAAATGACTATTTTCAGCATTTATATGGCATATTTTTTCTGGCCTCTGTGCTTCAGTGGCTGCGGCCAAAAAAACTGGGCAAACAATGCCTACAAGGTCAACGACGTTGACCTTGTAGGCATTGTTTGCCCAGTTTTTTTGGCCGCAGCCACTGAAGCACAGAGGCCAGAAAAAATATGCCATATAAATGCTGAAAATAGTCATTTTTTGCCATACGTTGACTCAACGTATATGGCAAAAAATGACTATTTTCAGCATTTATATGGCATATTTTTGCTGGCAACTGTGCTTCAGTGGCTGCGACCAAAAAAATGCATATTTTCTGCATTTATATGGCATAATTTTTCTGGCCTCTGTGCTTCAGTGGCTGCAACCAAAAAAATTTATATTTTCAGCATTTATATGGCATAATTTTTCTGTCAACTGTGCTTCAGTGGCTGCGACCAAAAAAATGCATGTTTTCTGCATTTATATGGCATAATTTTTCTGGCCTCTGTGCTTCAGTGGCTGCAACCAAAAAAGTTTATATTTTCAGCATTTATATGGCATAATTTTTCTGTCAACTGTGCTTCAGTGGCTGCGACCAAAAAAATGCATATTTTCTGCATTTATATGGCATAATTTTTCTGGCCTCTGTGCTTCAGTGGCTGCAACCAAAAAAATTTATATTTTCAGCATTTATATGGCATAATTTTTCTGGCAACTGTGCTTCAGTGGCTGCGTCCAAAAAAACTGGGCAAACAATGTCTACAAGGTCAACGTATGGCGAAAAATGACTATTTTCAGCATTTATATGGCATATTTTTTCTGGCAACTGTGCTTCAGTGGCTGCGTCCAAAAAAACTGGGCAAACAATGCCTACAAGGTCAACGTATGGCAGTTGTTTAAAGAGAACAGTAGATTACTAGCCAGCAAAGCTACCTAAGCTAAAATGTCCCTCAAATCCCTGCAGACTTCTGTCCCTCCAATACAGAGCAGTATCAAGCAGATTACTAGCCAGCAAACTTACTATCATCTGTCCCTGAAATCACTAACAGCTCTCCCCCTACACTATCTCTTCCAAGCACACACAGGCAGATTTTTCAGATACATTTTTGCCCTTGATCCCCCTCTGGCATGCCACTGTCCAGGTCGTTGCACCCTTTAAACAACTTTAAAATCATTTTTCTGGCCAGAAATGTCTTTTCTAGATGTTAAAGTTCGCCTTCCCATTGAAGTCTATGGGGTTCGCGAACCGTTCGCGAACCGCTCGCGTTTTTGCGCAAGTTCGCGAATATGTTCGCGAACTTTTTTTCCGACGTTCGCTACATCCCTACAAGCTATCATTCTTCAGCTGACATTTACAACTGGCAGTTAACAGAAGGGCAACAGTTATCTAATTCAGCCACCATGCTGTACTGACCAGCTCACACCGCAGTTCTTGACAGCTTCACAAATTGTATGGATGTATAAATCAGGGTACTATGCTAAAGAGATACTGCATAACAAAATTTGGCATTTTAAGCAAATGTCTAAAAGATCAAAGATATTCTAAATATTCAAGGATAGTGTCACACTTATCGTATGCCTTTTCTCTTCTGGTTAGAATATTGTTGTATTATTATTTAAAAAAGTAAAAGGTTATGTAAGGGACAAGAGGAATCTGTTCCCTGTTTTTCTGCCTGTGACATCATCCAGTCCAGTAACAGGCTGGAGAGCGATCCGATTGGCTGGACACCCTAGTGCATTCTTGGGAGAGAGTGTGTGCCTGACTTTGGAGCCAAATGTACAGGGTCTCCCAGAGAACTGAACAGAGCCAGCACGAGTAGCTGTAAGACTGTCAAATACAGAGAATCTGTGGAATCTGTGGAAGTACAGATTGAGCCCAGCCTGTTCCCTGCTAAGCTGCTAGAAACTCAGAAAGAGAAAGGTGCCACTGGTGAGATTTATCCTTTTATAGCTGCCTGTAATCTCCAGTGTGATTTCCTCTGAGAGCACTCCGGTGAGTGAGCCACCCAAGGGAGGATACTGCCATGGATACAAGCGTGGGGCCCCAAAGTGAAGACAAGTCTTGTGTATTTACCTGCTACATGGGAGCTGCTGCTTAATTCCAAAGGGAGAGGTACTTTTGGGAAATGGGAGCGCTACCTGTGGAATAAGATCTCTGGGGAAGGGACATTTAATTTGAACTGTGGTTATTAAACCCTTCCGGAGGATTGGGACTTTGATATTTAAAAGGACTGTGTTGGAGCAACAGTTAAGTACCTAATAGTGATTTAGGTAATGTCTCCAAAAGTTTGTTTTCATTGTTCAACCTGCAGCTGGCTGAAAAAAAAGCCAGTCATTGATTGGTTGCTATGGGATTACTCTACACGTGAGCCCCAATACTGTATGTATGGCCAGAGTGTATTTTGAGATCAGATCTCATCTATGGAGTTTAAGGGCAATGGGGCACAGGACGATTTGTTAGCCACAATAAATGTTTGTTACCATGGGTGACAAAACACCTTGCTTCCTCACTGGATAGTTTCCTCGCAGCAGCGAATATTGCAACGAAAAAATGTGCTGTGTGCCTTTGCCCTAATAGTTGAGGGCCTTAAATGTGAGAGTTAATTAATAATTTTAATTCAATTTGAGACCAAATCAGAGCCCTGAAGTGTGATGCATAGGAGAGAAGCTGACATGGAACAATGAAATAAGTTGAGTCTAGCAGCATCATTTGGCACAAACTGAAGTTGTTTAAGGCAGTTGATTGGAAGCCCTGTAAGGCAGGGTAGTCTTGGTCAAATTTAATAAGAAATTGAATGTGTATAGGTTTTTAACTGATCCCCAACCAGTGGCTTGTGAGCAACATGTTGCTTACTAACCCTTGGATGTTTCTCTAAGTGGCACCACAGTGGGTGCTTGTTTTTGAATTCCTGGTTTGGAGGCAAGTGTTGGTTACATAAAAACCAGGTGTACTGCCAACCATATTTTAGCAGGGGCATCATTAATCAAGTGTACCACACTTTAACAGCTACAACACTACAGTTTAGATATCTCTTGTCCTGGAAATAATCTAAAATGAAGCATGGAAACACCCCAGCTAGTTCAGTAAAGAACATCCTACCAAATGGGCCTGAAGGCTAACTTATTCCTCCATATTCTATGTAAAATTTTCATTTTCTTTCACTGAAGTTGAAATTGGTCACAGGGAAACTAAGTCCATGGGTGTGTACACTGGCATTCTATGTGATGTCCAGAAATTCATGCTCTGTGTTTATAATCAGGTATTTCCCAAAGCACATTACGTCAACTGCACATCACAAAATATAAGAGGCAAACTAAGCTGTAATGTCATGTGCTGCCATTGCAGCCAGTGATAGATGCCATTTACCAAAGTGAACATGTCAACACATTGTGATGTGTGATGTCCAAGATCAGAGCCTGCTACATTTCAACCTATGATTAGTTAGTCCTGCTCCCTCTAACATCCTCAGCTACATTATCACAGCCTGAAAAATTCCATGCAGATTGTCACATTGTTGTATATCACGTTTGTGCGTAAACCTGGAAAGCATCACAGCAAAATACAAAACTCTCTGTGAAAAGATTTTCTTCTGGATGCGAATATACAGATACTATTTAGCACAACAAGATCATAATTATTATAAATAAAAAGAAATACAGAAAAGCACCCTCCTCTCCTAGGTCAAGGAAAAAAAGCCTTGCTTGCGCCCTGCAGTTATTGGGAACTAGTGATGCTGTACATTACAGTTGGAGCCAAGATCATTTAAAGCCAATGGTCATAAAATAAACACATCAGTGTTTATTTAAAAGGAAATTGTTCGCAAATCAGTCCACCTTGCACAAAGCAAGAAAAGTTCTCTAAGGGTTTTCACACTTGAGAAATGTTAAGCCACAAATTATAAATACCCAAGAATGAAAAAATATGAGAAATCACAAGATTTGGTGAGAAGTATCAAAAAGTATTTTACAATAAATCTCCCTTTAAGATTGAGCTCCTTAAATGTCTTCCCAGTTGATTCCTTACTCTACCATTTATATAGATGTAATATAGGATTATCATCAGGTTATGTAGATGTAAAGCAGACTGAATAACCACCAGAAAATAGATTGAAAAACTTAGCAAATGCTGCAGCAATGCCAAGAACATTTAAGATAAATCAGGAGCTTGTTTCTCATTCCATCTAGTACCAAAGTTGGCACATGCATTTCCCACTCCCTAAAAAAAAAGAACAGTATTGTTGATTAGGGCATCATTTTCATACATTGCATCATAAATATTATTGCCATACTATAGGCAATTTATGTTTTAGATTAGCAATGGATTGTGGAGATTAGCTTCATAAACTGTGCTATATTGAAAAATATTAATTCTTCTTATTTATAATTAGTCATGGGCGAATCTGAAAATTCACGAAACGCATCAAAGTCAATGGGTGTCAAAATAATTTTTTCAAGCATGACAATTTTTGATGCAAGCAACAATTTTTATATGCACAACTGTTTTTTCCAAATGCATTAAAGTCAATGGGTATCCAAATAATTTTGACGTGCAACTATTTTTTTCTTTTTTTTGGGTGGCTGCAAATGTTTCCTTCTTCAATACTTTATGTGAATAAAAGATGGAAGAAAATATTCATATTCTACTTTAAGATGCATGTCGTTTTTGGCTTGAGACATTTTGATTTTGAATGGTATTTGAGAAATTTAAGTCCAAACAGAAGTATTATTTTGCTAGACTTCTTTTAACTTTCTATTCCCCAAGCTCCACAGAATCTCTTCAACTGCGCCAAAACAAAGGAGAAACGTATCTGTATATATAACAGGTGTCAACCCTAGGCTTAAGGGTAGAATTCAAAGCATTCAGATCAAAGTAGTGGTACTTTTGGAGCATATTCAGATGTTTGTAATATTTCCAAAATATTTTAATTGCTTGGTTGGAATATGGACAACTTTTAACTTTGTAATAACAGTAAGAAGGATTGGGTTCCACCATTTATTGGCCAAAAACATGACCGATAAAGAACACACCGGGGAAAGTGTTTTAAGGTGAAGACTCCTTTTGTTATGTAGAAATGACAATTTATGGCAGATAAGACTTCTGATAAGGCACATTGGGTCAAAACACTGTAACCATTATGGTTTTCTTTGTTACAGTTAAATTGTTTAGAAAAGCACATTTGTATTGAAAATACTACAAAGTAAAAACAAGAGGTAGCGTTGGTGACAAATACAATTTTGTTTTATATTTTATATAGAATAATAAAAAATATGCATTTTCACATGATTTCTTCTGCTTGTTATACCCAACATAAGATCTAGCCTTTCACTACAATATACCCCAGTAAAATTAAAATGGTAAACCCAACACGCAGGCCTGGATTTGTGGAAAGGCCACCAAGGCCCGGGCCTAGGGCGGCAGGATTTTAGGGGACGGCATGCTGCCTAACCTCACCCACATTGGTATAGAAAGCACAGGAGATAAACATTTCCCATTGTTCTGGTCCAGGTGATGAAAATTAGCATGAATAAAAGGGAAGGGATGGGGACGACGAACATCAGTGGGCCAAGGGGTACTTGCTATGTAAATCCAGCCCTGCCAACATGATCTGTACATTAGATAACAAGAACAAATCAGCCAATGAGTATGGTTTTGAGGCCATAAAACTGTATAAATGTATTTAATCCCTTATTTGGCCAGGCCCCAAAATAGATGACTTCTGATCAAATTTCACCAAATTCTACCCACTGTAAACAAGCTATAAATAAGCTGTTAACAAGATATACATGTATTTTAGGAAAGCACATATTTATTGAAAGGTTCTGTCTTGTTTTTATGGTGTAGTTTTTATTTCTAAATTACACTGTTAAACTGCAAATAATTTACTCTACCATATAAAATGTTATTCCTGAACCAACAAGTGTATGCCATCTCAGGCCATTTTGCCTAGTTATGTCCTTTCAGAAAGATTTAACACTTCACAATAAAACTGCTTTCAGATAAGATATTGTTTCTTCTACTCAATATAACTGGAGGAGTCGCAGTAGGATTTTTACTATTGAATGCTATTCTCATATCTACCAAGGAGTGGTTATCTTGCCAGGGAGCTATTTTCTAGTTACCATCCAATTTTTCTGAATAGCTGCTAGGGGGAAAGGGAGAGGGGTTGACATCACTCCAATTTGCAGTGCAGCAGTAAAGAGTGACTGAAGTTTATAAGAGCACATGTCACATGACTGAAGGCACCAGGGAAACTACCAACATGTCTTAATTCCATAAACAAAAAAAAGAGTTTTCTCCACAGGTTGATTTCTCCTTAAAGTTTTCCCTCATTACATTGTTGTTTTCTGGTCCCACCTACTGTATATATTATGCATAACAGATTTGTTGGTCAAATCTTTCAGCTTAATGTGCCAAGAAGAAGAAGTTACAGCCATAATATAAAACATTATGCATGCATTCATTGATTATATTTGGATTGTCAATAGCTCACCAAACCCAATAAATTAGCAGTGCGTCTTATGGTTCTACCAACCATCAACTAGTAATATACTGAAATCTAGAAAAATAAGGTAAATTATTTTGTATCATGGATAATCATTTCAGTATCCTCTTTTAAATGTTAGAAAGAAAGGGTGACTTAGCAGTTGACTTGACTTTTAAATAGATTTGGTTCTCCTTTTGGCTCCTTGTGTAAGTAACCCAGTAACCTAAGCAGTTTTGGTTTTTGTCTCCAGACCTAGACAGTAAGTTCCAAGGGGCAAAGGTGGATTAGTGTTTATTTTTCAAAGTGCTCTCTACAGACTCTTGATAAATGAATCACAGTGAAAAATTCTGTGTACATTTCTGTATAACATTAGTCATGGTATATATAACAATTAATATAATTTCCTTATCTCCATTATAAAATGCATTCCTTTTCTCCAATAGATCATATTTTTCCTTTCAGGTTTTAAAATGACATCATGCCTGTGGTTATCATGCATGGTTTTTATTTTTCCAGGCCAAGAAAATAATATGCAGGAAATGAAGTAATCCACGCTCAAAGTATAAAAACATTGCATCAAAAAAGTAGGGGAGACGGTAAACATCTCTTCTAATATATCAGTGGTGATTGGCCTGATAAAATATTCTTATTAGGCAGCTGAGTAAATAGGTTATTGGGCCCCAAAAACAAACACATTTTTTGCCCCTCATTGCTATGCACATTTATAGAAATTACTCATCAGTCAGTGTCCCTTAGGTCTTCTGGACCCCCCAGCAAGCATCTGCTTGCCTTATTTTAATATCTCTATAAAGTGGAAAGGTTCAAATACCCCAGAAGTTTTTATGATATAATAAGAGCACAGAAGTAAATTCCCAAAAGAAAACTCTTGAGACGCATTGGGACAATCTTGACATACTACACTTCTAGTGCTGGTTTGAACTGGATTATGATATTATATTTTTAGCTTTGGATTCTAGCTTGTTTGCTAAATTTTTTGGTGCTGCAATTTAACATTAATCTGCAATGGCAAACTATCTTATGAATTCAACATAATCTGTGTTCATGCATGGTTTCCCCAATTTGTTGCTTTCAGGTTTCAAGGTAAAAGTAACTAGCGATTTTACAAAATGCTGGCCAGTATGCTGAAATAAGATTGCTGTTTCCTGACAACGCGTCACAGTTATGTCTAATTCCTGAAGGAAGATGCAATGCATTTTCTTTTGTTATTGTCACATTCAAGGTTATTTCTATTAAACATTGCATGCAGAATAAAAGTCTATGCATTTGTATATATCCAGAAACATATGATTTTAATAACATTACAGAATTATTTTTTCTGATGTAGTTTACAGCAGCATTACAATAGCAGAGTAGAAGCAGACTGTGATTAGCTAACATTACATTTTTTTACTGTAGCTAATATTCCATAGTCCTGTGAAACCACAAAGGAAATATACATTTTTTTTAAAGCATTAGATTCAAGTTAGTGTGTGGTAATACAGAGAGTGATTTAGCTATTATTTTAATAATACTTTATCATTTGAGAAGATAAAAGTCTAAATTCAAATCAAAACATATGCCACAATTTAGCTCATGAAAACATTATTTTGGATTATGGGAAGATCTGAAGATAAACCAAGAGATACATCTTCTCATCAAACTAAATCTGTCTCACTGTTCCTATTAAAGGAGCTTTTCCATAACTGACCAAGACCCCTCACTAAAGGTATCCTAGATAATGTACCTGCCTAACTTATCTCTTCACCTTATTGTATAATGTAACCACCTTTATCGCATCAGCCCCACATTCTGCTCCTAGGTCCTCAGTTTGGAGCATTAGAACATGGAGCCCTAATTTGAATCCATTATTTGCTACTTTGTCCACTCATCAGTCTGAGAAAAAGAGAGCCCAAGGGCAGGATAGTGCACAGCATCTTAACAAGTAACAGTTTGTCTACTTATGGACAGGACTATATTTACCATAGAGGCACCCAATTGGCCATAGCTAGTGCAGAAACTTAGGGGGTGGACCTTGGGTCACTAGATTTTAAAGGACAAAGAAAGGTCTTTTAACTTGTGGGTGAGCATATGTACTTACCTGAAACCCCGTGGCTGGTGCTCCTTTCAGAAGAAAACTGCACTGGCACTGGATTCTTCCAGCGAGCACCATGGAGCGATCATCTTCCAGCTTCTTCTCACTTCAAATTTCCTGGGGCAGACGCATTCGCAGTAGAATGAAATATCCAACTTTTTTCTTATGCGCTATTGTGCATGTGCAGACAGTCAGTGGAGCTGAGGGGGCACCCATCTCTGCTGCAATAAGTGCATACACCGGACAGCAAGACTTTCTGCACAATTTCTCACTATAAGGGGTGGGCTAAGCTTCGGTGTCTAGGGCAGCAGCAGAGCTAAAGACAGTCCTGCATATGGGCGATTATTCTATGTACAGATCTGCAAGCTCTAGTTTTTGGGCTTGCACCAGTTTTCTGTTTTTGCACTATATTGACCTAGTTATCAAGATTATTTCCATGAAACTGTGGTGGAGATGCAATAACTTTATTTAACAAACTGAAAACTACATTGCTTACCTCTGTAGAAACTCCCCATATCTGTCTGCTTTGTATAATTGCATGTCCATACTGAGTCAAAATGGTTTCCCCTATAATAACAGGGACAACATTTCCAAGCTAAGAAGGTATAAATATTGTAAAGCTGGACATTCATGTAAAAAAGGTTGATATTTTGTGTATTTCCTACAAATGGATTGTAGGAAAGATTGTCCAATAAGCAAAGTAACAATAATATAGAGACCAAAATCTAGGCTTGTACTATTATTAGTAACTCAAAATACAAAATTAACACATTATTATTATTAATGGTACAAAGAGATCAGCTGGTATTCCCTCTTTCAAATTGGACCTCACCAAACAAACAGATCTGGCTGTGTATGGTGTGGATATTTTTAATCAGTTTACCTTATGTTGGTTAGGTGTCGTTAAGTTCAATCCACTAGATAACAGCATGGCCTACGTAATCCCCTCTAGAAGGTTCTTAAAGGAATTGCCCTAGGAAGTCCAAAATGAGGAGTGAATAATTGGCCCACACATTTTTGGCTAATGAAAGGGGAGAACTGATGAAGCCAAGAGTCTAAGGACCAATATCTCAAATAACAGCTCAGAGCTTGCCATTACACATCATTTATATAGGCCAGCTACTGTTAGGACAGATTCTTTGCAGCTCGGTTTGTCATACTACAGATAAAGATATTATTTCCCTGGTATACCAGTTAACATGCATGTACTGAAAATTGTGTCTGTAAACCAACAAGACTGCTTATGTAAAACCTCCATTAGTATCTGTATATATAGAGATTAGTGTAATAGATAGATGTGAATATATGTATGTATATGTACAGTGTCTATGTTTATCTGCAGGTTTAGAATCAGGCCCATGTGGCAGTAGCCTTAGCCACAGTGTGTTTGTTGCATATTGTTGCTTCAGCCTCTTGTTAACACAACCCAAAGGAAGGCAGCCAAATGAACTCAACTGAAACACACCTTAAATAAAACTCTAAACATGATGATGATAAGAAAAATTAAATTGACAAGAGAAACTCAGATAAAATAACAATATTTCTGTAGAGATTCTATGAGAATAAGATTACATTAAAAAAGACCCAAAAACATTTGAGAAAGTTCCACACTTCAGCTAATAAAACATGAAAATCAATAACCATAAAATGGTGTTAGTTTATGTTAAAATCATTGTAAAGCGCTGATTTGTATTGATTTCCCTAATGTCATCCATCACCGATATACTATTTTATAAAGTGTTTTATATTATTTGCTGTGAAACTTTCAACTCCTTTAAATGCTTTAAAATATGCTACTCTAAAGCCATCAAACAATGATACATCGTTCAAAAACATTCCTGCTGAACTGGTTATTCTTTGCTGCCTCTTGTACATTAAGCTGATTAGCCTTGTGTGTGACCTTCCAAAGTATGTCTAAAATAATCCTTCAGGACCACCAGGGTTGAAATTGTTTTGTTAATATGGGTGTCCCCTGCAGGCTTGCTATTCTCATCCCATGAAAATGTTAACCCCTTTGTTTTAACTTAGCATGACAGCTATGTTTTAACGTAACCATTGATACAAACCTCTGCAGCACATTATGCACATGCCAGCAGTATCCCAGCCTTGTCCATCCTGCTACAATCTGCAAATCTGGATATTCACACGATCTTCAGACTTTGTTCAAATAAACGAGTGTAGTTGTAAAGTAAATTGTTGGTAACTGTTACATGTCTAGTTTTGTGGCTTATGTGGGACAACTCTCACCTGCTCAAGGAAACCATTGCGGAGGCACAAACACCGCCTTTTTTGGAGTAAATAATAGATTCACATTCTCTCAAAATATTTACTATGTAATGGTTTTCAGTGTTTTGCCTTGAGGGGCTTTAGTAAACAGATGATGCAATTAATTTAACTCATTAAAAATAAGAGATTTATGTATATTTCCTGGGTTTGTCAATTGTCAAATTGGCTTTAAGGCCCTAATTAATAAATAATTAATATTTATGAATAATTTCCCTTTTGTCTGCACTAATAAAACAGTACAGGTATGGGATCCCTTATAGGGAACCCGTTATCCAGAAAGTTCCAAATTACGGGAAGGCTATCTCCCATTTGAAATAAATAATTTAAATTTTTCAAGCTGATTTCCATTTTCTCTGCAATAGGGAAACAGTATTGGTGTCAAAACAATCCTGTTTTATTTAAATGATTATATATATATATATATATATATATATATATATATATATATATATATATATATTGACAAACGCTCGCACTCTAATCCAGTCTTGGATGCGGGTGCTGGGTCAAAGCTTTAGCATACAAGAATTAAATAGGGACCCGCACTCCAATGTTGCGTGAAGAAAAAAAGGTTTTTATTTCAACTTGTACATCCAACGTTTCGGCCCATGCACATGTTGAAATAAAAACCTTTTTTTCTTCACGCAACATTGGAGTGCGGGTCCAAATCCCAACCATCCCACATAATAGATCCAATACCTATGCAGTTCTATCCCTGCACAGGCTATGAAAAATCTAATGATTTGTTGACATTAGAATCATCCCAGCTTCATTGCAATCAGCTTGAAAAAGGAACTAAAATATTCTAAAAGCTTGCTATGATTATATTAGTTAGCCAATAAAGGAATCACCTTTATACCACTTTTGTTATTTTTTATTTCAAAAGGGTTGCCCTGTAACATTCATGGTAAAAATAAATCCTTGTACAAGCTGAAGTGATATATTGCCCCTAAAACTACTGGGCCTTGTCCTTCTTGCAAGAAGATTAAAATACAATAGAAGGCTCTTGACGGGAGAGGACCTCATCAATTAGCTGATGCTGCCCTTGACCCAATGGGATTTTTAAACGTGTCCTAGATACATTATCTGCCCAATTTTCTCCAGATATCTATTAAACAGAGTGTCAGAGAGGGCCCAAACACAGGCTGTTCTGTCCCTTAAATACGTATCTTATTCCTTCATTCTGCTTTACATATGATAGCAATTCTGCCATTGTAGGGGGAACATAAGGGAGGCTCGGATTCACAGTCATGAAAGGGCTCTGGCTTTTTGGGGAATAGGAAGTGCT
Organism: Xenopus laevis; assembly: GCF_017654675.1. Taxonomy (NCBI): domain Eukaryota; kingdom Metazoa; phylum Chordata; class Amphibia; order Anura; family Pipidae; genus Xenopus; species Xenopus laevis. Next base: position 80,252,571 of record NC_054373.1, on the reverse strand, counting down.
TAGGTGAACTGTAGGATCTATTCAGAGAAGCTTTTTTAAAAATTTGGGTCCAATACTGCTTAGCTGGCATGGCCAAACCCAGGGAATCCTTGGCTGGTAGTGTGCTAATAACCCATTGCACTGATGGGAGGGCCCTACCAACTAGTATGGGTAAAGATGGTTTCTGCCCTGTATATTTTTTTCCATGGTAAATCATAACAAAGAAACAAACGATTGAATTATTTATAATCGAAAATAATATGTTTATGGATGGGCACAAATAATAGCGAACAGTAAAGATACAGATCACTGGGCAGTCCTTTCACTGACTGTTTATTGCAAACATAAACATAAATAATATGTCGTCGGGCCCAGGGCAAAACAGACTTTGCAGGACCCCATTATTTATATTTTAGGACTGTCCAACCTGTTGTCCTTCAGTTGTTACAGCAGAGTTTAGGTGTTGGTATGTGTTAGGAACTGCACTTTAACAACTGCTAAATGCCCCACTTTGTCAACTTAGATCATGTAAGCTTGTTTTTGCTATCTTGTCTTCATGTTGTCCCTTTCTTCTGTGTTGTTATTGCTGTCCCACAATCTTCATATCTATCACTGTTTCTCTGTGGGGGCCCTACTATTTGTGGGACTGAGCACAGATAACCATGAAAATAGCTGTGGGTTAAGCAAATGCAAGTTGGATGTCATTACTTGCAAAAGGCTTTCTTGTGTGGCTTAGCCTGGTATTTGCCATTTGCTATCATCAGAAACAGAGGAAGTCTAAGATGGGTTTTCACCTCAGTGGTGGACAAAGCACCCACGTACAATAAGTGTTTATTGCAAACAGTTTTTTTCTAAAATGAAGGGCACTTTATACCATGTTTAAATCTAAAAAGCAAATGTATAGCCCTGAATTAAACAAACTATGTATTCTAGCATTTTTGTAACAATTTGGCCAGCAGAGTCCACTATTTCACTGCAGATTAAATTGGGACTATTGGGCAATACAGATTTTTGTTTACTATGGGCCCAATACATAGGGCTTTGGTTAGTAATGTATTTTGCCTATAGTTTTAATTCCAAATATCCGGGGATTTTGTTGTTTGGTACAGTAAACAATGAGGAACAGTAAAACTGGGTGTTTTTAATTATAAGAACAGGAGAAAGACTTTAAGCAGATGTAAGGTATGGTTATCCAAATTACAGAGAGATCCCTTATCTAGTCCTGAGCATTCTGGATAGTAGCTCCTATATCTGTGCTATATTTCTGCATTAATTTATATTTTCTCTCTCTCTGGTTTTTTCAGGTACCAATTAAGATCCTTTATATTGTTATCACTACTTGGTTGGGAACTGTAAATATGCATATGTTCATACACTGCTGTATCTTCTCTCAGAGTTACAGTACTTAATGGAACATTTCATTTGCATAATAAGATACAACATATTTGAGGATGTGCAGAAGATTTCTAAATGGTTTGAGATTGAAACTGCCTTATCCTAAATATAAAAGAGGTGTGCATTGTACAAATATTCTGAATAAAATATGCACATCCAAGGTGTCTATTTCATCTGTCTGGTAGGGCAACACTAGTTTCTAAATGCAAGAAAACTAAATGCAGTAAATGGCTATGACACACAAAGCATTTTGACAGTGGAAAGTGGTGTATCGCTGTGATATTTCCCTATATCTCCCTGCAGTGCCTGCAGTGTTTTGATGAGAGGTACAATTAACATGGTAATGTAAAACCAACCAATCACACAGCACACAAATACTACCTGCTATATTTTTTTCTATAGATTTTTAAAATTAGAGAAAACTTTTGGGGAAATGTAATAAAATTTGCAAAGAGCAAAACTTTGTGAATAAAAATTTGACTGTCGCAATGTAATATTCTTCGTTAGGCTTTTATTGCATTGTGAATCTTAATTGTGCATTGTGAACCTTTAACACCTGCTCTGGAGTTTTGTTAAATATTTTATCGCAAAAAAAACGGTTTGCGATTGCAAAATCTTATTACTTACACTTGCAAATGTTCACAAAAGCAGTTTGGTCACAAACTTGCAAGAATTTGTTGAGGTCTTAATCAGTCAAAAATGGCTCAAATATGGACGCCAAGGGACGCAAGTGTCTTTGTGAACAATTTTTGTGATAACAAAGCATTTTACTTTCCCCCACTTGAGTCTGTAGTTACCCTTTATTCAGTGGTGTAACTTACGGGACCCAGCCCCCCCACACACAGAATGAAGGAGTGAAGTGAAAAACAAGAAGGTAATAATAAGGAGGACTTTAATTCCTGTGCAGCTAATAAATCTGTTTTCTCAGTAAGGGAATAGTGTAGTGGTAGTTATTACATAAGTACACTATGATCTCCTTATGGGAGAATGTAATATGTTAGCACACAAATTAATTTGCAAAGACCACTGCAAATGTTAGCAACCAAGATTTTCACTGTTTGCTTCCTTTTTGACCAATCTCAGACTTCCACGACTTCCTTGCAAAGTTTGTGACCAAATGGCTGTTGCGAACATTCACAGTGTATGTAATAAAATGTCACAACCGCATTTTTTGTGACAAAATATTTAACGTAACTCGGGAGCAGGTGTTAGCGCTAAGTATGGTCATTGATAATGAGCCATGTAATATAGCCAGTAAATTATTTTACATTGTGAGTTGCGCTAAACATTTGCAAAAATGGGATTTTAAACAACGCTTGTGATTTTAATCACATTACGCTTTTAGTGCCTGGACCTCATGACTTAGTATAACTTGATGTCGTTCCCAAAAATCTTTATTAACCCCCACCAAATAATCGACCATAAGACTTTTTTTGGGTGAAAAGGCCGCAGCTTGTTTATTCCATAACCTTATTCAAAACTTTGATAAAATTATCCACCAACAAACCATCGTTATTATATCAAAACAATGAGTAACAATTTGACATGTGTAAAATTACAAGCCGCTGAAGGCTGCATATAACATTTAACCATATCTTTGCAATAACTTAACGGTATTCCTGTTAACCTACCCATTCTCCAGCCTAAGGCTAAGCCACCATCACTTGTTTTCCTACCTGTTGTGCCTCGTTGCCCCTAGGCCTAGCCCCGGGCCAACTCAACTCAATACCACCCCTTTTGGCTACCCAGTAGGGGAGCCCCACTACGCCAAGCTGCGACTTTGAACCCCCCACCTTCGTTGTCGGGACGGCGGGAGGGAAAAACCTGTTGTTCCTTGTCCCTAAAAGGTAAGAATGGCTCTTCCCGCCTCTCTCACCCCTATTTAACAACTAAGTCCCTCCCCTTAAGCCTCACCTTCCTTTTCCTACAATCCCCAGAATGCCTAGCATTCCAGGCACCACCTTATTGCACTACTCGTTCCTCAGTCATGCCCCTCTCCACTTCACCTGTCCCAGGGGTGCTCTGTGGGCTTCTGGAAGGGAATATCTAGGAAAACACACCCTTACATGCTAATTGACCGAGCATGCTGGTATTGCTGGGGTATTGGGTAGTGCTGTCCCTTGCACCAATTTGCAGAGTATATCACTGGCAGATCTGTTCTTCGCACCTGTCATTGAGCAGGCAGCAACAACAGGGCTCCTTTGAGCTCTGTGCCCACTGGTGCACTGTAACTTGCAAGTCTGAATTATGTGTAAGTTAGGGGTGAGGAGGGGCCAGAATGAAAGCTTATGGGCCTTCTCCAAGCCACTGCTCATGAGTACAACACTAACAAAGGCCAGAAGACCTGTCTTCATATGGAAAATGCAGGTCCTTGCTCTCTAGCTGCACCCACGGTGGGCAAAATTAGGGTTCACACTTTCCATTGTGACCCTCTGTTGTTAAATGAGCCCTATTGTCTTAGAAGAGGAGAACAATTTATAGCAGTTTCATAATTAACCCAAATGATTAAAAAGCATGCATGAATTCAAGAAAATGAGCAACTATTTATAGGGGTTTCTGTGAATAGTGAAACCAAGGGATATGTGAGACTGGCAGACGGATGGTAAAGATGAACTCAAGGTACAAACTATATTGAATGGAGAATGGATTTGTTAAAGTGAGTGAATGATCAGGCCAGGAAAGTAGCATGAGGGTGAAGCAAAATAGACCTAGTTTAGAAATGCAGGGCTTGAAGCAACAACCACAAGGAGACGGGTAAGCAGAAATAAGTGACCCAGGATAACAAAGAAGTCAACAGCTGAGAACACAGATATACAGCTTGTACAGCGAATGTAATGGAAGCTAGGAGACATAACTTGTTTGCTAAGAGTTTTAAGTACAGAGAGAGAAGAACAATGGGTGAATGACAGCACATTGTAAGTGAAGGGTAAAGTGTAAAATTGGAGACAGTCAAAGAGAAAGTTGGTGGTTAGCAGCAGAAAAAAAAACAGAGGAAAACAAGAAGGATGAATAAGGAGTAATCCGTAAAGGGGAAGTTCACCTTTGAATTTATTTTAAATGTGTTATACAGATCTATTATTTAAAACCTTTCATTTGGTTTTTATAATTAATTTTGCATCATTGTTTAATTATTCTCTCTCTCATGTTCTCCTCAATTTCATCCTGCAACTGAAATTCCTGTCTTGTTGTTGGGGTCACTGACCTCAGCAACCAAAAACAGTTTGACTATGAAAGTTCAATTTTCAGACATTTTATTTCATATTTTTCAGTCCCTCTCCTATTCATCTTCCATCGTGCCTACCAAACTGTTTCCTGGTTGCTAGGGTAATTAAACAATACCAACCAATTAGTAAAAGCAACATGAAGCCTGAGAGTTGTTAACTAAAACGTACATATTAAAATTCCCAAAAAAAAATTCCCAAATTCCCTTTATCAGACATGGCGTGGTCTGTTTGTATATGGAGTTTAGCTCTTATTAAGGAAATATAACTATGGAGGTACAATACCTGCTGATTGCAAACATCTGTACAAGCATGGATATGTCTGTATTATTCATGCTATAACATTTACTATTTATTTAGAAAAGGTTCTTAATGTCATGAGAGCCAATGGTGCATTTTTAGAAGCAATCCAGTAGGTGTCACCTCTAACACAACTGTGCACAAGTGTTAACTCTCCAAGTGTTCTATGTATTATTATACACATTATATACATGCAATTTACTGATTTTACTGTAAGGCATCGATGAACTGGGAAGGGCATCTGGAGACAATTTTTACATGAAAAGTAGGCATGTGTACATGACGGGATTGGCTTATGTCAGTGTTCTACAAAGTCAATAGAGAGAAGACTTAGACATTAAAATCTCATGGTGGCAGATTGTTACAAGGAACAGAGAATAAACCATATGTACTGTCGTGGCCTGCCTGATCCCATGCAGAAAAATAAAGCTGCCTAATCAGAATAACTTTTGCTAATGTGTTTTAATGAACATATATAGAAAACTAAATTGCAAGTAGTTTATATTTAAAATAGAATATAGTATTCTTTTATTTAAAAAGTTTGGAGTAGAACATTTCTCTGTACAAAGAACTACATTAGCCGTAATCCATATTGCTGCTTGCTGACAATATTATTGCTATTTATTTTGTGCCACATCATCTTTACAGATGAAGGAAGCTACAAACCATAATGTTTCGCCAGAGTAGGTACACATTATTACTAGGGATGCACCGAATCCACTATTTTGGATTTGGCCGAACCCCCGAATCCTTCGTGAAAGATTCGGCCGAATACCGAACCGAATCCGAATCCTAATTTGCATATGCAAATTAGGGGTGGGAAGGGGAAAACATTTTTTACTTCCTTGTTTTCTGACAAAAAGTCACGTGATTTACCTCCCACCCCTAATTTGCATATGCAAATTAGGGTTCGGATTCGGTTCGGCCGGGCAGAAGGATTCGGCCGAATCCGAATCCTGCTGAAAAAGGCCGAATCCTGGCCGAATCCCGAACCAAATCCTGGATTCGGTGCATCCCTAATTATTACAACTGAAATATGTTAAAAGACAATAGAGGGAGTGACTCCTATTAACAAGAATTTACAATCTGTTCCCACTGGATATGTATGGCTTTGTCTCTGTTGTGGATGGTGGTGGAGACTTTGGAAATATGGGTGACGTTAACCTGCCACTTGTGTTAGGGGTTGCCATTGTCTAACTGGTATTCTGCATGGAGCCACCATGTTGTGATTCCAGCCTATTTAAAGAAATTCTGGGGATAATTGACATTGTTTGAAACTCCGATTTTTGATGTGAACCAGGTGGCATTTGTATCTAAAATGTTCCGAGATAAGTGTAAAACGAACACAGCAGAACAGTGTCATAACAGAAGTATTGCACTGCTATGATGACTGCTAACAGAATTGTTCCATGAGAATGTTCCTTTTAACGTCTTGTGTGTTGGTTTAGTTCAAATCCCATGAAGTTAGAGACTCAAGCAATAGAGCTCAGTAGAACCCTCTGATGACAGTGTGGAGTACAGAGATCATGTAAATATAAACTATCACATATGGATCATTGGAGTGGCTTGCTTTCTGCACACCACAGGGAGTTTTGCAGGGAGCAGCCTAAATTCCAAAAATTATCCAAGAAAATTACTGGCAGGAAGATTTTTCTGTGATAATCACTGGGCACAAACTACAGCATTTTCCACTGCAGCCAAAATTTTAGATGAGAACAAATATACTTAGTGGCATTTACTCTAGAGCATCACTCTGCAAAATAGATTTTACTAAATCCTTATATATATTTATATATCACTAATTATTCATTGGCCCACCAAACTATGCCATAGTCTGCTTTTGTGCCATGAGAAATGTCTTTTCATTTAACAAATTTTTCCCAAAATAACCTTTTAGTTTTTAGGTGGTTTTAATGGACATAATGAATGTGATAATACTATTTCAGGATGCATAGGCTGCTCTACAAAATAATAAGGACTTAAATTGTATAACCAAGGGAAGACATTTTGTCACCCAGTTCAAATAAATTTATTTGTATCCAGATAACCTAGGGCAAAATTGTGGCTATTGACACAAATACTCCACTCACCCACACTACATAGATTAACCTGTGCCATAGGGAGCAATATGGAAATTCCTACCATAAAGCCAAATACAGATATCCGGAAACCTGTTATCCAGAAAGCCAAATTATGGGAAGGTTGTCTCCCATAGACTCCATTTTATCCAAATAATCAAGATTCGTTTCTCTCTGTAATAATAAAAAAGTACTTTGTACTTGATTCAAATAAGATATAATTAATCCTTATTGGAAGCAAAATCAGCCTATTTGGGTTTATTTAATGTTTACATGATTTTCAAGTAGACTTAAGGTATCCAAATTAAAAAAAGATCCATTATCCAGAAAACCCCAAATCCCGAGCATTTTGGATAACAGGTCCCATACCTGTAAAGGGAAAAGAAACGATCCGTTCACAAAACAATTTATCGCTCCAAACTTTATCAGTTAAATATAAATGTAGATAATAGTTGAATTTATTATCCTTAAAGACAAAAAAGCACTGAAAATAATAGTCATTTAAGGGGAGGTTGTAGGAAACAGCATTCAGAGATGGCAGTTTAAACGGAAGTTTAACATTATGCATTTTTAAAGAGACTTTACGATACCTGTATAGATGAATTAAACATTTGCAGTGATACATGTTATTGCTATTGTCTTTTGCTACTTTATGCACCGTTGGTCCAACTTAAACAATGTTGCAGGAGTAGCTCTCCTCCACTCCACACAATGTCTTCTATGTTCTGTGATTAACCTGTCCTGCAAAGAAGAGGAATCGTGTAAGTGAGCAAGGAATTGTGGAAACTGTAGTCTAGTCTGGAGAGCATTTCACTGCCACTATAATTCAATGGTACATGTAGTCAAAACGAGCAGAGCAGAGAACAGGACTGAACAGACAGCTGCCACTTTCAGTAGCAATTATATTTACAAATAACTTTAAAATCAGTGTAAAAAATGGTATGTTTTGTAAACTTACTCAGAATTAAAGTTGCATTCATTATGCAAAAGTTTTTGCTTTACTTCCACTTAAAATTAAAACATTTTATATATATATATATATATATATATATATATATATATATATATATATATATATATATATATATAGATATATATACTGTATCAACATAAAACACCATAAGACTTATCAAACATTAAAACACTCAACCCTCTGTGAACCACACCCACAGTCTGCCACTCTCTTTCCATTCTAATGAAAAAAATCCCTGTGTGCACCAGCATTTTATATATATATATATATATATATATATCTTCCAGTGAGTATCTGCACTCCAAAGCTGCTGTTAATGGTGGGGTGCACGGTAATTGTTTATGTATCAATTATCTTCAGACCAGCACTCCCTTTAAAAACTTGGATGATCCAAATGTGGACTGAAACGTCGGGTATTTGATACTACACAACAATAAAATTACCAAGTTTTTAAAGGGAGTGCTGGTCTGAAGATAATTGATACATAAACAATTACCGTGCACCCCGCCATTAAAAAATAAAAGAATAATAATACAGAAACAAAAGTTATCCAGTGGTCAAGAGGTAGACATATACAGTTACATCAGACTAGTATAGTAAGCACCCAGCACACCTGGGGGTGCAGCCAAATGACAGTCCATTTAAACATAAGCAAAAGTAAACAATAGACACTAGACAGTAGGGCACTAAATGTTCAGTACTAAGGGTAAATGTATGGATAATTCCATTGCTGTACCCCATCTCACAGGTATACAAGTTATCAGTACATAGAGGTAAATCACATATGCTCCTTACAGTGGCCACTTCTCCTAGTATTCCCCTCGGGCACAGTGAAATCCTAGGCACCCCGACCCCAATACGTTCCAGCCCCACCGATTCTCCCACCTCAAGAGATCAGTCCAATGATCTGGATGCTGGGTATATTAGCCTCCCCGTTCTCTGGACTAAGTAACTTGCAACGGTCCCCCCATTTGAGTAGTGTCCCAGCTATACCAAATTTTGTGAAAGTTATCAATATTATCATTTCGGAGTGCAGTCAGCTGTTCCATCCTCCTAATATGCCGAACTCTCTCCATGAGGTCAGCCTCTGTTGGAGGAAAGGTACTTTTCCACTTCCCCGCTATAGTACATCTGGCAGCTGTTAAGATTGAGTTGGCTAGTTTTTGGGTTGGGTTATTTACATTAGGGATTCTCTTCCCCAGCACCAATACCAAAGGATCCAGTGTAATATCTATCAATAACACCTTGAGCAAACATTGTTTCACACTCTCCCAAAATGGCTTGATTACTGGGCAAGCCCAGAATATATGTAGTAATGTGCCTTCCTGACCACATCCCCTCCAGCATTGAGATGGTACAGACTGTGGAAACCACTTATGCAGTAAAGAGGGAGTGTGATACCATCCCATTAATATTTTGTAGATGTTTTCCTTCAGGGTGACACATATAGGTGTTTTTGTTGCGTTTTCCCATATATTATACTAGACATCTAAATTTATGGATTGACCCAATGCCTCTTCCCATTTTTTCATATATACATGGGGAGCGGAATCGAGATCCCTGTCACTGAGGAGACCATACCACTGAGATGTCAGCTTCCTCTGGGAGAACCCTGCCTTGCAGATTCTCACTACCGCGTTAGCTTCTGGGGCTTGACCTTGAGGGCAGTGAGAGAGTGCAAAGTGCCTTAATTGGAGGTATTGCATTTTAGTAAGATTGTCTAGATTCGCCTACTCTCGCAACTCCTGGAACTGTTTAAGCTTCCCCGAAAGGGGGTGGAACAATCTACCCAGATGAAATAAGTTCCCTTCTCTTGCCAAAATCACAAAATTCTCTGAAAAACCTGGGGGGAAGTGTGGGTTCTTGACCAGAGGGGTTAGGAATGCCGGGGAGCTATCCCACTTCCATTTTTTCATGGTCTTCCTCCAGACGGTTAATGTATGTATAGTGGAACAGAGCATTTTATCTCTGTCTTCCAGTGGAAGTGGCCGTTTTGACCATAACCATGATGCCAAATGCGAGGGACCGCTAAAGTCAGACTCCAGGGTGGCCCATTTCGTAGAAGGGGTGAGAGCCACCCAGTCTCCCACCTGCTTTATCTGAGCTGCCAGAAAGTAATGCAGAATGTTTGGGACTGCCATGCCCCCCATAAGTCTGGAACAGTACATAGTAGTCCTAGAGACTCTATGCCTCCTGTGCGCCCAAATGAAGCCAAGAACGGCCAATTACATTTTAGAGATATCTGTGGAGGGCATGAGGATTGGAAGTGTGTCACATAGGTTACAGCAGTCTAGGGAGTATGTTCATTTTAATTGATGATATCCTGCCCATCCAAGAGATAGGGTACTTATGCCAGGTCTGTAAATCCTGCCGCAGCTTATGCAGAAGAGGCGGGTAATTACATTTATAAAGTAATGTGTAATCCTTTGTCAAACGTATCCCCAGGTACTTTAGAGAGTTCTCCACCCACCGGTATTGAAAATTTAACCGTAACAATTTAAGGGCCTCCGATTTATCATTGTTCACTTTATATCCTGAAACACGGCCATACTCAGTAAGCATGTTATGCAGATTTGGGAGTGTGGTCAACGGACGAGTTAGTGTTAGCAGGATGTCGTCTGCGTACAGACTCAATTTATACTTCTTGCCTTTAAGTTCTATCCCTTGTATATCGGGGCATAAACGTATCGCCTCTGCCAAAGGTTCAATGCTTATGGCAAAGAGCAGTGGGGACAGGGGGTAACCCTGCCTAGTGCCATTCTGCACTGTGAGAGGGTCAGACATGACTCCTGGTAATTTAATTTGGGCCGTCGGGGATGAATAGAGTGAACGAAGTGCTGTTACAAATGACCCCTGGAACCCCATAGCCCCTAGAGTCGAAAACATGTAATCCCACCTGAGGCGGTCAAAAGCCTTTTTCGGCATCTAAACTAAGGATTATTGTTGGAGTCTTGGTCCTGTTGGCTATATGTATGAGATTAACCGCTCTCCTTATGTTATCACCCGTCTTCCTACCCAGGACAAAACCGACTTGATCCAAGTTTATGAGGGAGGGAAGTAATAAATTCAGTCTGTTTGCTAAGAGCTTTGAGAATATTTTTAGATCCGAGTTTAGTAGGGAGATGGGGCGGTAATTTGCACATTTTGTGTGATCCTTCCCTTCTTTAGGTATCAGCGTAATGAATGAGCTAAGAGTGGTTTTTGGGATAGGTGTCCCTTCCATCCAGCTATTATAAAGAGGAACCATGTACTTAATGAGGTGTCCTTTAAAGGTTTTGTAATAGCCATATACGGAAGGCCATCTGGGCCTGGGGATTTGTTCAATGGCATCTGCTTGAGCATGTTCTCTAATTCCTCAACAGTTATTCGGGCATTTAATTGTTCTGATTCGTGTTCGGATATTTTAGGGAGATTCCATGTGGACAGGAATTTCTTGTTTAATTTAGCCCACCCATCTGAGTTGGGGTCCGGGAACAGGTTATATAAGTCCGTGTAATATGAACGGAAGGCGGTAGCAATGGCCTCTGGGGAGCACACCCTGCCCTGGGCTGTATGGATGACTTGGGGGGCTTGCAGAGCCTGCTCTGCCCTTAGTTTTCTTGCCAGAAGTGTATGTGGCCTGTTGGCTTTCTCATAGTAAAGCTGTTTATATTTGTTAAGCATCTTATCTGCTACTATGACCTTAAGGTCCTTCAGCTCGTTTCTCAGAGACATGACTCTAGCAAGCCTGGAAACTGAGGGAGCCGATAGATGTTTATCCCATGCCCGTTTAAGATCCCCCTCCAAAATCCGTGTCCTAAGTAGTTTGTTCTTTTTAAAGGCTGAAGATTGGGCAATGCACTCCCCCCTTATTACTGCCTTGTGTGCTTCCCAGAGTACATTGAGTGAGTGAAGCAATAGAATTCTTAATGAATCAGAAGAAAATTGAGAATAGGACTGGCCAGATATGGGATGCCTTTGACGTAGTTGGCCAGCTTAAATATATTGCAAATATATGGACAAACAATCCCTGTTTTGTTTAAAGGGTAAGGCATTTTTCAGTAGCAGTATGCTCAAAATGTCTCTGTCTTAAATATATTGATAATGGGTTGAGTGCAGAGGACTCTTGTATTTGTATATATATATATATATATATATATATATATATATATATATATATATATATATATATCAAGCTACAATCCTGTTGGTAGAAAATATTGCACCAATTTATCTTCACATCTGCATAAAGACTTGAATTCAAGCTGACTTCTTGTTAATTAGCTAGTGTAGCAGATGCTGATCCATCGCTTTGCTATTCCCTTCAGTACCTCTGAGCCAGATTTACATTTCACAGATGGGAGAAAACGTGCAAAAGAAACAATGCTTTACATCACCATGCACAGGGGAATACAGCTGGATTATGTAAATTTGATTTACAAGCTGGATGCTGGAGCTCAATGATCTGATACAGAGTCACCAGGACAATGTGTGTAGCCATGACATTATCTCTGGGCACTGCACGTTTTGTTAGATGTGCATAAAGTATCCCTCTCCAAATCACATTAGCCTCTTCACAACTGATTGACTCTCCCCTTGCAAATAAATAGCTTTTTTTCAGAGCTGTATGCTTATGATACACTGTGAGAATTAACTATGAACATTTGTATTATTGTTGTATTTTCCACTTTACATTTCCAGCGGCGCTGCACTTAATTAACCTAATTCAGTTTAGTGTCAGACTAGGAGTTAACGATCATTGCAAAATGTAGCAACTTGATGTTAATTAGACTTTAACATGTGGGCTTGTCAAGGAAGAACCCTTGATCTGCAAGCCTTGAGTAGTCAAGTATGTCTTTTATGGAGTATCCTAGGATGTATTATACTGTATTTATCTATATATTTTGGTTCCTTTGCAGATGGGTCACCAGTGTTTAAGAGTCCTGCAGTTTAATGTAGATGCTCTTTTTTCATGTCATACTGATTTTGTTGTTTGTTTTATACATTATAATTGTAATCTGTATGAATTTTTCATGACTCCTCCACCAGGGATGTCGTTCCAAGGGTTTTGACTTCAGCTGAGCCCTCATCAGCACAAGTTATTCCATTTTCACACTACAAATAAATAATACAACTGTAGAGTGCAGGGGTCAATTTACAATCCCAGTTGCAGACACTGACATTTATGGGTAGATAAAAGGGGCAGGATAAAAACTGGTTGTCACTGGGGACATCAATTTTTGGGAGCAGTGAGCAGCTACAGCCCTGCTCACATTTCTGGGTTTAGATAATGGGCTTTCTGGCGATTCTATCTGGGAGATTATTTATGAGTGCCTATTGCACAATAAATAGTCCCAGGCACAAAAACCACATGTCATATGCATTTAGTCATAATTCTTTTTTGATTGTCTTGGACTCCTCCAGTGTTCTCGATCTCTGCATTGTTACTGTAGTTTGTTTGCTGCATTTATGCAGTTGTTATGAGGCAACGGATTGACAAAATATAAAGGGCAATCATTTTAAAGCCATATGGTTGCTGTACATGGAGTAGGGTTGCCACCTGGCCGGTAAAAATGATGGCTGATACCAATGTTATTAATAGATAAAAAGAAAAAAGATAAATATATAGGAAGGCCGATATTTTTTTCCAGAAAAGGTGGCAACCCTAACATGGAGGCTTGTACATCAGGCCTTGGTTTTATATGCCATACATTTCAACCATACTGCTTCTCTGCCATGGCATATACTGTATTTTGTCTCAAAAGTCAGATCATAGTTTATCTGTCCAAAGTGAATAAATGGGGAGTACATGGTATATCTGCAGATGTGAAAGCAAAGAGTACATAAGGCATAAACGTGTTCAAGCAACATATTCTTTGCCAAGAGCAAGTGAAAGAACATACCCCCCCAAGGAATATAGTACAAAGAGTATTTATAAAATATATTGATGCCCTGAGAAAGGTGGAATATGGAACAACTTCTGCAAAAGAGAGACAAATATTTACTTCTATTCTTGTTAAGCTTGGCACTCAAGAGAATCAACTATGGTTGCCCAATTTTGTTTCATTTTTCTTAATTGTGTTAATATTTCATTTTCCATTACCATAAGAGGATCATATAATTTGACAACCCTATTAAAACTGGAGATAAACTATGATTTGGTTTCAGTGGGAATCCCAAATCTAATAAAAGGCAGTTGAATACTGATAAGATCAGAACACATTTGCATTGAATGACTCTTTATGTTCTTTCTTTTCCTGTTTAATCCAATCTGTTCTCATCTGTGTATCAGTTCACAGAATAGGCATTTCATGCATGTCAGTGGGAGTCCAGAAGCAGTGGGGGAGGAAGAACCATTGATTTGTCACACGTCAGACACAGAGGTTTATTTTAGCTGATACCATATGACCACTTGGTAGGTCTGTACAGTGTAGAAACAGCAAAAGGCATTCCTTGTCTATATCAAAGAGACTGCTGCGTCACAGATAAGATTATTAAAAAATGGCTCTGAATGCAGTTTTGGTAAAAACAGAGGGGTTTTGTTGTTTTGGGGTTTTTTCTCTTTTTTTTTAAGTAGATTAATTTTGTAAATCTACAGTCACTTACCAACATTAGACTAGGTTTAGTAATTCCAGGAGTTTGATTGCTGCAGTACCCATATCTTTGTCAATGTCACAGTAATGGTTAAAATAAACATGAAACCATGAAATATGAAACATAATCACCATTAAAATGGATTGAGATTTTCTTTTTAATAAGTAGTCCCTTTTTTAAAGACCCTCAGTATCACTATTTAAGCAAACAAGCAAGATAATGGTAATGTACCTTACAAAAATATTTACTTCTATCCTTGTTAAATATACTTATCCCAACATGCATGGGAAGATTTAAATTAAATCCAATGATGTGATCCCTGTTGAGCAACCAATCATATTGCAAGTGATGTAATGGCATCGCCTGGCATAACTTAAAGTCCAGAGCAATCAACTGTGACCAGTTTCGGTCACACAATAAACCTCAGGCCCAGTGCTATGGTCATCCAGAACGATTTCAGTTTGTGAGGTGCCAGTTTTAGGATAATGATGACTAATAACACCTTCCCAGCAACTAGACAGATGCCAAGAAGCAGGTTATATCAAACTGATGCATTTTGGAGGCTCTTAAGCTTTATGCTGCAATAAAGTTGCATGCCTTGCAGACTAAAGCTTACAAGACATAGATGGCAGTGTTGAGAAGTGAGCTTTGCTTGTTGTCCAATATAAGTGAAGTTTAAGTGAGTTTTTTCACATACAAAACAGCTTTTTGGGGTATTGTTTGTTTAGTGCCAAACCAAAACAATCAAGCCTTGAATACATTTTCACAAATTGTGACAAATTGCTCTCAGTGGAGCAAGGGCACATGGGTGTAAGAAGGAAATTGCTTAGGATTGCTTCTGACAATAGCTATAATGTGATATTGCAAAACTCACTGTAAGATGGATAATTAGTTGCCCACCTACATTCCTGAGTCACATATAACAATGGGCCTATATGGACATTGTTAATGGCATTGTCTTTCATTCTGCTGCCTGTCTGCCTACACTCTTCCTGTTTCAATTCAATATACAGAAGCTAACAGGAACATGTCAGTACTGTAGAATCCTGTCAACTAAAATCACCCTACCATGTGACTTGCCGTATAGCCTTTACTTGCATTTAAAAGGGCAACTATGCAAAACTGATGGTTTGAAATCTTCCTGCAAAGGTATTGACATTTTATAAAATAAGTAGATATTACTGTTTTATTGTTGCACCACTATTACACCATTATTTAAAAGTACATATGAACAGTATACTAAAACCAGCATGCTATATGTGCCAGGAATATGCTGGAGTAGATCCATAACATAATGATCATCACTAAAACTGTGTAAAGACTAATGATCAAATGGGCAAATGTATGCTATTCATTTCATAACCAGACTCTCCCTATTGATACAGGTATGAGACTGTGATCCAAGTCTGAAAAAGTCTAAAAAGTGTAAAGTCTAAAAAGTATTTAACTAAACCTCAATTGGACTTTTTTGCCTATAACTTATCTGGGATCAAGTAAATATTCCATTTACAGAGAAAATTGCCCCATTAATGCACCCATTGCACCTGTGCCTGGGAATGAGGAGCAAGGTGGGGCATAAGATGTTTAGTTCGGGCTCACTTAGAAGATTGAGCTCACATGCAATGCATTTTTGCACCATGCAATTAAGGGATCATAGCCTGCCCACATGATATCCATTTTTCATGGGTTGTTTCATTGGGTGAAACAGTTGACATTTTGATATGGGTAATTAGACCTGAATAGAGTTAGAAAATGGAAAACCTAGTTATTGAAAGATTACTGGGAGTGTTGTCTATGAGAGTGTGATGTAGTAACAGTGGCCAAGGTTGCCCCAATCCAGGAAACTGTAGCAACCAATGTAATGCTTACTTTAAAGATTCTGATGAATGTACATTACCAGAATAACCTACTCGTTAGTTATGATAGCTCTGTAATACTTCACCAGGATTGAACAAATTACTTTTTCACAATATATCACTGTTATACTCAGTATCATGCAAAATAAAACATGGAGATTTTAAATATGTAGGATTAAAATATATTAAATAATATAATATATTTGTAAGCAAACAAGGGCTGCATTCCAGTTGTTTTCCTCTTGTTAAAATCCATAAAAAACAAACCAAGACAAATGTGTAATTTGTCAAACACGACAAGAGTAATCCATGTGCAATGTGGTCAAATAAAGCCAAGACTTTGAGCAAAGGGCAAAGCAATATGTGTGCAGTGCAGATCTAACACTGTCCATAACTCATAAACAAAACACCATCCCTACAATCAAGTATGGTTATGGTAGTGTGATGCTGTGAGGCTGCTTGTCATCAGCAAGGACTGGGCATCATCATCACAAGTATAATGTGCAAAAGACTTCATCTGAAGGCTGATTAGATGGATAGTGTACTGCTCGCAATACAGGGGCATGGTTGGATATTATTGTTTTATTTGTTCTTGCTGCTAAAAAGAAGTGTATCTGTTGATGAACTTGCCAACTAGGTTCATCAAAAATTAATTTTTTTAGTTTGGACAACTAAAATAAGATAGGAATACAGGACAGTTCTGAAGTGAATCCTGAGGTGGAATACATGCCTAGATAACAAGGCTGTATGGACAAAATGTGCCAAACTGTCCAACCAAATCTGTCCAGCTTTTATACTGCAGCATATTTGGAATTGCTTCTATACAAGTTAACTGTGGTGGAACCTTCTTTTACTCTTTCATAAAAATGGCTCAAATGTTCAAAGATCCAGGGTTGCTCATTAATTAAAGGGAAGGCCAATCATCAAAGAAAATGACTATTCTCCGAGTTAAACCAGAATGGATTTTATAGCAACTCCTTAACATACAACAGACTTCCGTCGGCTGCAAACTTAAATGTTCTTTGTAGAAAGGTAAAAGAAACAAATAATCTGTTCACAGGAAAACAAACATTCCTTCTCAGCTTTGCTTTTGTGAAAACACAAGTTGCCGCCTGGGGGATTTCTATTAACAGTGGCCAGTGACTGCAAATGGAAATCCACATAGATGGTGAAAGTACTGTGCTTGTTACCATGGTAGAGCATTTAGCAGCAGACCCTACTCTAGCATCCAGTCTGTGCAGTAGAGCTATCACGTTGGCCTACAAATTTGAAAACCTTACATATACAGTGATTTTGGTCAGTACTATTCCACCAGAATGTAATATTGTATATTATCAGGGATCCAGAGCCTTCTGATAAATTTCAGTTTTAATATGTTATCACAAGCCTCTTTATTATACCATGCTGTGCAAAATCATTATGTGTGCCATTGCCCTTAATGGGGTTGTACACTTTTAAATTAACTTGCAGTATGATGTAGAGTCATAATTGGTTTTCATTTTTAATTATTTATGTTTTTGCGTTATTTAGAATCCTATTCAGCTGCTTTCCAGTTTTCCAATTTTAGGAATCTGGTTGCTATGGCCCAACTCACCCTAGCAACCATGCACTGATTTAAATAAGAGACTGGAATATGAATAGCAGAGGGCCTGAATAGTAAGGTGAGTAATAAAAAGTAGTAAATAAAATTTGTACCCTTACAGAGCCTTACAATGACTCCCATTTAAAAGCTGGAAAGAGTCAAAAACTATAAAAAAAAAATAAAGACCAATTAAAAAGTTGCTTAGAATTGGTCATTCTATAACATACTAAAATTTAACTTAAAGGTGAACCACCCCATTAATGTGTCTCACTGAAATATAACAGGACATTTGGTTGCTTTAGGTCTTCCCATGGCCAGCAGCTGTTTACATTTTTTCTATAATGAAACCACATATATTTCGTGTGTGATTCATTTTAATAGAATTAACAAGAATATTATTGTATGACAATGGTCAGTCTGTCAGTTAATTTAGATATTCCTCCTATCTAAATCAGAAAGATGTCCCTGCCTGCTAGCTAACTCCCTCCATTGAGACGTTTGTGCTAGGCTTATTCCACATAGGCATTTGTACTGATTTCCCAGAGAGTCATCCTTTTAAATAAAGTAGCTTGATAGAGGCAACCCAATTATTGGGCAGGAACAACAATTAACTTCACCTAACCATCCCTGTCAAATAATTCCATGCAGGTATATGCCAAATAACACCTTAGAAGCCAACAGAGACATCTATGGATTATTCATGCCCAGGCCCAGATTTGTGGCTAGGCAGCCTAGGGCGGCATAAATTAAAGGAGAAGGAAAGCTACAGAGGCATTTTATTGCCAATAGATTAGCTGCAATAGTACAAGCTAGAATACTATATTTATTCTGTAGAATGTTTTACCATACCTGAGTAAAAAGCTCTAGAAGATCTCTGTTTGTTTAGGATAGGAGCTGCAGTATTAACATGGTGTGACATCACTTCCTGTCTGAGTCTCTCCCAGCTCTGGGCTCAGATTACAGTAGAGAAGGGAGGGGGGGAAGAGGAGCAAACTGAGCATGCTCTTGCCCAGGGCAATGGTGTTTAAGCTGAAGGCAGGAAGTCTGATACAGAAGCCCACGTGTACACAATAGAAGGAAAGAAATGCAGTGTTTCTTTTGACAGGGGACTCGGAGCAACACTACTTTGGGGGTTTACTGGTATATTTAGATGGACCTTTCTGATAAGGCTTACTTAGTTTTAACCTTTCCTTCTCCTTTAAGGGTGCGGCATGCCGCCCAGCTGCATGGGTAATTGGGTTGATTCTGGAGCACTTAGCGCTAGATGCTTGTGGGAAGGAGGGGGTGCCGGAAGACACTGGCCTCTGGGCACCCACGGGGGAAATCAGCGCCTGTTCATGCTAAATAATATATACCAGCTTACCTAGTGGGGTATTGCTGACAACTAACTCCTAACTGTAATATCTATTGATCAATGCCTTCTATCTCCTATATTGGCCAGTATTTGTATGTAATATTTATGTGTCATGTGTACACTTTTCCATTGTATAGTGTTGTGAAATAAGCTGGTGTTTTATAAATGTTTTATTAATACTACCAATAATAAATTCTTTGCTAAAACAGTTTATTACTATTTACATATCAATGCTCTGCAAATCTTCTAGGCCCTTTCAAAGCAAAGACAAAATGGACTGGTTTATGCTCAACTAACACTACAACATATATAATACACAACATGCATTATTACCCTCTTTGTTTTTATAGTGCACTGCTGACCTATTATTTTGTGCTTAAGGGCAGACAAACACGCTCAGATTCGGGGAGATGTAGTCACCCAGTGATAAATCGCCTCTTCTTCAGGGCAAACTTCCCCTTGTGAGGCAACTTTGGAAAACGAAGTGCACCAATTGCCATCCTGCCAGTGATTTACATTCTAGTCGGCGGGAGGCAGTTAAGGGAGATTAGTCGCCCTGAAGAAGGGGAGATTTGTCGCTGGGCACTAATCTCCCCAAATCTGAGCATGTGTTTCTGCCCTAAGAGAAATTGTTTCATTTTTATCAGCCCATGTGCCAGTGGAGCCTACAATATAATAACTTATTTGCATGGGTACATTATTCACTATAAAAACAAAACATTTAAATTATATTTGTTTAATCTCTGTATTCTGATGTAAGACTTCCAAGCAATATTGAGTTTCTTACTGTTCCATAGTTCTTTCGACTGGGAGCTGACAACTCCACTGTAAAGTCAGGGTCCACTGACTCAAGCACTAAAAATGTCCTTGTCTTGAACTCTTAAATATTGTCTATAGTAAATAAGGTGTTTAAATTCCAGGCATAGGTTGTAGTCAAACTGTCATTGGGTATGCTGTGGGCATGTACCGGTAAGTATGAATCTGTAACAGTGCTGAGTGTGAATATTTTTCATGCTCCTCATTAGGAGAAACACTGCAAGATCTAGCACCTCAGACCAGTCCTGGCAATTAACATAGTTTCAAGTAAAAACATTTGGAAAACTAATCTTTTTCACCTCTCTTTGAAATTCTACATTGCCTTGACATTTAAAGACAAAAGAGAAAATATATTACAAGCATTTGTTGACCAATTAGTGTATATGTTGACTCTAGACCAAGTGGTAAGGATTCTGAGCATGATAATTTGGCTGCAGGGGGCTTACAAGTGTACCAAATGTCTAAGGCCAAAAATAGAGCAGCAGAATCCTTAAATAGCCATAACTGAATACTAAAGAAAGCACACAGCATCCCAGTTCTTTGAATACCATGAAATCCATTTGCATAGAAATGCATTTAGCCAACAACTATTTGTGCAATACAGTTATTTCAGTTCATTATATTGTTTAAAGCTTGGTTGTTAAAAGGGTTGTTCACCTTTAAATTAACTTTTAGTATGTAGATAGTGATATTATGAGATAATTGCAATTGGTTTTCATTTTTGTTATTTGTGGTTTTTTTTTTAGGTTATTTAGCTTTTTATTCAACAGCTCTGCAGTTTCTCCATTTCAGCAATCTGTTTGCTAGGGCCCACATTACTCTTGCAACCATGCATTATTTGAATGAGAGACTGGAATATGAAGAGTAGAGGGCCTGAATAGAAAGCTGAGTAATAAAAAGTAGCAATAACAATAAACTTGCAGCTTTACAGAACATTTGTTTTAGAAGGGGTCAGTGACCCCCCATTTGAAACCTGGAAAGAGTCAGAAGGCGGCAAATTATTCAGAAACATTCTATAACATACGAAAAGTTAACTTAAAGGTGAACCACTCCTTTAATATAGATGTATGCAGCTTAGTTACAATTAAGGTACTGTTTATTACAGAAAAAAAAAATTAGAATTATTCGCTTTAAATGAACTGTATGGGAGTTTTCTGGATAGCAAGTTTCTAGATAAGGAATCCTATACCTTTTCACAAAACATTTAATTTTGGACATCTTGGTAAAAAAAATAAAATAAAAGACACTCAAAAACTACCACTTTGAAGCATGTCCACGATATTAAATGCTGCCTTGGAGAACCCCAGTAAATTCCTGAATTCTCATTGGTAGCTGTGCATTTCCTTTTAATTACTACATTTAGTAGCATTCTTCCATCAGTCTTTGCACTAGTTGACAGCTGAGTAATTTGGAAAGTTATATTCATCTTTAAGTCATCTATGCCTAATTCCAAACTTGAGGACTTGAATTAGTGTCTTGTTTAACAAGAGGATTAGCGATACTTTCTCAGGCTTTACAAACTTTTTCAAAAAACTCTGCACAGGCTGATTTACAAAGGCACCAAATGCAATATTACAAATGTTTTCTTTTCACAGCCAAATACAACTGGAAATAATCACCATCGTACCTGGCTCTAGGGATTGTTTGGAAACCTAGTAAATCTTTTACACTGTGGTTCACACAAATCCTCAGTCCGGGTGTATGGTCATAAGATACAATATATGGTGTTGCCGTTTGAGATTCATCCCTTCCTTCCTGGCTTCTGCAGACATATTATATCTATAAGACATGCCTGTGGCATTTTACTGCCTTTTAAATTGTGACTGCCTCCATATGGATCTGTGAAATTCTGCCATGAGAAAGATTACACTACTCAGCTGCAATTTTTTACCTCCTCATAAAAATGTGTTCAAAGAGAAACATATTGCACCCAGACTACTGACTGATAAAAGTAATAATCTGCGCATAACATTTATATCAACGTTGAGGTTACAGTAAAAAAGTATTTTTAGCACGACTGATAGGGAGTTATTTACTAAACTCCGAATGCAAAAATCCCCAAAAATTTGTTTTTTTTAATAAAATCGGACTTTTAAAAAACCCACTATATTTATTGGAATTTAAAAACCCAGAGGATGGAAAAGTCCAAATCAGAAAATTTGTTATCTCATACCTGTAGAGGTTGCACATAAGTCGATGGAAGAAGTCCCTATAATTTTTCGATGCACGCTGGGTTTTTTGCAATACCTCAAAGTTTTTGGCCAAAAAAAGCATAAGAAATCAGAGTTTTCGGTTGAAAAATTCGAAAAAAATCTTGAAAATCTGTTTTTTTTCCCCTGCAAAGCAAATATTCGGGGAAATTTAATAAATAAGCATAAAAAACCTGAGCGGATTTGATTAGAGTTTGTAGCAGAAAATGTTGAGATAAAATCAGATGATAAATAACCCCAATAGTATATGAAATCTACAAGTGGTAAATAGCATAACAGTAGTTCATTTTGGGGAAATATGTGCCTATATGACACTGTTTTACCTGGTTTATACAAAGGGGTTATTGTGCCTTTAACTGAATATTGTTCTGAATTTTCCATTTTAACCTCTATATGTCGCTTTGTATGAAACCTGCAGTGATAAATCTGCATAAAGCACAATAATATTGCCAAGTACAGTATATAGCCTGCACTGCATTAACTCTCATAAAGTTTCATTTTGTTTTTAGACAACTGTTTGAGTTTCCTTGTTTTGTTAACATCATCTCATCTGAAATCTCAGCGATGGGGCAGATTTATCAAGGGAATGCAAAAAGACCAACCGAAATTAAAGGGTTTTTTTGGCCGAATTGGTCAGTTTTCAATCTAATAGGTCAGTTTTCAATCAAATTAGAATTGTATGAATTTAAGTAATAGCGCATTCGATCGAATTTGATTGATTTGTTTTTCCAAAAAAAAACGTTGATTATTCAAAGTTCACCAATTGACTCCAAATAGGTTCTAGGAAGTCCCCATAGGCTAAAACAGCAATTCGGCAGGTTTTAGATGGCGATTGGTCGAAGTCGAAGACAGTACATGATAAATATTACAGGTTAAAAAAACGACAGGTTATCTGAAAACCCATTATCCAGAAAGTTCTGAATTACAGTAACTACAAAGTTAGATATAATTAATCCTTATTGGAGGAAAAAAAACCCTTATTGGGTTAATTTAATGTTTAAATGATTTTCTAGTAGACTAAGGGGGTTATTTATTAAAGGTTGAGTTGTTTTTTACCTGAAAAAAATTTAGTTTTTGAGGCTATTTTTCAGTCAAAACGTAAATTTTCAGGTTAAAAAAAACTCAAATTTTTCGAGATTTTTTATACCCCAAACATGGAAATAGCTCAAACATGAAAATACTCAGCTAGAACCTCTCGAGGTCATGTAGAAGTCAATCGCAGAGGTCCCTTCAACCATTTGAAGATGTTTGTAGCCTTCATGTTCGGGTGTTTTTCTGTGGGTTTTGCGCGAAAACTAGATTAATTTGAGCAGTTCATTTTTTTCACCAAAATCTTGATTAATTTGAGTTTTCTGGTTTTTCACCCGAAATTCATATTCATTCAATTCATATTCAATTCATTCATTCATATTATAGTAGGGCTGTCCAACTGGCGGCCCGCGGGCCCCCTCATGTGACCCTCCACATCAAAGTCTGCCTGCTGTGTCTGTTTACCATATGTAAAATTTAAAAGGTATCACTACAGAGTTTAACTGGCCCCTGCATTGTTTAAACCTCAAATTCAGACTATAATCCCCTGCATTGTTCACACCTGTGATCCCCCTGTATTGTTCACACTTGTGACACCTCTATTGTTCACATCCAAAAGATCTGTACTGTTCACACCTGAGACCCAGACTGAAACTGCCCACATTGTTCACCTGTTCACACCTTATACAAAATGCTAATGGGGCACCAGCACTGTGTCACTGTATGTAGTACATATTAGACTGGTCCTGATTCCTGTCTCCTGCTCTGTTCTGCCTTCCTTATGCTCCCTGTGTGTGTCATACTTTGGTATTTGTTTTGGGGGTTTGTTAGCATTTGAAAATTATTGTTAGTGGCCCTAAGGTGTTTAATCATATGCTGGGGTACTGTATTATACACAGGGGAGGAGGAGGCACATGGATTTATGGGTATGTCTTAATATGACTTAGCTTTTTTTACATATGAGTGGCCAGGGCAGGCACAAGGTAGTTTGGCGCCCTAGGCAAGAGCTTCACTCAGTGCCCCCTGTCCTGCATTAGCATTTCCCTCCTTACCATGATGGTTTTTAAATAAAGAGAGCAAGAAAATGTACAACTCTTTTTCATTTCTATAACTGCCCCCTGTACCAGCAAGCTCAGCAGCCATCCATCATACAGCCCTCCAGCAACCATCATATTGCCCCCAATCTTTACCTGTGTCAGCAGCAGCCAAAAAAAAATCTGATCACATCATATTGCCCCCAAGTATTTATGTACCTGTGCCAGCGCCCAGCAGCAACAGCAAACATATGGCCCCCAAATCTGTACCTGTCTGTGCCAGCAGGAAGCTTCACACTTTACAGTAATAGAAAGAATGTCTTCAGTTCAGTGCAACTGTGCAGGGCTGAGAGCAGCGAGAGTGAGCCACACCAAGCAGCCCGCCAGCTCTCTGCCTCTCTCTGTCATCCAACACATCAGTGATGTCATTGACGCGTATACGCACATCGCACTGCACCACACCAACCATTTGTTTTTTTGGTGTGCTATTAACGTGGACATGGTCTTGCGGTAACATAGGTGTGGTTTAAAGTGGGTGTGGTCTAAAAACAGGGAGTGGCTAACACTGGCTTCCGTTATCGGCCCTCCACAATGTAGATTGGAAAAATTCCGGCCCTCGGTAGCATAGAAGTTGGACAGCACTGCATTATAGTATCAAAGGGAAAATTAATGATTTCCTGTATTAAACTTTAAAAGATGAATAAATGCCTGGACAAATGCCTCTTTGCCTTAAACTGAAGGCAATCACTGATAATTCTGTGGCATAGGTAATGCAATGATTGAAAAATAAAAGTTACATTCAAAAATGTTCTCTTTTACTTCTTATGTCTTTTTATAAATTATTTATTTGAACATCTTAGATTATTCACTATTCCACTTATCTCAGCTAAGGAATGGCAATCTTAAAACAATCTCAGAACAAATAAAGGCAAGCTTCAGTTAATAAACATGACCCTTGTTATGGACAAATATATGATTCAACTACCGTATTATAAATACACAGTATATTTGTTCTCACTGTTTTTTTTAAATATTCTATATACAAAAACTCAGCATTAAAGTGATTCCACTGAGGGGTAAACCTAAATGAAGGGAGGTTGATGCTGGCTAGAAAGTTGGCCACATGACAGATAAAATAGATTGACTGGCTCCTGGAAAGTCATACAAAGGTATTTATAGGCTAAAAAATAAATTTTTTCAGTACTAGAGGGAAAACGCTCAATTCAGTCTTGGCAGAAAACAATAACTGAGATTACGCACACGGAAAATAAGACGCTTGCTACGTTATTATCTAAAAGTATATTATGAAATAGATTGGATAGCAAAAAATTGTTTCTTCCCATTAGTGAGATCACCAAATAACTCAACAAAATTGAAGATATATACAATATTTTAAAGTACAAAGACTAGAATATTGTTTTTTTGTTGTTGCTAATTTAGCACTCTTAAGAGTACAGTAGATCTGTTGGAGTTCTGGCTTTATACTGCCTAGAAACCATATGGGTTCTGATTTTTTTTTTCAAAAAATAAAAAATAACACTTTTTGTCCCTTATGTAATACAAGAACTTGGTAATTATCTCTGATCTCCAATAAATCCAATAAAGTTACATGAAAATGTGTCAGGCATATAAGAGAGCTTTTTAACATAAAACATTTGCATATCTCACAGACTTGTAAAGTAGAGGGTGGAAGACATTTGCAAAGTGACAGACGATTGAAGTAGGAACTTTTGTTTTTATCCAACTCAGTAGGAGTTATGGGAGTTAAGCAAAATCAAGAATGTGTTAGCAAA
Source organism: Xenopus laevis (assembly GCF_017654675.1). Classification (NCBI taxonomy): domain Eukaryota; kingdom Metazoa; phylum Chordata; class Amphibia; order Anura; family Pipidae; genus Xenopus; species Xenopus laevis. The sequence continues at coordinate 80,226,378 of NC_054373.1, read as the reverse complement.
TAGTCTACACATTGCCCATATGTGCAAGTTGTGGTCCACTTCATTTAGAAATAGGAGTTACCATAAAGAATCACAATTAGCCATGTTTATAGGCAGATTACTAACATGCCATTTTACAAATGATCAGACTCAGAGTTTCTACAGGTATTGTGATCCATTAAAAAACCCATTATCCAGAAAGCTCAGAATTACGGAAAGGCCATCTGCCATAGATTCCATTTTATCCAAATAATAAAAAATTTTCTCTGTCATAATGAAACAGTACCTTGTACATAAAACCAGCATATTGGGTTGACTTTGTGTTTACAAGATTTCCTGGTAGACTTAAGGTATGAAGATCCAAATTACAGAAAGTTATCTGTAAACTCCCAGATACCAAGTATTCTGGATAATATGCCCTATACCTGTATGAGAAAAAAAAAAAACTCTGCTTACAATCCTGTGCACAAAACTACTTACCCTTCATGACATTAGATGACAGGGTAATGGTAGAAGTTGAAGCTGTTATTACTGCTGAATTATGGAAGTTAAGCTATTTCTCTTCCAGAGAAAATACATGTGACTTAGTGGTATATTTAGGGATGTAGCAGGTGCTGTCCTAGGCACTGTATTAAGGTACAATACATGAACCAAACTGGGTGGGGGGATGTTTTCTCTTGAACATTTTATTTACCATAGTCACCCATGGGTCATCCCCCAAGCTACAGACCTAGGCATGGTCCCTTGGGGTGATTAAATGTTAAATATGACCCTTTAACTTTGCCAAACAAGGTGAATTTTACTCCATAATTACAAGTTGATTTACTTCTGATAAAAAACAGACCACAATGTGTATGTGATGGGAACTGTGGCAGGGAACAATGTGAATTATGTGTAATTGCTGTAAAGCAGTGATCCCCAACCGGTGACTTGTCAGTATATAGATATATAAAACAAACAAGGGAAAGTTGTGCTCACCACTATTTTTTAAAACTATTTGACTATTTGACTATATATATATATATATATATATATATATATATATATATATAATGATTATTTACTAAAGGAACTGTACATTTTGGGGGAAGAATATTTATCCCAGCAATGATTACATCAATAATACTATAGTGGATAATATAGCTGGACATTAAGAAGATTGTTTTCAGTTGAGTTATTTCAACTATTTATTATTTTTTGAGAGAAAATATAATATGCCAAAAAATAGCTCTTTGCCTTAAGGCTGGTCTATTCCAGCCTTATCTCACTTTCTCATAGTGGGACTTCAAATTCTTTCTGAGGTTTTTTCTAGAAAAGCATATCCCTCATCTAATTTCCATTAGTTTAAAGAAGAAGCAATTCTGACTGTTTTTGTTTTGTTGAGGACACTTGGTTGACCCCATTCCACTTATTACAACCTGTGTCTGAAATGAATCACCAATCCTCCAAAATTCCAGTCAGAGCTATTGCTGCTGACGCAAAGAAAAATGAAATAGAAAATAAATGGCAATGACGAATCAAATGTTAATGTAACTTTATTAACTTTATTAAGCACTTTTCTATATTTTAATAGCTATTAGCTACCCCATAAACAGCATATCTTCCTATCCATAAATAGCTTATCTTCCTGACTTTGGTGGGGTTCAGTCAATTTACTTACTCAAATTACCTGGGAAGTTCAATAGGATACTTGTATTAATCACAAATCACTTAGCGGCAGATTTACTAAGGGTCGATTTTCGAAGTAAAAAAAAGGTCGAAATTCGACCATCAAATTAAAAAACTTCAAATTCAAATATCAAATTCGAAGTTTTTTCAATAAATTTGGCAATCCTGCGGTCAAATAAAAATTGTTCGAAACGAATGATTCGAACAAATTTTAGCGATTGATCTAAGGATTTTTATTCGACCAAAATTTTTTTTAGAAAAGTGCTGTGGAAGGTCCCCATAGGCTAACATTACACTTCGGTAGCTTTAATTTGGCGAAGTATGAAGTCGAAGTTTTTTTAAATAGACAGTACTTCGATTATCGAATGGTCGAATAGTCGAACGATTTTTACTTTGAATCGAAGTCGAATGGTCAAATATAGCCTATTCGATGGTCGAAGTACCCAAAAATTTACTTCGAAATTCGAACTTTCTGAAATTTGAACCATCACTCCAGCTTAGTAAATCTGCCCCTTACTGTAATTGATATATATGGGTTACTATATGTGGACAAACTTTTAAACGTCTTACGTTAACCCATCACTGTTTATTCTCAATGATTTGCGGTAGACATTCAGTTTTGGCAACAAACACATCATGGTAAATGGACACAAGATTATTTGGCACACAATAAATTGAATGCTTATTCAACATTTTTGTTAATTAAGCATTTTTGGAGTTTTGTGTTCTGAATTTCCTAATGTTGTAATGGTGGGTGTCAAATGGTGTATAGGCATGCAAAATGTACATTGTATATACATAATATCCTTAAACCTTAAACACCAGAGTGGTGTTAGAAACCTAAACCTTCATTAGTTTGATGTCAACATTTAATTGAGTTTAAACATACTAATGGTAAAAGCATGTGTTCATATTTTGTGCTTTTTAGAATATTGAATTCTCCCAGTTTTAGTCTGTAAGTTGTGCAAAAGGTGTGAAAACGTAAATAAATCTGGCAATGTGGACAGTGTTATTTCATATAGAAGTCATTTATGTTGCAATGTAATTATAGTTTGCTTTTGGATACCCAAGGGTTTTCATTTCATTTCAGTTGACCTTGCTGATTCTTCTAGAGACTGTTTTATGTAACTACTCCTTGCTCTTTGAAATTAGACTTTCAAACAATTCCTGGGGGTCTTCCACCTTCAGTCTTCATGGCATGACTTTTTGAACTAGTGCTTCTGCTTCCTAAAATCTGCTTTGTTCTTAATATGTGTTGACAACCCTAACTGTAAAACAGAAGTTGTCTGTATATGAATGGGGGTATTTTAGCATTCACTTCTGTGCATGAATAATGTTGGCCTCACATAGGGTGGTCCAGGGTGGGCTGAATCTTGAGATCTCCAAGAAACTGTCCCCTGATGTTTGTACAGTTTGGCCCCCCATAGAAATGGGCAAACTGTATTAATGTGACTAATTAGCCTGCTGTAAATTAGTTTGTTTATTATGTGAAATGTTGGGCCCTGAAGTTATACTGATATTGATTACCCCATAAATGTGCTGAACCAAATAATTGGTTAGCCCAGTTTTCCACTTTGGTCAATCAACTTTACAGTGATGACACCAAACTGATCACATGAAGCACATGGGGACCAAAAATAATTCAGCTGACAGCATTGTGATGTTAAAATGGATCGATGTGAGGAGGACAAAGAGCTCCAATAAAATATACTGTGTAACAGGGGAAAGAATTGGCCTTACTACCTCTCCTTCTTTCCAGCTTCTTTCTGCTTCCAACATTATAGCATTTGTAGGGGGTCTGAGTTCTTCCACCTAGTTCTTGCCAGCACATAAAAGAACACAAGCACACAGACATTTATTGGCAATATGTAAGAAACACAGAAGCAGTAAACAGGGAAAGAAAGTAAATTTGAAAGACATTTGAACAATTTATGAAAAACTATATTCAAAAAATGTTTTAGTCTGCATTATTTGCTAGTGCCCTATGCACTCCTAGCTGGGCTGTAAACCCACAACCATTAAGCTGCTCATATACCTAATGATATGCTTGTTTGGTGAGGTCTCTTTTATCATAACATCAGTGTGTGAACACAGTTAGCCAGGAAAGGTCCTATGTGAAGCCAAGTTTGGGAACCCCACTTAATTCTTTGGAGTTTTGTTTATCATTGACTGAGCTTTCAAAGTAGCAACTTCGTTTTAATATATAACATGAATAGTGGAAATAGTAGTATTTCAGCAGTGGCATCAAGTTTATTGGAATAACAGAAAATATGCAATATGTTTCATAACAAAATTATACAGGTGCCTAAATTTGTGCACGCTAATATAGATATTACATCAACACTTAGTTGAGCCTCCTTTTGCAAATGTAATCGCCACTAGACAGCCACTTGGACAGCCTGCATCAAATCATTCCATAGATTATCGATGATATTCAAGTCGGGGACCGACGGCCTTTCCAGAATATTTTACTTCTCCTCTGCATAAATGCCTTTGTAGCTTTTGAAGTGTGTTTAGGGTCATTTTCTTGTTGGAATATCCAACCCCTGCATAACTTCAACTTCGTGACTGTACTATATATACTCACATTTTTATTATTACAGAGAAAAAGGAAATCAATTTTAAAAATTTGGATTATTTGGGTAAAATGGACACTATTGGAGATAACCTTTCCTTAATTCCAATCTTTCTGCATAACGGGTTTCCTTGTAATGGATCCAATACCTGTAGTTCTTGTAATAATAATTTTGGAGATAAGTGTAAAACAAGATCTACTGATTTATACAGTACATCAGGATTCTTTAAGAGGACCGATTATATTAAAAAGTAATTTCAAAATGAATCCGGTTTTATTCCCATAAATATTTATACTGCCGTATTTTTCAACTTTACTGTAAGTAATCACAAGGAGAGTTATTGAGAGAGTTCACATACTCAGTTTTAATAATGGGCCATTGGTTGGTAGCTTTCATACGTTCCCTGCTGGGATGACGGTTCAAGCAAACCTAGTGTACAGAGGTGTCTGAAACAATATACTTGCTCTTTCTGCAAAATTATTGATGGTCTCTTAAAAGATTTTACACATACTCATAAAGTGTCTGGGATGTTGGTGGTCTTTTAAACAATGCGTAGGTGGAAGCCTCTGGATTCTCATTTTAATTGTGATATCTTAGTAGTTGAGGAAACTTAGCAATGCATTATTAGCAGTCACTAGTTCAGTGTCATGCTGGTGGTGGTCATTTCTTTCCATGCTAGCAGCCATTTTTAAAGAGGAGTGCCAGTGAAAAGGTCATATAAAACAAACAATGGCTACTCAATTACACTGGTTCCCTTGAGACAATGTGATTTTAGCCAAAGATACATAATTATTTTCTATTGCCCTGCCATCTTTTTTAAATCCTAGCCATTTGTTTTTAGCTATGAGGCAAAAAATCCCACAGTTGATCCTTAAATCCTTCGTTGTTATTCTGCTCAGTTTAAGTGACCTTGGTGTTTGGCTATTTAGCTCACTTTCAAAATATGGCATCAATATTTTATTCTGGGTAGGGTTACATTTCCTGTTGTTTTCAGTTGTGGCTTTGCTTAGAAGAATTTAAATGACTAGTTTGGTAATTGCTGAATTTCCTCCATGCCTGAATAAGATTTATTGTGAAACGAATAAAAAAAAAAACAACTTATTTTGGATAACTGTTCCTGGAAAGAGAATAGTAAAAGTTATCTGAAAAAAGAGCTTAATGTGAAAATAGCCTATCTTGAGAACACCTCAACTACAGAGAAGTTAAGTATCCAGCTATGGCTTCCAGATGTCCAGGATTGCAGAGTCTAAAAAGGAGTTGGAACCTCACCAACAGAACTCCATGAGAACAATCAGCACTATTGGAAATGGACGTTTTATATTCCGAGCCAGTTTCACGAGTAGAACAGAGGTGTTGACAGACCAGAATGGATCGCAAAAAGGATGTTTTTTTCACAAAGAAGATAAAGATTTCAAAGAAGTTGGACTCATAGAAACTGTACATTTAAGATAGTATGTTAAATCATTTTCCTCAATTACGTGTGAGGTGAACGTTTCAGCAGCATCCCAGTAACCGAAGAAGACAAATTAAATATCATGTGAGAAGGTGATAATATTAAGGTTTTAAGGAAATTCCTTCTTAGAAATTAAAGGCATAACTCTAATATAAGCAGTTACTATAGAACTAGTCCTCTGACTGGAATGTTTATACAAAATTGCATATGAAGCTTATCTTGAAAGCTATAAGGGGTTACTTTATAATCATCTATATGGCCAAAACCCTAATTGCATCAAGAGCAAAACTTTGGCAGCAAAATTTTTTAGGAGACTCTGACTTCATTAGTAATTTTGTGGTGAGAACACTGCCTAGTCATTTTTATTGCCAATGACCTCTGAAAGCATATTAAAAAAAATAAAAAACATTATTCTACTGCATACAGTAGCCTCTGAAGGAAAATGACCTAACCACAGAAACACATTTTCCAGCAGATAAGAACTTGCTCGTGCATATACTGTTTCCATTAAATAATTGTTGCAAATTTGTAAGCAAGCATACTGAAGTGCAGAGGAAACTTGAGGGTGTCTAAAATTACCCCTGATCAGAAATACAGCATGAGCTATTAAAATGATAAAAAGTAAACATTTCCCAGATTATTTCACTGCCATTACTCATCCTTACAAGGCAATATCATATGCACATTACACAAACTCATAAAATCTTCACAGTTCACACAGATTTAAAAAATCACATTTTACTCAAATGTTTTACTCAAACTAGTTTAGTTTTTCACGTATACTGAGATTTTTTTCAGTTCAATGAAACCAATACAGGAGCACCGAATAGAAGGGTGGGGGGCACAAAGAAAGCATGTTTAATTTCATGACATACTGTGATAATATTCTTACCTAGGGGCATAATTTTAAAGCTGTGTAAAATATCTTACACCAAACTAAGGTGTCTCTCAACATTTATTGATCATAGCACATATACATGCATTAATTTTTGTGCTTTTGCATTGGTTCCAGTACTCTCAGCCTGAACATTTTTTTTCAGATTGAGAGAAGTGGAGTCGCTTTGTGGATCATCTTCATTGATTTCAATAAGATCCACTTGCTTGCAGTCAGACTCAGCAGAGCAGAGTGGAGGTCGGCCCAAATATGTGAGAGCAAACATTTTCAGGCTGACCATCCATTCAACTTAGCTTGAAAAAAAATTCACAGGCTGAGAGCAGTGGAACCAATGATCTGTCTGCCCTTGGCCTTAGGGGCCTCTTTTAAAAGCTTATGACAAAACGTAACAATTTAATGCTTTTTCCTTGGCGTCGATAAAAAGTAAATTGGTTACCAGCACCAGATAATTATTAATATAGGGTCAGCCTTAAACTGTGTTTTACTTCTGAAATTTTTTTAATTAATTAGGGGGTATATCCACCCTTGATTTAACTGAAAGTGAAAACCATCTCATAGGTAGTATGACTTGAAAATGAAGTTCCTTACTTGGAATTGTTCAAGAAACAGTCTAATGTAAGATAAAAAATAACAAACAAATAAAAAATTATTTAGATTAGGTACAAAAATTTATCTATTGATTAAGTATTATTTTTCAGAGTATAGTTTTTCTTTAACTAATGTACTCAGCATACAATATTTGTTGTAGCACCGCCTTTCCCCCTTGCTATGCTGACATTACCATACATTTCTTAATTTCATCCTCTACTACATCAGCCTGTATAATTATAAGTTGGCCTAAACCACAGTCTCTTCATAATGCCAATAGTCAGTATTATTTTAAATTGATTCTTTCACAGGAAAACATGTTTTTTTTTTCAAAACACATGAGTTAATAGTGCTGCTTCAGCAGAATTTTGCACTAAAATTAATTTTGCAAAAAAACAAACAGATTGTTTTAGATTTAATTTTGAAAACTGACATGGGGGCTACAAGTGTTGTTAGTTTTCAAAGTGCCCTCAGTCATGTAACTTTTGCTGTTATAACCTTCAGTCACTCTTTACTACTGTGTGAAGTCACCCCCGCCTTCTTCTCCCCCAACAGAACAATGGGAATGTAACAAGATAACAGCTCCATGACACAAGATAACGGCTCCATAGTAGATATAAGAATAGCACTCAATAGATAGAAATCCAAGTCCCACTGCAACTCCTTCAGCTACATTGAGGAGGAACAATAGCTTAACTGAAAGCAGTTCCATTGTGAAGTGCTGTCTCTCTCTGAAAGCACAAGATCAGGCACAATAACCTGAGAAGGCTGCCTACGCACTAATATTACATCTAAAAAAAAATACACTTTTTGGTTCAGGAATACATTTTTGAATGGTAGAGGGAATTATTTGTAATGTAAACAGTGTAATAGGAGAACATTTGCTCAAATGATTAAAAGTTCAATGCTCAAGATTCTGTTTATGACATGACATGTTTTGCCTCAGACAGCAAGTAGATGTTAGCTAAGAATAGACATTTTGAAAAGAAAACTTGATAAATATTAAGCCTTGAAGTTTGCATTAAAGGAGAACAAAAGGCAAATTACACTTGGGTTAGGCATCCTCAAGTGATTATATTTACTTACGTGACACCCCGGAGCTGTGCTCCTATCATCGAAAACTGCACCGGCCCAGGGTTCTTCAAGTGAGCACCACTGAGTGCTTGCTCGATCTTCTTTCAGCTGTACATGCGCAGTAGTGCAAAAAGCTGAATTTTAATAAAAAAAGCCAGCTATTTCATTCTACTGCGCATGTGCCTGCCCGGGGAAATGTAAAAACAAAAGAGGATCACTCCATGGTGCTTGCACGAAGAAACCCGACCCGATTCAGTTTTTTGCTAATTGGAGCACTGGCCTGTGGTGTCATGTAAGTAAATATAATCACTTGAGGCACCTAACTTTTGGGACCCCCAATGTGAAAAGCCTTTCCTTCTGCTTTAAAAAAAATATATTATATATATAATTTACATCATATCTCTTCCCAATTACAGGCCCACCTATATTTTTCATTTTCCTTCTAGATTTGTTTAATAGGAGTATTAAACACTCATTCACATTTATTTTCATCTTGCTTTATTTAATTTATTAATTACTTAATTACTGACTTTGCTTGAATGTTATTCCCTGTGGGAAATGAAAGGGAAATGGGGGCTAAACAAATTAAAAAAGAACTTTACACTGTATTTTATATTTTGTTGTTCTTCTTTGTAGCGTCTCTTATAGAAGGCAAAAAAGTATCATCTTTCCTCTGTATATTTACATTGAATGAGGTATTACAGCATAACCACATCATCTGGTCCTAAATATGAGGATTTTGGAAACTTTCATCTGTAGACAATGGTTCCCACCCATACATAAAAATAGATGCAAAGGTAGAATGCTTTGTGCGTATAACAACAAAAAATATACCTTTACTTGTGCATTAGGCATACATGCATAGTGTATATTGGCCTTTTAAATGTTGTCAACTAGTGATGACTGAATTTATTTTTTCTATACAAGTATTCATGCTCTGTTCCACAGGCTGTGAGTCAACAGCCAGCTATTTGGAAAATCAGAAAATAAACTTGCATTTCTCCAGGCCTGGTCTTGTTAAAGTTTGTGTGATTTTCAACTGTTTTGGAATTTGGGTGTGCAGTCAATTCATGTATCAACCCTTTCATATTTGAAAAAAAAAACCCCCATAATCTTTGGTTTCCATCTAATAAAAACAGATTCTAGAAAGAAACTTGTTCAGAGTGGATGATTTCCATAAAATGTTTCTTTTGATGAGGGAGGCTAAGTGTCGAAATAGGGGCAGACAATTGAATTTTATACTGAATGCTCTCAGAACTCCTAATGCTCTTCCGCTATCTCTAACAATGGAGACGGTGAATCAGTTGTACAGTTTGTGAGGACACACAGTAGTTAGAAACTGTTTGGATACAAAATAAAAAGAGATAACAGTAACAAAAAAGAAAGAAACCGTTTGGGCTTAGTAAGAGACATAAGCAGTAGATCCCTTATCTGGAACCTAATAACTAAATTATTACGGAAACAATTTATAGGAAGGTCATCTCCCACAGAATCCATTTGAAGGGGACCTGTCACCATATGAAATCATTTAAAATTATTTTCATGCTAGTTGAGGAAAATAAACTTTACTTACACTAAATGTATTATTTACATTTTGTTTCCTTCAGTCTTGGAATTAGACAATCACAGCAAGCAGGCATGAGCCATTTTGTGAACACTGTTATTAAGACAAATTGTGTATCACCCCAAAATCTTGTGTATGCACAAGAATGGGGGACCTAATGTCTCTACATAGTGTCCTGCACAATTATAAAGCCTAAGGAGGGAAGGGGAAATTTGAGGAGGGCAGTGATATGTAGGAATTTCTAAATGGAAAGTGAAAGTAATGTACTGCCCCACCTCTCAAATATTTAAACACCTTCCATAATAGGTATGGAATTTTTAATGAAAAACTGAATTTGTGTTCCACGTTTAATTTTCAAAGGACTTTATTATGCAGATTTTGATGTGTAGATGACAGGTTCGCTTTAAGCAAAGAATTCAATAATTCAGAATTTATAAAATCATTCCTTTTTTTTGCACTGTTGTAAAAAAAACAATAGCTTGTGCTTGAGGGTAACTTAGCTGTATGAATCCATACTGGTGCCAAAACAACACTGTTGGTTTCATTACTGTTTCTGAGTGTGCAAAGTATGATTTCAGATGCAAATTGCCATATTTTTTATACATAATGCAGCATTTTCCCCATATTGTGCCCAATGGATCAAAGCACAATGTTAAAGGAACAGTTCAGTGTAAAAATAAAAACTGGGTAAATAGAAAAAATGTGCAAGATAAAAAGTTTCTAATATAGTTAGTTAGCCAAAAACAACTTCCTGCTTTTCAGCTCTCTAACTCTGAGTTAGTCAGTGACTTGAAGTGGGGCCACATGGTACATAACTGTTCAGTGAGTTTGCAATTGATCCTCAGCATTCATCTCAGATTCAAAAGCAACAGTTATGACTCATATGCCCCCCCCCCTTAAGTCACTGATTGGTTATTGCCTGGTAACCAATCAGTGGAAACCAAGAGAGCTGAAAAACAGGAATTAGTGGTCTGGCTATTTTGTTTTATTTTGCACAGACTATCTATTTACCCAGTTTTTATTTTTTCACGGAACAATTTCTGATTGGATTATGGTTACCACCTTTCCCCGCCGCTATCTATGGGCGGGGTGGTCGTGTAGCAAGCACGCTGAAAACGTGCGGGATGATGACGTTGTGGGGGCCTGGTCCAGTGACATCAGGGTTGGAGCTATGATGTAGCGATCAGTGATTGCCCGATTATCACATCAGTCTCAGGGAATCCTGCCTGGTTTTCCTAATTTGCCAGGCAGATTGTTCCCCAGAAATAAAGATATTTTTCAATTACCTTCCATTATTTAATGTTTACTGTTTTTCCAAAATCTTAAGTTTAAAGTTGAATGTTCCGATTGTAACATTAGTCTCAGGGAATCCTGCCCAGTTTTCCTAATTTGGAAAACCAGGCAGGCAGTTTTGACCACCCTTCCAAAAACCAGGTCAAAACAGGACAAGTGCCAACCCTTGCTTGGATGATTGGTGTGATTCTTTTGACACAAGTCTTCTGCACCTAATGTGGTTGGTGCTCACTGCAGGGAAATCCCTCATCACTGAGTTCTTTAACCTTAACCAAATATCGTTCACATCAAGGTGAGCATATTTTTACATTTATGGCCACTTTAAAGTGTTTTCCTTCCAAACAATTTTTTTAGTACAGTTGTTTTTAGATTGCTCCCCAGAAAAGTAAGACTTTTTTCAATTACTTTCCATTATTTCTTTTTTACTGTTTAAAAGTTGAATGTTCCTGTCTCTGGTGTTTCAATCTGGAAGCTCATTAATTCAGGTGCAGACTCTAAACTGTTACAATTTTGCAACATTTAATTGATACATTTCTCAGCAGCATCTCTGGAGTATTAGCTACTATTGTATCAATTCTAACAGCTGCCTGTAATGAAACCCATAGATTCTGCTCAGCAGGGACAAAGATAAGAAATGTATCAACTAAATGTATCTACTTAGAACCGTTTACAGGGTTGGCAACCCCCCTCCCAAGAGCTGCTTTAGAAGGTGAAAAATGACACTTTACACTTCAATATTAGAAAAACTGTGACACATAGAAAATAGAAAGTAATTGGAGAAAGTCGTTATTTCTGGTGATCTATCTGAAAACAACTAGTTGTTTGAAGGTGAACAACCCCTTTAAATTCTTCAGTAGATACCAGTGTAAAAAGTGTTGTTAAAAATGTTCAAAATAATTCAAATGTCTCTAAAAATACTAATGCTGCTTAATAAAGGGAGCTAAACTGTAGATATAAATGCTGGAGCACAGCAAGTTAGATTTTTGATCGCATGTCATGCCAACAGTGGCGTAACTAGTTGTTACTGGGCCCCATAGCAAATTCAATTTAGGGCCCCAAAATATTTATAAGTTGGCCTATTTTACCAAGATATATTAAAATTGCTAATTAATTAGGGTCTCACTGGGCCCCCTACACACATGGGCCCCCCTGCAACCGCAGGGTCTGCTTCCTCTATAGTTACGCCCCTGCATGCCAACCCAACCCCTCCCGGTTGCTAATTCATGCTAATGATAACTGAAATAGGTGGCATCTCATATATAATACATTTGTGTTGCATTCAGTATTTAATTCCTACTCTAGTCAATCTGCAGGTGACAATAACACAGGTAGTATCAAAAGCCCCATTATTAGAGAATAGAGAAAAATATCATTGTCACCAACTTTTTTTAAGAAAAACTCCCTGCTCTAAATGCAAGGCAGTTATCAACTGTGAAATTACTCTTATATGCTGTATATGCCAGCCCAGCAAATTTTCCTTATAGGAACACCCATTTGTCAGTATGAACTGTCACAGTCTGAGCTGGAGCCTTTTAATCATATACTTTCATTGTGCAAAACAACTGTCAGCTTCTGATTTTTAGACACTAAATTATCATGGTTCAAGAAGGGGGGAAGTTGTGATGTCATCTCAAGCATTGTCTTCATGAAACCTCATCCATCAAGCCGTCACCTTAGATTTCTGAGCACGGTCGCTGAGCTATAGATTGGCCTGTCCTAGGTACAGTGGAGGTTTCTAGTGGCTGTGCTTTGATCAGCTGGTGGCTGTGAGGCACTATTTTATCTGGCATGCTGCGTAGCATTTAGCCCAGGAATAACCACACATGAGGCTGAGGCAGTGTAAATTCCTCTTTAAGATAAAAGCAAATTGTTCTTTGGAACATGTGGAACTGCAGAACTTCCCCATTTGCCACTATTGTTTTTATTCTCTGGTGAAATGAACAGGTAAGCCACAGATTTTGTCGCCTTTTCTTTTTAAAGTGTTTATGTTTTGGGATTGACTTTACTATTTCATGCTGAAAATAACACTTCATTTCTATTCATACTGACTTTGTATTGTAGTGAGGCAATGAGAGCTTTATAGCCAGATATCTAAACACTTATATGTACATGGTTGCACAATCTTTAACAATCCAGTCAAATACTTAATTACATGCTGTTCTCTTTAACTATTTCATTACAAAGCTCTTGGTGACAAACAGTATAAATGTTTAATAACACTAAAAGGGGGAAGGATAACAACATTGTCCCCTTACAGAGAAGTCTTCTCTGTACCTGCATAAAAAAGATGTTTTGTATTTGTTTCAAGACTGCCTAACCTGCTGCCATCCAAAATTTGTCCAAATGTTGTACTACAGATTCATTGAATTACAATTTTATAGTAGAGGTTCCAGCCTTTGTACAGTCTGCAGGGTCTCTACTTCTTGCCCTGAGTGGCAAACAAGCTCAAGAGTACATAAAGCTAAAAAATTGCGGTATATTGTAGACAGCAGAATTCTGAGGGGCCTGCTTACTAACATATGAATTTCTATTTTATTCACAAATCATTTCTGATCCAATGAATTCCGCTCTTTGATTGTGTGTGCACAGGATCAGTCCATCAGTGCACACACACTAGATTTTTCTGAAAAAATTACCTGCCATTATTCTAAAAGTAAATTTATACACTCAGTCTGTATTTGGTTGCTGCGGTCATTGATCCCAAAACCAGGCAGCATTTTCTGGCAAAGTCTGGAATGAGAATGTAAAGGATTATAAGTCAAAAGCCAAAAAGAAAAGATAATGAAGACCAATCAAAAAAGCTGCTTAAAAAAGTGAACAATTTAAGTCGTATTGAACATTACATTCTGTATCAGTACAATACAGAGCAGCTAAGAGCAAGAATGTGTGATGTATAGGTTGCATAGCAGGAGTTTGGTGAATGTATCAGTACTAGTACAGGTATGGGACCTGTTATCCAGAATGCTCACCTGGGGTTTTCCGGATAATGGATCTTTCCATAATTCGGATCTTCATATCTTAAGTCTACTAGAAAATCATTTAAACATTAAACAAGATGGTTTTGCTTCAAAGGGATTAATTATATCTTAGTTTGGATCATGTACAATGTACTGTTTTATTATTACAGAAAAAAAGGAAATCCTTTTTAAAACTTTGGATTATTTGGATAAAATGGAGTCTTTGGGAGACAACCTTTCCGTAATTCAGAGCTTTCTGGACAACGGGTTTCCGGTTAAGAGGGCCTATACCTATAATGATTTATATGATCAATCCCTAATCTCAATGATAACTGTAAACAGAGAGCTGGAAAGTCAGAACTGCCCATATGCAAAAAAAAAAAAATTAAAGGCCTTGCAAGTTCCCACTGTGGTTTCTCCTCTCCCTTTTGTGTTCTTTGCTGTTTTCAACATTCACCTACAGTTTCATGCTTTGCAAGTTTAAAAGATCTCTAGTTTGGGAAAAAGTCTAGTTCATTGTTTAGTGGCAGCCGTCAGCAAAGGTTACAAACAAATACTTGAAACTTCACCTTGCTCTCAGTTTCATGTTTGCCGGTTAAAGGAAAAAAGAGAATATTGGAACATGACACTCCTCTGTCAGAAGAGAAACAGGTTTAAGGTTTCATGTGGCCTTCCAGCCAAGCCCTATTCTTTTGCTAATTCAAGTAACAGGTCACGGGAGAATGACATGAAATGGTAATAGGGAAACTGAAGAGAACTGTTTTGATATGTAAATATTGTAATATAGATACACATCAACACATGGATATAGATAGCGAGCGAACACGCTATTGATGATTACATACAAATAAATTGCTCTCTGTATTCCATTAGCTCATAAAGCTGCAGATACATAAATAGAAGTCATGTTATCAAATTATTTGTTATATAAGGAGTATTTGAGCATATTTGTATGTATTGTATTTATTATTGAGATAATGCTTATTATAGTATTCATTGTCCCTTCTATGGATGTGTTGTTTGATATCTACATAGCTGCATTTGCTGCATTAAAGTGGCACTGCCCAAGTAAAAATATACATATAAAGATATGCCTACATTATTTTATTTCTCAGATGGCAGTATACAAATGGTAATGCATAACAATAACTTAAATTACAAGAACTTCATAACAATATATACAATATATATAGATATTCTATTATTATTATTTGCAATGGGCAGGGGATGTGCTGTGTATCTCTGCATCTTTGTAAGGATTTGCATATCTTCGAAGGCTTGAATTTATTAAGATATTGGAGAAGAGCCCAAGAGGCTTGTTTGTGAGCTGAAGACATTTGGTGAGCCAGTGTGTACTCCGGTTTCCTAGGAAGGGATTAGGGACAGTCTTTGTTGATATCTGGGAGAGAAGCTACAGAGGATGAGTTAAAGAAAGAAAGCAAGAGACCTGCTAGTTTTGTTCTGCTCTTCCATTCCATGAAGCCTATACAGCTAATAATAATCCTAAAGCAAACTGGTAAGATTTTCATTGTTGTTGTTGTTGTTTGCATGAGCTCATTTAATAGATATACATTATATGTGGGAGGAAAGTAATTAATTAATGGTTGTTGTGTGAGTATGATTTATTTAAAAACAGCACAAAGCACCAGCTCTACATAGAATCCTGCAAGCATCTAACTTCTTAAGTGTCAGCCTGCTAGTACCAGATGTCATGGGCACATGATAATTTGATATGTTTACAAATGTATTTTTTTCTCTATAGCAGGAATGGCTTACCTTTAAACAAATGCTGCATTACTCTGGTTTATTATCAAGTATGTTGTCTGCATAAGCAGCTGTTTTCTTGCAGAAATGTGAAAAGTATCAGTATTTATGGTCAAAGGCTCATGGGCTGTTTTGTTTGAGTATGCTGCTTAATTATTACCCCTTGAAAACTGGAATATCTTGCATTTTTTATTAGAAAATCACTTCCTTGTGACCTTATTCACTGGACAATTTCTGGACATTTTCCCCTAGGTGCAGGTTAAATTATACCATGTACCAATGTCATTAACCTTTATATGCATGGTGGTCTGTATATGTTGGCAGTTCTTATTTTTGGTTAAAGTAATATGTGTATTGCATGATGCATGTGAATAACTTCTGTTATATGAAGACTATCAATGCATTTTAAAGGGAAAGCATACTCTCAATGTAAGTAAGGATTATCCCTTACCTTTGTTTACAAAGTCAATAAAGTGTGTAGTATAGCTGGTTGTTTGCACAGAAAGTTCTTTGCATGTATATTTGGATTTGTATGAATAGGAACCGCCTTGGATTGCATTGATGTATACTCCAAATACCAACCATAACAAAGGCACCACTTCCATGGCTATTATGGATGTTTTTATTTTTTGCAATAAACAGACAATGTTTAATTTTAGGCTAGATATGGTAGCCTCTCTATATCTATAAAGTGAGAATGAAATAAATATAGTTTTGTCTCCTCAGTTTGATGATATAACCTCTGATCAATATTAGTTAAGGCTAATGTCACACCAGGCGGACAAAGCAGAAACTACAGAAACTACATGTCACCATAGGAAGTTTCAGCCCAAAAATTCACAAAAGCATTTGCAGACCAAAAACGGACTGCAAAATAAGCAACAGCGACAAATGTCCATCAGCTATTTGAGATGATGTGGCTCACTTGAATGGAAAAAAAGTCTTGTCGCACTGTAAACAATATCTTTTCTTTTTTGTGCTAAGGGGCCTATTTACTATCATTTGGATTTCTTTAGAGATTTATTAAGTGTAAAAGCCACAAAAAACTCTAATACAAAACGTTACCAAGTAAAAGCTGTTGAGGTCCCATAGAAGTCAATGGGAGCTGTGCTGATCCTATTGGACCTTTTTTTTTTTTTAGCCATTCAGACTTTTAGAGGCTTTTATGTTTTTTGCTAGTAATTGTCTGGAAAAACTCAAGGTTTAGAGGTTTTCATATCTTTCAGTACATCCTTCAGCCCTTTTTTCCATTCATAGTTTTCATAATTGGAACTTTTAATAACTTTCATGGCATTCGTGGTTTTAGTGAAAATTAGTTTGATCGTGGATTGAAAAACCACTAAAATTTGAACTTTAATAAACAGGCCTCCAAAAGTGTGTATAAGATATAAGGGTAAGGGCACACGCTCAGATTTTAGTCGCACGGCAACAAATCACCTCTTCTTCGGGCGACTAATCTTCCCGACAAGCCTTCCCACCAGCAAGAGTCTAAATCGATGGTGGGATGGCACTCGGAGTGCTTCATTTTCCAAAGTTGCCAGAAGTTTCCTCGTGAGGCAACTTCGGATGACTTCGGAAGACAAATCGCTCCGAGTGCCATCTCACCGGCAATTTAGATTCTAGCCGGAGAGAAGGCTTTTTGGGGAGATACAGGGGCGATCCTGGCCCCTCCGTCGCCTGAGGCAGCAGCAGTTGCTGCTGCCCCCCCTCCCCTGGAAATTCGCTCTTAAAGTACCAGGAGCAGCATTTTTGCTGCCCCTGGTACCTAGTGGGGCGCTGCCGCCTGAGGCGACAGCCTCAACTTGCCTCATTGGCAAAGCACACCTGGGGAGATAAGTCACCTGAAGAAGAGGTGATTTGTCACCGGGCGACTAAATCTCTCCGAATCTTAGTGTGTGCCCTTACCCTAAAGGGTGCAAGTGCAGGTATGCTAAAATGGATGCAAGTATTGTATACAATGACTCCAACCAACTGAGAGATTCATAAGCTAAATGTAAATAAACAGGCACACTTTTCCATTCAGGCACTCTATCTGATCTAATTTCTACCTAATTGCTTGTAAGTAGATAAGTTATTTATATATATACATCTGGATTTAAGCAGGCGGCAATTGCAGACTTTGCAACATTTTGAGGAATATGTTTACTATTCTAGCTTTCTGATGGCAACCCTGATGGAAACCTCACTAGTTCTATTTAATTCTGTTTTATCTAATGGTTCTCAGGCAAAGTTGTCAGTTTACATAAACTAACAAGAGTCAGACTAGGACCATTGCTGTGCATACGTCCATACCATGGAAATCATTAGGATAAAAGAAAGGAGTTCTATTGCAGGGAATTACAAACCATAAATAAATAGACAAAAAGTTTCCTTATTTCTTGATATTACTAGTGCTTTTGGACTGTCTTTTGAGGAACCCTAATGAGCATTGCACACACACATACACACTGACATAAGTACATGTACACACACATAGTCCTTGAGTATGAGAAACTAAGGTTTTATATTGACAAAGTGAATATTAAACAAAATAATTAACATTTATTTAAATTTGTTTTTATAAAACATAAGAAGAAATTTGGAGATTTGAGATTCTCAAGCTGTTCTGGTTCGATATATTTTTACTTGCTAATGTATGCTAAAAAGTGCCTTACCTGATAACAGATTTATAAAGTAAAAGTGCACATTTGCACTTGCAAAAATCCTCAGAACATATAATATATAATAATAATATAGTAATATATTAATAATATTTAATAAATATACAAATAATATAATAATAATAACTCATTAACTCACATTAACTCATTTAGCCAAACACCTTTTAACTTCATGGAATTGCAGGACATTAACCAAATGCTGATTATTTTGCCTTTATTATTCAGAATGGTACAGGACACAAAGTGCTGTTTGTCAGATCTACAGAGATTACAGGGTTATTTTCCCATGAAATGGGACTGTCATACATTTTCCCTTTCAGCGAAAATTAAGCAATAACATTTCCAGTGTCCACTGGAAATCAACAAAGGGTCTCATTATTTCTTATGATTTAATGCATTAGATAACTTGGCAACATTTTTTTCTTTTTGCTTGAGGCAAAGACTATAATTAGAAGGAAAGCTTTGGTTTTGTGGAAGTCAATCAACTGTAATTTGATTCAGTGGATAATATATGTTTGAGAGAAAGATGAAGGACACGTGGATGACTACATTAATAATTTGATCTTTTAAAGAATATGCATACATCTGTACAAATATGTGTGTGTTCAGGGTTAGTGATGGGCGAATTTGCGCCGAAACGGCGCCGGCGTCTAGTTTTTGACGCCGGCGCCCGTTTTTTCGGAAATTTTTTTTTTGATGCTGGCGAATGTTTGCCGCAAATTTTCGCGGGCGTTTCGCCAATTTATTCGCTGGCGACGAATTGCGCAAATTCACCGCGAATTCGCGCCTGGCGAATAAATTCGCCCATCACTATTCGGGGTAGATCCTGATAAATAGTAGAGTACCACTTTCTAATAAGCATATTGGAAATTAAAAATACTTGTTTGCATCTATCCTGACTCCAAGCGGATTCCAGTTTGGGCTTAATTCAAGTGTTTTGTGATATTGGCAAATGCAGCCTGAATTTCTTTCATTTATTGCTTCACTTTATATTATTCTAGGTAAATAATAAGATTTGAATAAGGACTGTTTCTGTTGCAGCTTATAGACTTAGTCTTGCCAAAGCCTCTATTATAATCCTACTGACTGGCCACAGCCTCCCCTATCACCCTCCATAGACCTACTGTAGTGTCATAATCACCACAGGAGCATGACCTGACCATATGGTTGCAAATGATGGGCAAACAAACAAATAAAACTTTTTTATCAGCAAATGTAACACAGTGGTATCCAAGAAACCACCTCAGTCAGGGTCACAATATCCCCCCACAGGTACACATCCTGCCTGCTATCAGTCTAACTGGAGTATTCAGTGAGCTGAGCCTTGAAGTTGTGCCTGACCTAATGAGAGATACTGTACTGCGGATACTAAACAGGAGCAGATGCTTGTTAGCAGATGGAACACAATAGCTGTCTTGAAAACAAATTGCAACTACAAATATTTTTAAATCATCCATGTAAAGAGTTTGATTTTGGCTTAAGCGGATGGCAGAAGCTCAGTACCAATAAATTCACTAGGTAAATGTTTTGTCCTTTAACACAAAATGGATTCCACTGATTTCCACAAAAACCATCAATGTTTCGATCTGGATTCCAGGACCTTTTTCAAGACGTTTCCTGATCAAAATGTTGGCACTGCTGAATAAAATTTGCAAAATGGCAAAAGAATTCACCAAACACATTAAAAGCCAATAGGCAGTTTTTAATGCAACATGTCTCAAACCACGTGTCATTTACCAAACCACGCAACATTTTTTTCACTATACATTAGAAACCCTGTGAAATATTTCACTCATCCCTAATGCTGACACAGATGTAATTTTGATTCCGAGCCCAGAAATGCCACAATCCCAAACATGAACATTTTCAGAACAGTTGCGTCCCATTTGCATAGAAATGCAATTGTATGTATTTTTAGGCATCAGCCACAACTGCATCAGATGCATCACTCCATACATAATTATTACGATTATTTTTATTTTGTGCCTTACACATTACTCATAAGTCATATCTTTCAGAAAATGAAAGGGACCTTCATTTTCTCCATCACTCTGAATGACATTTATGAAGATAAATGGTGAAGCTTTAAACATTGCTGCATGCATGACTTTTTATAAGATACATCAATTTGGAGCCAGTCACCCGAATTATTCTCTGTGCTTTGTTCTCCCAAGTCATAAAATCTCTGTCAGAATTTTCAGGAAAGCAATACTGTATTTCAGATAATTGCTTGGAATTATATACATTTTTTAAATGTAAAAGTTTCTTTTGTAAAATCAATTCTAACTTGTATGCTGCAGTTCAAGGTTAGTAAACAAATTAATGGATAATGATATTTTTATTTTCATTTAATGGTTTTTGAGGATTTTGAAACCTCAAATACTTATTTATAGTGCTAAATGATCCTAAAAAATATGAACATCTGTAAAACCTCTTAAAATTCAAGTTCAAGGACAATTGCTAGCAAAAAAAAAAATTGGAAAACCTCAAATTCTGAATGGCTAAAAAATGTTGCAGCTCCTCTTCACTTCCTCATCTGCTGCATTTTGCAATGTAATAATCTTCATTAGTCTGTTGTATTGCAGATTTGAATTGCGTATTGATGCATTTAAGACATGCTTGAAGGTGGCATAATATTTTGAGTAAACAACTTTTTCAGTAAGAAAGTTTATTACATACACTGCGCACCGGTGCAAACTATAATATTTGTAATCTTTCTAACACTGTCGGAAGTGGTCACTAAACATTTTCGGGGTTCACAAAAGCTATATTAAGCACTGCGTATCTTGACAGCGCTATATAAATAAATGATGATGATGATGATGATATTAAATTCATGCCAAGGAAAACTTGTTCAATAAATGTGCCTGTTACAGACTTTTATTACATTAACCCAAATTTATGAACAAAGTACATGATGCTAATGCAGTTTTCAGATGCAAATCCCCATCTTTTTTCTCTAATATGGCCTTTTGTCCCAAAATACCAGCTTTATAAATTGTATCTGCTGCTAATTTTGCAAAAAATGCCAATACGTGCACAAATTAGCCTTCACATTTTGAGTGTTATTTAATAAACGTCGAATTTTTTCTGGTTGGGCTCTTTGGGACAAAAAACTAATTTTTAGACATTTATTAAACCCCGATGCTGCAAAAAGTCCAAATCCCAAAATTTACCATCTCAGGCCTGTCGAGGTCCTATATAAGTCAACGGGAGACGCACCTATCTCAATTTGAAGTTAACGTGGTCTGCTTTAGGTTTAGCCAGAAAAGCCAACCTTTCACTGAAATTGTAAGTTTTTTCACAATTCGATTAAATTGAGGTTTGATTTTTATTAATAAATAATTTTTTTAATTGTGAGATAAATTCAGTAACTAACCCCCTTAGTGAATCACTAACATTTTCAAAGTGTGATGGAGCACCATTTGTGCAAATTTGCTTGGTGCAAGTTAGTAGCAACTATTTACACTACCCACTAGTAATTCCAGGGTTCCCTAGCATTAATGTGTACCCCTTGATTGGTTGCCATGGTTTACAGCCCAGGTGCAGAGTTGCCTAGAGTTGGTAAACAATGCAGTCTCTGCATCTACCTGTAATTATTATTTTGCCCTCCTGCCTTTATGTACACACATGGTTAAAGTTTATTGCACTGAACAAAGAAAGTCTACTAATTGCATAATCTTCACTAGATATGCAGAATGTATAGTTCTGTGCTTAGGTCAGGTCACATGCAATTTTTTAATTCTTGTCTTTTGCTACAACATCTGTGAAACATATGTAGTTATTTGTTGCCTTGAGCAAAAATGTTATGAACAGAGTTTTGTTTTGTTTTTTTAAGAAAAAAGGCAAATTACATTCCTTTATCTTAAAAGTTACGATCAATAAGAGCATTTTCATAAATACATTAACCCAAAAATGGCAAATTTGTAGTCAGCTAGCTGAAATGATCTTCAAATCAAGCAGCAAGTCCAGTCATCTGATTAGAGTCCATGGCACACAGGTGAAAGAAATACCAGTTACCTGCAGTGAAGTGCAACTTGCGGTGATTCCCAATGATATGCCTCTCTGTAGGTAGCAGTGAACTAACTGCTCTTTGTGCTATTAGCTTGAGGGTGCTGGCAAATGTATAAAGTAAAGGTTGGTGGGCACATGTTAGACATTTCGAAATTCATCTCAATTACCCCACCTATTTTTGTTTTCACTTTAGTATTTGTAAAATTTTTAAAATGTAAATATAAAGATTTGAATACACGATCATTGTCATCATCATTGTTGACAGATTTGCAGGAAGAGATAATTCATTCCACCCAAATCTTGTAAAGTCTTAAAAAATATATCATGGATGACATGATAATGTTTCAGACATGATATTTACATTTAACTGTTGAAGGATGATGGGATATGTAGTTCACAGCTGGAGAGCTGCGTATTTGACCTAATATTAATTTTCTAGGATGTCCTGTCATATTTTTTTTAGTTATTGCCAGGACAGTCTCTGTTGATGTTTCGGTCAATAATAGGTTAGGTTGTGCAGTGTGACAAGCAGAGCATACCGGGATGGGTTTATCAGGATACTACATGGTATATTATACTAAATTGTTCTCTGGAAAAGGACTTGTCATTTGTACTGAACTGGAAACACTATGAAATATTGATCTGAAAGACACAGAACAGCACATCTAATTGGATACCCCGCTACTGAGCATTGTATGACAGATGAACAGCTTGCTCATTTAGCAGTCTATTGAAAGAAAGCTTTGTCATGTTAAATGTACACCTGTTTAAAGTGAAAGTATGACAGCTAAACTGCCTTTTATAGGAACCCACATAAAGTTATTGGCCCAGATGCACCTGCCATGGGCAGATTAAGTTGAAACAAACAGAATAGTATCAGATGACTTGATGTGTATTAAAAGGGAAAAAATATATATCTATATGGCAAGGATGGCAAGATTGAGTGGAGGCGATGACCACAGTGGTGTCGTAGAACTACAGCATACATTATACCTCATAACACATTTACCAAGCTAATATAACAAGTTCAATAACTATAATTGTTTGTTTTAATGAGGTGTATGATGTACTAGATATACTGTTTTTTAATTGCAGTAGTGTAATATATTTGTCCATGTTATGATGTGCATTGCCTTCATCCTTGGGCCTCTATGTATAATGTTGTTTTCATGTAAGAGTTATAATGACATTTTTTCCTTATCTTCTAATTAGCCAGCAACAGCATTGCTTAAGGAAATTAAAACAGTTTTACTGCCTCTGGTTTTCTAGGGAATTGAAAAAACAATTTGTAGTAAAATATACATTTACTTCATCAATTATTTGAACCTGTAATACGGCTGTCAGTCTTGTATTCCTGTTGTTAAATTTCATCCTGTTCTCGAAGCCAGCTAGCAGATAATGCCAGGAGTTGTGGTTACTGGCAGCAGATTGTTGTGAATTTGACATCCTTGACCTAAAGCACATAAAATTATGTTGTAAACCCATCTACCCAGGTGTTGGTTATGTACTGCATTTTTTAGGTTAATATTTGCCAGTTCTGTGTAATAGTGAAACAATTTTCCTGGCTAATAAATCATGTTATATATTCCTCTATAAACAAGAAGGTCTGGTTGTTTTCTCTAAACTTGCATATGTTTATTATGAGAGAATTTACATTTGGATTAGGTGCTCCAATATAAACCCACCTGGAAGGCATTTGCAACCTCATAATGATGCATTCCAGCGTTTGTAATGAAAAACATGAAACTTTTTTATTAACATTTATTTTACTCGTACTCAGCATGAAATAGTTCTATGACACCACTGTGGTCATCTTGCCATCCTGTTTCTAGGTAATCATTAAATTAGTATCCTGGTTAAGAAGGGCGATGTATATTGTACATATTCTACAAATAGAGTTTATATTGAAACAGATAGAACTACAGAATAAACATCTCTTGTTGCTGTCAGTGTCTCTGATTTAAACATAAGGAGGAGTTCATCATACGATTTATAGATATAAGACACAGACCAGGAACAGGCAGTACTTTAGTCTGCAAACACCCTTTATTGGTGTATTCTCACTCATGACATGTTTCGGGAGCTAGTCCCTTTTTTATTCTATTCTGATTATTGTATCTGAGGAGTTCATCATAGCAGGGTTTTTAACTGAAATATGGAATCAGATAATATACTTTTTCCTCTTTTTCCTATAGGTGGGCCTATACGGAACAGACACTTAGGGGCATATTTATCAAGGATCGAAGTTCGAAGAAAAAAAACTTTGAAATTCGACCAACTTACCCAAAAGTCTTAGATAGGTTCTAGGAGGTCCCCCATAGGCTAAACAGCAATTCGGCAGGTTTAAGGTGAAGTTTTTTAAAGAGACAGTACTTCGATTTTCAAGTGGTCGAATTTTCGAAGGTTTTTCAATTTGAAGTCGAATTTGACCTATTTGATGGTCGAAGTACCCAAAAAAAATTCGAAGTTTTTTAATTCAAAAATTCACTTTCTAAATCTGCCCTAAGAGGGTTATTTACCAAACTCTGGTCGGGCTTTTTGGGGCAAAACACAAATTTTCCATGTTTTTTTAAAACTCTTTTTCAATAGGGATGCACCAAATCCACTATTTTGGATTCAGCCGAACCCCGAATCCTTCGCGAAAGATTCAGCAGAATACTGAACCGAATCCAAATCCTAATTTGCAAATGCAAATTAGAGGTGGTATGGGGTAAACATATATTACTTCCTTGTTTTGTGACAAAAAAAGTCATGTGATTTCCTTTCCAGCCCCTAATTTGCTAATGCAAATTAGGATTAGGTTTGCCGAATCCGAATCCTGCTAAAAAGGCTGAATCCTGGCCTAATCCCGAACTGAATCCTGGATTCAGTGCATCCTACTTTTTGAGATTTATTAAAGCCCAATGCAGCAAAAAGCCATAATAATAAATAATAAAATAAAATCAGGTATGGGAGTTTAGTTGTGGATTTTTTATTTAAAAAATGAGAAGAATTTGATTTTAGTAAATAACCCACTAAATAAACCCAACAAAGAAAAAAGAAAAAAAAACATTAATGGAGCTACAGTTCAAACTAGGTTTTATAAATATACAAAAATATTTATTTATTAATTCCATATGCAACAAGTGTACATGGTAATAAGCTAAAAACATCCATTACAAATAGCACAAAGGGGGTGAGATAGATGATGATATAATTGATTGTATATATGTATATCTGCTGCCATGGTTACAGACTATAATAACACAACTAACATTGCATTTCCCACAACACAATGTGCATTTCTTTTTATGGAGCCCCTGAGGAAGCCAGCATGTGGGCAAAATGTACATTGGGACTTTTGGACTTCAATATTGGTTTTGGTGAGACCTGTCTGGGTTTCTACGTCTATCAGAATCTAACATTATTTGTGGTAAAAATACCTATGTGTTTAGGGTACTTGTGTTCACTTTCTTAACTGTTAAATGTTTTTTTGTATTGTTATTGTAGCCTTAAAGGAATACTGTCATGGGAAAAAAAAAAAATTCAAAATGAATCAGTTAATAGTGCTGCGCCAACAGAATTTTGCATTGAAATCCATTTTTTCAAAATAGCAAACAGAATTTTTTATATTCAATTTTGAAATCTGTCATGGGGCTAGACATATTGTCAATTTCCCAGCTGCCCCAAGTCATGTGACTTGTGCTCTGATAAACTTCTATCACTCTTTACTGCTGTACTGCAAGTTGGAGTGATATCACTAGGGATGTAGCGAACGGCGGAAAAAATGTTCGCGAACATATTCGCGAACTTGCGTCAAAAATGCGAACGGTTTGCGAACGTCGCGAACCCCATAGACTTCAATGGGAAGGCGAATTTTAAAAGCTAGAAAAGACATTTCTGGCCAGAAAAATGATTTTAAAGTTGTTTAAAGGGTGCAACGACCTGGACAGTGGCATGCCAGAGGGGGATCAAGGGCAAAAATGTATCTGAAAAATACATTGTTGACACAGCGCTGCGTTTTGTGCTGTAAAGGGCAGAAATCACACTACATTTCTAAACTTGTGTAATAAACTGCTTTAAAACGTCCGGCGTCTACATGCCAATCAAGTCGTGTAAAGGTTACAGCCTGTTCACACGCAAAGACAAAACGCGGCGCTTACTGCAACGCAAAAAAACGCAAAGAGCTTTCATGAATGATACCGTCAAGTGAGCAAATAATAGTTTTTAATTACTAGTTGCTTGTCACCTCCAGGATGTTCGTCCTGTTGGTGGCAATATTTCTGTAGTGGTGTGTTTAGCAGTCACCATGCTTGTGCGCACGTGCACGGTCAGGCAGAGGTAATTCAATGTACAGTGAAGTGAACCAAAAAACACTGATTCTGCAGTGTGGGCCCAGTTTTGGTCTACTTTATTGATCACCTGCGGTGACCATAAAAGATGCGATTTTGCCACTGTTGCAGAACCCTGAAAAATTAGGCATGTGTACTTTCCTGAAAAATTATGTTTTTTTGTCGCAGCCACTGAAGCACAGAGGCCAGAAAAAATATGCCATATGAATGCTAAAAATATAAAAAAATTTTGTCGCAGCCACTGAAGCACAGAGGCCAGAAAAAATATGCCATATAAATGCTGAAAATATGAATTTTTTTTTGTCGCAGCCACTGAAGCACAGAGGCCAGAAAAAATATGCCATATAAATGCTGAAAATATGAATTTTTTTGGTTGCAGCCACTGAAGCACAGAGGCCAGAAAAAATATGCCATATAAATGCTGAAAATATGATTTTTTTTTGTCGCAGCCACTGAAGCACAGAGGCCAGAAAAAATATGCCATATAAATGCTGAAAATATGAATTTTTTTGGTTGCAGCCACTGAAGCACAGAGGCCAGAAAAAATATGCCATATAAATGCTGAAAATATGAATTTTTTTGGTTGCAGCCACTGAAGCACAGAGGCCAGAAAAACTCAGGATTTACCGGTCCAAAAAGTTTTGATTAAAATGAAACCAGTAGGGTTTGCACCCTAGTTTGTAACGGTGGTGGAGGACGCTAAAGGACAGCTGTGTGTGGAGTCATGCGGCGTGCAGAGAAGGACAGCTGCATGGGGAGTCAGAACAAGTCTTCCGGCGTGCAGTAACCCTCCGAGATCCATGCCTCGTTCATTTTAATAAAGGTCAGGTAATCCACACTTTTGTGACCTAGGCGAGTTCTCTTCTCAGTTACAATCCCTCCTGCTGCACTGAAGGTCCTTTCTGAGAGGACACTTGAGGCGGGGCAAGACAAGAGGTTCATGGCAAATTGTGACAGCTCTGGCCACAGATCAAGCCTGCGCACCCAGTAGTCCAGGGGTTCATCGCTCCTCAGAGTGTCGATATCTGCAGTTAATGCCAGGTAGTCCGCTACCTGCCGGTCGAGGCGTTCTTTGAGGGTGGATCCAGAAGGGTTCTGGCGCTGCCTTGGACTGAAAAACCTTTGCATGTCTGACGTTACAGAGTGGCCAAAGTGCATTGTCCTTGCAGGTGCGCTCGTGGCAGGATTAGTGGCACCTCTGCCCCTGGAATGTTGATGAGTTCCTGAAGTGACATCACCCATAAAAGCATTGTACAACATGTTTTGCAGGCTGGTTTGTAAATGCAGCATCCTTTCGGACTTGTGGTACGTTGGTAACATTTCTGCCACTTTATGCTTGTACCGAGGGTCTAGTAGCGTTGCGACCCAGTACAGGTCCTTCTCCTTAAGCCTCTTGATACGGGGGTTCTTCAACAGGCATGACAGCATGAAAGACCCCATTCTCACAAGGTTGGATGCAGAGGTATCCATCTCTGCTTCCTCGTTATCAAGGACTATATCATCCACGGTCTCCTCCCCCCAGCCATATACAAGACCAGGGGTCCCCAAAAGGTCACCACAAGCCCCCTGGGAAGCCTGCTCCTGTTGGTCCTCCTCCTCCACAAAGCCACCTTCCTCCTCTGACTCCACTTCTGACACCTCTCCCTGCGTTGCAGCAGGTGCCTGGGCTCGTTCTGGTGATTCCGACCAGAAATCGTGCGCTTCCTGCTCCTCGTCACGCTGGTCTACAGCCTCATCTGTCACTCGTCGCACAGCACGCTCCAGGAAGAAAGCAAAGGGTATTAGGTCGCTGATGGTGCCTTCGGTGCGACTGACCATGTTTGTAACCTCTTCAAAAGGGCGCATGAGCCTGCAGGCATCGTGCATAAGCACCCAGTAACGGGGGAAAAAAATCCCCAGCTCTGCAGATCCAGTCCTACCACCCAGTTCAAACAGGTATTCATTGACGGCTCTTTGTTGTTGCAGCAGACGTTCAAACATGAGGAGCGTTGAATTCCAGCGAGTCTGGCTGTCGCAAATTAAACGCCTGACTGGCATGTTGTACCGCTGCTGAATGTCAGCAAGGCGTGCCATGGCTGTGTAGGAACGTCTGAAATGGGCCGACACCTTCCTGGACTGCCTGAGAATGTCCTGGAATCCTGGGTACTCCGAGACAAAACGTTGGACTATTAAATTCAGAACATGTGCCATGCAGGGCACATGTGTTAAATTGCCCAGTCTCAGTGCTGCCAACAGATTGCTTCCGTTGTCACACACACTACTTTTCCGATCTTCAGTTGGTGTGGGGTCAGCCACCGATCGGCCTGTGACTGCAGAGATGACAGGAGTACAGATCCGGTATGGTTTCTGCTTTCCAGGCACGTCATCCCCAAGACAGCATGACAACGGCGTACCTGGCACGTCGAATAGCCTAGGGGGAGCTGGGGGTGCACAGGTGTGGAGGAGGAGGACCCAGCAGCAGAGGAGGAGGAAGCAGAGGAAGAAGATGAGGTAGAGAGCGAAGGAGGAGTAGAGGTGGTGGCAGAACCACGTGCAATCCGTGGCGGTGACACCAACTCCACTGTTGTTGTTGAGCCACGCATTCCCTGCTTCCCAGCCATAAGCAAGTTCACCCAGTGGGCAGTGTAGGTGACATACCTGCCCTGACCATGCTTGGAGGACCATGCGTCAGTAGTCATATGGACCTTTGCCCCAACACTAAGTGACAGAGATGCGGTGACTTGGCTCTGCACATGGTGGTACAGGTGTGGTATTCCCTTCTTGGAGAAAAAATTGCGGCTGGGTACCTTCCACTGCGGTGTCCCAATTGCTACAAATTTGCGGAAGGCCTCAGAGTCCACCAGCTGGTATGGTAAAAGCTGGCGGGCTAAGAGTGCAGACAAGCCAGCTGTCAGACGCCGGGCAAGGGGGTGACTCGCAGACATTAGCTTCTTACGCTCAAACATGGCCCTCACAGAAACTTGGCTGGGGGCAGATGACTGGGAACTGGTGGTCAAGGTGGAAGGCGGAGTGGAGGGTGGTTCAGACGGGTCAAGGACAGCAGAGGTAGAGCAGTAAGATGCTGGACCAGAAGGAGGGTGGCTTTTAGTTTGTCTGCTGCCTTTGAGGTGTTGCTCCCATAGTGCTTTGTGCTTGCCATTCATGTGCCTTCGCATAGAAGTTGTACCTATGTGGGTGTTGGGCTTCCCAAGACTCAGTTTCTGACTGCACTCATTGCAAATTACAACGCTTTTGTCAGAGGCATACACATTAAAAAAATCCCACACTGCTGAGCTTTTTGAAGCTGGCAATCTGGCGGTAACAGTAGAAGTTGGCGGCAATGGCGGGTGTGTTGGCCGGCTGACCACAGGTGCCGATACATGTTGTTGCCCTACTGTTCCCTGCGAGCTGCCCTCCCTGCTTCTTCTAAGTCTTATTCTCCTCCTGCCTCTCTGACTCTCCGTCTCTCCATCTGAACTATCCTCCTCTTGCTCTCTTCTACTGGGCACCCACAAAACATCAATCTCCTCATCATCATTCTCCTCAGATGCATCAATTTCTTCTAACAGCTCACAGAAGGAAGCAGCAGCGGGGACCTCCTCATCACTCATTATGTCCATCTCTGTTGTGTTGTCTGCCAGAATTATGTCTGGTGTAACGTCCTCATCTCCTTCATCTTCTTCTGCCAATAATGGTTGCGCATCACTCAGTTCAAGAAACTCATGTGTAAATAACTCCTCTGACTCCAGTGAAGAAGGGGCGCCGGTGGTGGAGGAAGTGTTACGTTATTATTGATATTTAGACAGAATGTGAAAAAGCTCACACAGCTAGTCGGCAGTTGTTTGAAGAACACACTGGGCAAACAATGTCTGCAAGGTCAACGTATACACTACAGCAGTGGATACGGAATATATTATTGCTGCTTGGAAAACGTCACTCAGGTGGTGTTTCTGGAGACAGTATTATTATTGATATTTAGACAGAATGTGAACAAGCTCACACAGCTAGGTGGCAGTTGTTTGAAGAACACACTGGGCAAACAATGCCTGCAAGGTCAACGTATACACTACAGCAGTGGATACGGAATATATTATTGCTGCTTGGAAAATGTCACTCAGGTGGTGTTTCTGGAGACGGTATTATTATTGATATTTAGACATAATGTGAACAAGCTCACACAGCTAGGTGGCAGTTGTTTGAAGAACACACTGGGCAAACAATGCCTGAAAGTTCAACGTATACACTACAGCAGTGGATACGGAATATATTATTGCTGCTTGGAAAACGTCACTCGGGTGGTGTTTCTGGAGACGGTATTATTATTGATATTTTGACAGAATGTGAAAAAGCTCACACAGCTAGGCGGCAGTTGTTTGAAGAACACACTGGGCAAACAATGCCTGCAAGGTCAACGTATACACTACAGCAGTGGATACGGAATATATTATTGCTGCTTGGAAAACGTCACTCAGGTGGTGTTTCTGGAGACGGTATTATTATTGATATTTAGACAGAATGTGAACAAGCTCACACAGCTAGGTGGCAGTTGTTTGAAGAACACAATGGGCAAACAATGCCTGCAAGGTCAACGTATACACTACAGCAGTGGATACGGTATATATTATTGCTGCTTGGAAAACGTCACTCGGGTGGTGTTTCTGGAGACGGTATTATTATTGATATTTAGACAGAATGTGAAAAAGCTCACACAGCTAGGCGGCAGTTGTTTGAAGAACACACTGGGCAAACAATGCCTGCAAGGTCAACGTATACACTACAGCAGTGGATACGGAATATATTATTGCTGCTTGGAAAACGTCACTCAGGTGGTGTTTCTGGAGACGGTATTATTATTGATATTTAGACAGAATGTGAAAAAGCTCACACAGCTAGGCGGCAGTTGTTTGAAGAACACACTGGGCAAACAATGCCTGCAAGGTCAACGTATACACTACAGCAGTGGATACGGAATATATTATTGCTGCTTGGAAAACGTCACTCAGGTGGTGTTTCTGGAGACGGTATTATTATTGATATTTAGACAGAATGTGAACAAGCTCACACAGCTAGGTGGCAGTTGTTTGAAGAACACACTGGGCAAACAATGCCTGCAAGGTCAACGTATACACTACAGCAGTGGATACGGAATATATTATTGCTGCTTGGAAAACGTCACTCAGGTGGTGTTTCTGGAGACGGTATTATTATTGATATTTAGACAGAATGTGAAAAAGCTCACACAGCTAGGCGGCAGTTGTTTGAAGAACACACTGGGTAAACAATGTCTGCAAGGTCAACGTATACACTACAGCAGTGGATACGGAATATATTATTGCTGCTTGGAAAACGTCACTCAGGTGGTGTTTCTGGAGACGGTATTATTATTGATATTTAGACAGAATGTGAACAAGCTCACACAGCTAGGTGGCAGTTGTTTGAAGAACACACTGGGCAAACAATGCCTGCAAGGTCAATGTATACACTACAGCAGTGGATACGGAATATATTATTGCTGCTTGGAAAACGTCACTCAGGTGGTGTTTCTGGAGACGGTATTATTATTGATATTTAGACAGAATGTGAAAAAGCTCACACAGCTAGGCGGCAGTTGTTTGAAGAACACACTGGGCAAACAACGCATGCAAGGTCAACATATACACTACAGCAGTGGATACGGAATATATTATTGCTGCTTGGAAAACGTCACTCAGGTGGTGTTTCTGGAGACGGTATTATTATTGATATTTAGACAGCATGTGAACAAGCTCACACAGCTAGGTGGCAGTTGTTTGAAGAACACACTGGGCAAACAATGCCTGCAAGTGCACTACTATTGGTGCACTACTATGAAGAACAGCAAACAGCACTGGACACGTTAAAGAACAGTAAGATAAGTAAAATAAAAAAATATATATATGTATATTAAAAAAAAAAAAATTACTCTGGTTGGTGCTGAACTACTAGGAGCAGCACACCAGTCCCACTCCCCAACACAGCTAGACTAATAGCACTGGGCTCTTATAGTAGCAAAGTAAAAAAACAAAAAAGAAAATAAAAGCAGTCCTTACAAGGACTATTGGGTTACAGGCAGCAGTCAGCAGATGAGAGATCAGCAGCAGGACAGCTGCCCACAGCAGCTACATACAGAGCACTGTAGTAGAAGGTAGATTACTAGCCAGCAAAGCTACCTAACCTAAAATGTCCCTCAAATCCCTGCAGAGTTCTGTCCCTACAATACAGAGCAGTATCAAGTAGATTACTAGCCAGCAAAGTTACTATCAACTGTCCCTCAAATCACTCAACAGCTCTCTCCCTACACTAGCTCTTCCAAGCACACACAGGCAGAATGAAAAAACGCTGCAGGGCTTCAGTTTATATATGGAAGGGGAGTGGTCCAGGGGGTGTGGGGGTGGTCCAGGAGGGAGAGCTTCCTGATTGGCTGCCATGTATCTGCTGGTCTGGGGTGAGAGGTCAAAAATAAGCGCCAGCTAAGGCGAACCCAAATTGGCGAACGTCGCGCGACGTTCGCGAACATTCGGCGGACGCGAACAGTCGATGTTCGCGCGAATTAGTTCGCGGGCGAACAGTCCGCGACATCCCTAGATATCACCCCCCTCCCTTTCCTCCACAGAAGCCAAACAAAAGAACAATGGGAAGGTAACCAGATAGCAGCTTCCTAACACAAGATAACAGCTGCCTGGTAGATCTAAGAACAACACTCAATAGTAAAAACCCATGTCCCACTGAGACTCCTTTAGTTACATTAAAAGGAAAAACAGCAGCCTGCCAGAAAGCATTTCTCTCCTAAAGTGCAGGCACAAGTCACATGACCAGGGGCAGCTGGGAAATTGACAAAATGTCTAGCCCCATGTCAGATTTCAAAACTGAATATAAAAAAATCTGTTTGCTCTTTTGAGAAATGGATTTTAGTGCAGAAGTCTGCTGGAGTAGCACTATTAACTGGTGCGTTTTGAAAAAAACATGTTTTCCGATGACAGCATCCCTTTAAGCACAACCATGGCAGCACATACAGTGGAACCTCAATTTTACATCCTTTGATTTTAAGTTTTTCCTCATTGTTGTTTTGTAGTCCCACCTTTATATTATGCATAATACATTTCCCTGATTTTACATTTTCCTGGATTTTACACCATTTTTTTCTGGTCCCCTGAAAAACGTAAAATGTGGTTTCTACTGTAGACCTCAGACGCTATTGTTGTTTGATTGACTGTATGTCTTAAAAATAAAGAGTTTACCTTTTAAACATTTGGAGACGAGCGGTTCGTGTTGGTGTCCCAGGAGTGCGCGGCCTACAAATCTGCAAATCTTCTACCTGGTTTCTACTGTATATGCATTTATACAGTTATTCATTTCAGCAAAAAGTCAGCATTTATGTGTCCGTGGCTATGTTTTAGGCCAGCCAGGTACTTTTAGTTATACATTCAAGTCATTCACTTAAATGTGATCTCATTTCTGTTTGGAACTTAACCAATTTAATTTATCAGCAAACCTCGTTATCGAACAAGGATTGTTTTAGGGAGAGAATAGATGCTAAATACATTTTAGTGAGTAGCAGGCCTTTTTCATAGACTTGTTTCTGATAAACCCCACAAAAACATTTTAAAAGATATTCCTGTGATCCTTGTGGACTAAAAATTCTGTTAGTCAACCAAAAGGAAGTGAATAGAGCTAAAGCTCTGCAACTTCTCTTTCTGATTTCCGATCATTCAGGCAGTTGGATCAAATGACCAGAACAATACAAAGATAGCCATATACTGTATGTTTATTGCCCCTCCTCAGTAGTGTAATATATGGGGGTGCAGGGGGTACAAGTTTACTGGGCCCAGGCCTGGAGGGAGTGCTGTGCAGCCTCCTTCCGAAGTCCCGAACAGCCGAAATGTGTGTGCCGAAAAAGCCGAACAGCCCTAAGCAGTGTAAAGACCGGAAGCCTCGAAAATAGCCTAAGCCAAAGTCCCGAAGCGGAGAAAAGTCAAGAAAAGTCAAGAAAACAGCCGAAACTGAAGTCCTACAGCAGTGGATACGGAATATATTATTGCTGCTTGGAAAACGTCACTCAGGTGGTGTTTCTGGAGACAGTATTATTATTGATATTTAGACAGAATGTGAACAAGCTCACACAGCTAGGTGGCAGTTGTTTGAAGAACACACTGGGCAAACAATGCCTGCAAGGTCAACGTATACACTACAGCAGTGGATACGGAATATATTATTGCTGCTTGGAAAATGTCACTCAGGTGGTGTTTCTGGAGACGGTATTATTATTGATATTTAGACATAATGTGAACAAGCTCACACAGCTAGGTGGCAGTTGTTTGAAGAACACACTGGGCAAACAATGCCTGAAAGTTCAACGTATACACTACAGCAGTGGATACGGAATATATTATTGCTGCTTGGAAAACGTCACTCGGGTGGTGTTTCTGGAGACGGTATTATTATTGATATTTTGACAGAATGTGAAAAAGCTCACACAGCTAGGCGGCAGTTGTTTGAAGAACACACTGGGCAAACAATGCCTGCAAGGTCAACGTATACACTACAGCAGTGGATACGGAATATATTATTGCTGCTTGGAAAACGTCACTCAGGTGGTGTTTCTGGAGACGGTATTATTATTGATATTTAGACAGAATGTGAACAAGCTCACACAGCTAGGTGGCAGTTGTTTGAAGAACACAATGGGCAAACAATGCCTGCAAGGTCAACGTATACACTACAGCAGTGGATACGGTATATATTATTGCTGCTTGGAAAACGTCACTCGGGTGGTGTTTCTGGAGACGGTATTATTATTGATATTTAGACAGAATGTGAAAAAGCTCACACAGCTAGGCGGCAGTTGTTTGAAGAACACACTGGGCAAACAATGCCTGCAAGGTCAACGTATACACTACAGCAGTGGATACGGAATATATTATTGCTGCTTGGAAAACGTCACTCAGGTGGTGTTTCTGGAGACGGTATTATTATTGATATTTAGACAGAATGTGAAAAAGCTCACACAGCTAGGCGGCAGTTGTTTGAAGAACACACTGGGCAAACAATGCCTGCAAGGTCAACGTATACACTACAGCAGTGGATACGGAATATATTATTGCTGCTTGGAAAACGTCACTCAGGTGGTGTTTCTGGAGACGGTATTATTATTGATATTTAGACAGAATGTGAACAAGCTCACACAGCTAGGTGGCAGTTGTTTGAAGAACACACTGGGCAAACAATGCCTGCAAGGTCAACGTATACACTACAGCAGTGGATACGGAATATATTATTGCTGCTTGGAAAACGTCACTCAGGTGGTGTTTCTGGAGACGGTATTATTATTGATATTTAGACAGAATGTGAAAAAGCTCACACAGCTAGGCGGCAGTTGTTTGAAGAACACACTGGGTAAACAATGTCTGCAAGGTCAACGTATACACTACAGCAGTGGATACGGAATATATTATTGCTGCTTGGAAAACGTCACTCAGGTGGTGTTTCTGGAGACGGTATTATTATTGATATTTAGACAGAATGTGAACAAGCTCACACAGCTAGGTGGCAGTTGTTTGAAGAACACACTGGGCAAACAATGCCTGCAAGGTCAATGTATACACTACAGCAGTGGATACGGAATATATTATTGCTGCTTGGAAAACGTCACTCAGGTGGTGTTTCTGGAGACGGTATTATTATTGATATTTAGACAGAATGTGAAAAAGCTCACACAGCTAGGCGGCAGTTGTTTGAAGAACACACTGGGCAAACAACGCATGCAAGGTCAACATATACACTACAGCAGTGGATACGGAATATATTATTGCTGCTTGGAAAACGTCACTCAGGTGGTGTTTCTGGAGACGGTATTATTATTGATATTTAGACAGCATGTGAACAAGCTCACACAGCTAGGTGGCAGTTGTTTGAAGAACACACTGGGCAAACAATGCCTGCAAGTGCACTACTATTGGTGCACTACTATGAAGAACAGCAAACAGCACTGGACACGTTAAAGAACAGTAAGATAAGTAAAATAAAAAAATATATATATATGTATATTAAAAAAAAAAAAATTACTCTGGTTGGTGCTGAACTACTAGGAGCAGCACACCAGTCCCACTCCCCAACACAGCTAGACTAATAGCACTGGGCTCTTATAGTAGCAAAGTAAAAAAACAAAAAAGAAAATAAAAGCAGTCCTTACAAGGACTATTGGGTTACAGGCAGCAGTCAGCAGATGAGAGATCAGCAGCAGGACAGCTGCCCACAGCAGCTACATACAGAGCACTGTAGTAGAAGGTAGATTACTAGCCAGCAAAGCTACCTAACCTAAAATGTCCCTCAAATCCCTGCAGAGTTCTGTCCCTACAATACAGAGCAGTATCAAGTAGATTACTAGCCAGCAAAGTTACTATCAACTGTCCCTCAAATCACTCAACAGCTCTCTCCCTACACTAGCTCTTCCAAGCACACACAGGCAGAATGAAAAAACGCTGCAGGGCTTCAGTTTATATATGGAAGGGGAGTGGTCCAGGGGGTGTGGGGGTGGTCCAGGAGGGAGAGCTTCCTGATTGGCTGCCATGTATCTGCTGGTCTGGGGTGAGAGGTCAAAAATAAGCGCCAGCTAAGGCGAACCCAAATTGGCGAACGTCGCGCGACGTTCGCGAACATTCGGCGGACGCGAACAGTCGATGTTCGCGCGAATTAGTTCGCGGGCGAACAGTCCGCGACATCCCTAGATATCACCCCCCTCCCTTTCCTCCACAGAAGCCAAACAAAAGAACAATGGGAAGGTAACCAGATAGCAGCTTCCTAACACAAGATAACAGCTGCCTGGTAGATCTAAGAACAACACTCAATAGTAAAAACCCATGTCCCACTGAGACTCCTTTAGTTACATTAAAAGGAAAAACAGCAGCCTGCCAGAAAGCATTTCTCTCCTAAAGTGCAGGCACAAGTCACATGACCAGGGGCAGCTGGGAAATTGACAAAATGTCTAGCCCCATGTCAGATTTCAAAACTGAATATAAAAAAATCTGTTTGCTCTTTTGAGAAATGGATTTTAGTGCAGAAGTCTGCTGGAGTAGCACTATTAACTGGTGCGTTTTGAAAAAAACATGTTTTCCGATGACAGCATCCCTTTAAGCACAACCATGGCAGCACATACAGTGGAACCTCAATTTTACATCCTTTGATTTTAAGTTTTTCCTCATTGTTGTTTTGTAGTCCCACCTTTATATTATGCATAATACATTTCCCTGATTTTACATTTTCCTGGATTTTACACCATTTTTTTCTGGTCCCCTGAAAAACGTAAAATGTGGTTTCTACTGTAGACCTCAGACGCTATTGTTGTTTGATTGACTGTATGTCTTAAAAATAAAGAGTTTACCTTTTAAACATTTGGAGACGAGCGGTTCGTGTTGGTGTCCCAGGAGTGCGCGGCCTACAAATCTGCAAATCTTCTACCTGGTTTCTACTGTATATGCATTTATACAGTTATTCATTTCAGCAAAAAGTCAGCATTTATGTGTCCGTGGCTATGTTTTAGGCCAGCCAGGTACTTTTAGTTATACATTCAAGTCATTCACTTAAATGTGATCTCATTTCTGTTTGGAACTTAACCAATTTAATTTATCAGCAAACCTCGTTATCGAACAAGGATTGTTTTAGGGAGAGAATAGATGCTAAATACATTTTAGTGAGTAGCAGGCCTTTTTCATAGACTTGTTTCTGATAAACCCCACAAAAACATTTTAAAAGATATTCCTGTGATCCTTGTGGACTAAAAATTCTGTTAGTCAACCAAAAGGAAGTGAATAGAGCTAAAGCTCTGCAACTTCTCTTTCTGATTTCCGATCATTCAGGCAGTTGGATCAAATGACCAGAACAATACAAAGATAGCCATATACTGTATGTTTATTGCCCCTCCTCAGTAGTGTAATATATGGGGGTGCAGGGGGTACAAGTTTACTGGGCCCAGGCCTGGAGGGAGTGCTGTGCAGCCTCCTTCCGAAGTCCCGAACAGCCGAAATGTGTGTGCCGAAAAAGCCGAACAGCCCTAAGCAGTGTAAAGACCGGAAGCCTCGAAAATAGCCTAAGCCAAAGTCCCGAAGCGGAGAAAAGTCAAGAAAACAGCCGAAACTGAAGTCCTGAAGCTCCAAAAAGATCCAAAGTCACGAAAACAGCCGAAATTGAAGTCCTGAAGTCACGGAAAGAGGCAAAGTTGAAGTCCTGAAGCCACGAGTTCAATTCCTCTGAACACCAATGTGTGTTTTTTTAATTTTTTTTATCCCCTGGCCACCAATGTATTATTTTAACACTCTATATGCCCCTGCCACCAATATTTTTTATAAAAATATTCTTTGGGGCCCAAATTTTTTTTAACTTGTAAGGGGGGCCCTGGCACCAATGCTTTCTAAAAAAAAAAACTTTTATCAGGGGCCCTGGTGCCAATATTTTATTTTTAACTAAAAGGAAGGGCCTGGTCCCCAATAGCTTTTTTTTAACTTGTGTGTGTGTGGGGTTACCTTTTTTAGTGCTGATGTCTGTGTGGTCTTTTAACTGTAATATGAAGTGGGCTGGATCTGGGGCGGGGCTTGGGGGCCAAAATTTTATTGAACGGGCCCCGTGATTTCTAACGGCGGCCCTTTGGGAGTGTAGCGGGGGCTGCTTGAGTTGCAATAAGGTATACTGCCGGTGGCAGGGAAAAAAATTTCTGGCACATGTCAGGGGGGATGGCAGCATCAATTCTGCAGAGTGGTGGTGGTGGCCTTGGGTGCACATCCTGCACCAGCCATGACTAGTTACGCTACTATGCCTCATCTGTTTATTCAGCCTTTGGGACAATAAGTCACCATTCTGGCAGCTGTTCATTAAGGAGCAGACTTGGCAGATTTTGGCCAATAGGATAAATTATCTTTTGATTGTACAAAGCAGAAGAACACTTTCTAGAGAAAATACCAATGGGGAAATATTCAGAAAAATAAAAATGGGGGAAACTAAATAAAATGTTCACATTTGCTTTTAACTGGCTTTGCGTAACATTTAAGACCTGCCTAAAGGTGTTGTAAACCTTTGGAGCAAATTTAACAACAACGTGTTGTGCAAAGGCAAAATTGTTGACTTTGAAAACATTTATTCTTATTGTGAACGAATTGCAAAAGTTATTTCCATTAGCGACCAATATTACATTCCAACATGTGTGGACATCTGGAATTAAAGTCAATCGAGTGTTTAAATGATAACACACAATACTGGGCAAAATTCAATTTGATGAGAATAATGTATCTTCTAATTCAATTTAAAATATCACCACTGACTTCTATTGAATTTTCATGAAAATATCCAACAGATAAATTTTATCATTAAATTTATTCTGATCCCTTCTATGATAGTGTCCAGTAATCATTGGAAAACGTGTGAAATTTGTAAACTGCACAAAACATGCACAACAAGAAAAAGGAGATGTTAAAAAAGAGGGACATTTAGAATGTTCATTTAGAAATGTTATTTTACTTACAGATTCTAAAATACATATTATTATGCCTTGGTAAAACATTTTAAATTTATTGGAAGGTTTTATAACTGCATAGAGACCTCACTGCCTCTATTGTGATTTTTACAGAGCTATCCATTAGAAAAATCCAATAACAATAATTCATTGGCATTCTCTGGGCTGTTGAGACAGGTCCCCCAACCCAGC
This sequence comes from Xenopus laevis, assembly GCF_017654675.1. Classification (NCBI taxonomy): domain Eukaryota; kingdom Metazoa; phylum Chordata; class Amphibia; order Anura; family Pipidae; genus Xenopus; species Xenopus laevis. Next base: position 80,185,875 of record NC_054373.1, on the reverse strand, counting down.
AAATTGCCCCTGCCCTGTAGATACATCCATCTAATTCCTGACAGACAGATGTATTGTTCATTCAGGATTGTATCAGGAGTGAGATATATATGATTTGGGCTAAACTTCCATCCATCTTAATCCATCCCTAGGCAGCAAGTAAAATCTATTTTACAACCTATTGGAATAGATCACATTTTATTATTTTCATGATTTTTTAAAACAAATCCCTTTCATAAATCCATACCTTCAACTGTAAGCTTCAATGGGCCAGAATGTTATCTTTCTGTAGAGTGCTGTGCATAAAAGAGCTGGAATTATATAAATAGTAGTAACTAAGAATAGTTAGAACAATTCTCCCCTAGAAACATTTCTCAGACAAAAAAAATGGAGAATAAAAAATGTTTGTCATACATAAGCTCATACAGGTCTTTCAAACTCCTTAGAAGGACATCAGTCCATAAAACCTATACATCTGATTCAGAGGTCTGACATATGAACAATACCATAAAACAAAATTAATTTAGTATATTGCCAGACAAAATATCATTTTTTTTTTAAATAAGTTTTTTTTTTTATCAGACATTTATTTATGGACCAAAGCACAGTTCCCTATTCACATCTAGCCAATAATAAGACCTCAGCTGGCACACTAATTTCTAAACAGACTGTAGTAATTTACATGGAAATCGGGCAAGGTCTACTGAAGCATGTTGTTTATAGACACCATCAACATCTTAATTAGCCGTAATCCAAGCATTCATGCCTACCCTAAAAGCCCAAGAGGGCATGCCTCCTCAAAGATCCAATTTACTATTGCTGTTGGTTCTGAGCATGGGATTTTTATCCACTAAATATACAATAAGTTTTCCTGCTGCAGCAGCAAAACATTACTACATAATGGCATAATATGCCCATTACTAATAATATAAGGATATTGCGAAGCTCCATGACCATATGATGGCATGAGATTGCAGCATGTGTGATATATATATATTTTAGAAGCTAAGATGCCCAAAATTGCCTTTGATGAGAAAGAGAAATTGAAGAAGATATAGAGAAATTGTTGCATTATTATCAGATTGGAGCACACTGCTGAAACGTTACTTCTAAATATACACAGTTGGTAGTAAATTTTTCCAACTATTTTGATTCTGGCTTATACAGCTAGGTGGTAACAACTTCTCACCATCATTGACTGTTGTTAGGATGTAGGAGGATCATTTGGTATGTGGATGTTGGGTATGGCGCCCAACCCAAATATTTTCACTACTAGCGATGAACCAAAAATATATGCAAAACGGCAGGAAAAGTCACAAAACAGTGTAAAATGTGTGAAGCACATTGAAGTCAATAGGTTTTTTTTTAACAGGGACTTTTTTCAAGCAAAATACTTTACTTTTTCCACACAAAATACATCAAGGTCACTGGGCATTTTGTCACTGCAACTGTATACTCCCTAAATAGATTTTGCCAATAATGACATGCAGAATGCTATTTTTTTTACTTTTGTGTTATTGATTGTATACACACAAGAGGAACGGCGATGACTGTAATTACTGCCAGTAACTACCAGGATGCTCATGCATGGAGTACCACTAAGGGCCTAATGTAGGCCAATTGAAGGAATATATGCAGAAAGGGAACATTCAGTAGAAATAAGAAGTTATATTCTTATATTGCTTTTTAAATTAAATCCTCTTTAAAACTAGAGCATGTTTGCCCTTTAAATCAATTTGGAAAATTTGACATAGCAGGATTTGTCACAGCATATTACACACAATTTACTTGAAATGATCTATTATGATCATGCTGACTTTGCCACATAATTGTTTTGAGATAAGTGGTTTCATTAGATAGGGAGCAGAATTTTTTTTTCAAATTAAAGTCATTTTACAGACTACGAATGATGTAACTGTGTTGCTGACAATTAGAGGCTGTAAAGTAAAAGACAAGGCAAAATATCCGCCATGATTTCTGGGAGCCATACGTGCTAAAGAAAGCAACTTAGTAATTTTCAGTACTTTCATGCATGCACACAATAGGCTCTCTTGGGAAGCGATCAAGCATCTCTTTCGGGGCTTTTTATCTGATGATTTGCCTTTTGTAATCAATATAACACCCCATAGCTAAGAAGCAGAATAATAATAATGACCCACTGAATAAAACCCACTCCCTAGACTAATGTTGAAAAAGAATCATTTGTTATATTATTCTGTTGATGTTTTTCATCTGTTTTGCCAATTTGCACACCTAATTACTGTGAAAAGATGCTTCTTCTAATTCTGGCTATTCATTAAAATTCTGCTTTCCTTGCAGGATGCAATGTTTTGGTTATACTGCAACCCACTATAATTGGCAGTAGGTTCATAAAACAATGCAACTTTGTATTTGTATATTGAGTTTTAGTAAATATGCTATAGATTGTAGAAATGTTTAAACTGTACATTTTACGCTTCCAACTTATAGTACAGTGTCTGTATTGCAAAATAAAACATACCCACACAATCCAATGTTTTTCACCCTACTGCAACTAATGCATAATATCCTAGAAAATAAACTGCCCCATTCTTCTTGCCAGTGAAAAAAATATGTAAACAGAGGTGAATTTTCAGCATTGGAAGCCATCTGAATAATTGTGCTTTATCTTATATATTACAGGTATAGGATCAGTTTTCAGGAAACCAGTTATCCAGAAAGCTCCAAATTATGGGAAGGGCATCTACCATAGACTCAATTTAAATCAAATAATTATAATTTGTAAAAATGATTTCCTTTTTCCCTGTAATAATAAAACAGTAATTTGTACTTGATCCCAACCAAGATATTAATCCTTAACAGGGGTCTCACAATTCTATTGAGTTTATTTAAAGGGATACTGTCATGGGGAAAAAAAAAATTCAAAATGAATCAGTTAATAGAGCTGCTCCAGCAGAAATCTGCACTGAAATCCATTTCTCAAAGAGCAAACAGATTTTTTTATATTCAATTTTGAAATCTGACATGGGGCTAGACATATTGTCAATTTCTCAGCTGCCCCAAGTCATGTGACTTGTGCTCTGATAAACTTCAATCACTCTTTACTGCTGTACTGCAAGTTGGAGTGATATCAGCCCCTCCCTTCCCCCCCCCCAGCAGCCAAACAAAAGAACAATGGGAAGGTAATCAGATAGCAGCTCCCTAACACAAGATAACAGCTGCCTGGTAGATCTAAGAACATTAATCAATAGTAAAAACCCATGTCCCACTGAGGCACATTCAGTTACATTGAGAAGGAAAAACAGCAGCCTGTCAGAAAGCAGTTCTCTCCTAAAGTGCAGGCACAAGTTACATGACCAGGGGCAGCTAGGAAATTGACAAAATGTCTAGCCCCATGTCAGATTTCAAAATTCAATATAAAAAAATCTGTTTACTCTTTTGAGAAATGGATTTCAGTGCAGAATTCTGCTGGACCAGCTCTATTAACTGATTCTGTCCCATGACAGTATCCTTTAATGCTTAAATGATTATTTAGCAGACTTAAAAGACATGTAAACCCTCCACACAAAAATGTAATTAGTGAACAGCCTCTTTTAAATCTTAACATACCTAAGGCTGCAGCATCACAATAATCACTTAGAAATCCTTCTCCTCCTCTAACCCACTCGGCCCCCTTCCTCAAGAATATACTTTGGCTGTTGGCTCATAAGCATGCTCAGATTACTAAACACACCCTCCAGTCTAACAGCCAATGAAGAGATAGCATTGCTGGTTCCCATATAAACTCTGCTCTAGCTGTCTGATTCTATATTTTTCTCTTAACCACCTCTACTGAGCTCAGTTTAACCATTATAGTGCTCAAATCCAGCAGAATGTTTTATTAAAGTATGTTGTGCCTGTGTAATCCTGCATTTTGCATTGCATGAACTTTACAACACACGTGTCCTGTTTGCAGAAATCAATGTTACTAATAATGTGTCAGAAGGAAAATGGCCACCGGGTGAAAGCTGCTATTTGTTTTAGGAAAATGTGTTGGAGGGGGCATATGCAGTACAAATGATGTGGCTTGGGTGGGGAAGATATGCCCAATTTATATACATGGTAGGAAAATGTAGGCTTTATGTGTTGTATGAAGATATAAATTAGGTAAAGACCCCTTATCTGGAAAACCTCAGGTTTCAAGCATTCTGGATAACAGGTCCCATACCTGTTCAACTAATACCTAGCCATGATACCTGAGATGCAGCAGGTTAATCCGAAATGGTTTGTCAAAGTATAATCTGACTGGATGATTTAAAATAAATGCCATCTGGATAACATAAAAATAGGGAAAAAGTAAAAATGCTCATTAAAATATTTAGTACCTAATATTGCCTGAGTTGCAGTTTTTATATTTTTCATATTCTTGTTTTTATTGACTAACCATAACATAATTGCTCTTAGTTGTTAAGCAGTGTGTGCGAGTGGCACAGGTCAAGCTGTCGTTGCAGTATCATGTTGCCTATAATTGCCTGAGTGCATTTGTATAAAAAGACAAATGTGCAAAAAGGTTAGCTTGTTTTAATGATTTCAGGAATACCCTAGAAAATATTATTTAATCGAATATTTCCCAGGGAAAATTGACCGTAATTAACACTAAGCGGGCATTCAAAGGGAGGGGGGGCAGGCACTTAAAAATGGCTGGTATTTTATTTGTAATAATTAGTCTGTTTTCTCCTCTTACCATACCCCCTCCATTGCCTGGCTGCTATGGCCCTAGCAAGCAGATGATAGATTTAGTAGTGCATGCTACTGTACTACTGAGATGATACATATTCCCAACCTGTTGGCACCACTCTCACCCCAGTTGTGTTCTAATGCACTGTGCATAGAAGGAAAGATGAAGAGGGGAGAGTCTTGGACCAGAGAGATGAGACTGGGCTGCAGATGAAGGAGAAGGCAGTATAAAGGAGCAGCAAGAGACTGTGCATTAAAGCATAAATAATATAGTTACTTAGGAATGTGCAATGGCACATTGGTTTGAATACACACATGCCATGATCCAAACCTTTTGACCGATGCCTCCCACTAATTTGCATACATATTCTTACTGCACCACCCCACTGCAAATAATTTGCTTCTAGTCCCTTTAGCTGAGGTCATTCTCATTTCTATGTTATATTATTTTGCTCGATATCAGAAATAGGCAATCATTATAGGTAATGCTTACAGCATCCCCATCAGCTCTTATTGGGTGGGATTCAGTTATGGAAGCCTTAAATATATATGGAAGCCTTATATATATATATATATATATATATATATATATATATATATATATATATATATATATATATATATATATATATATACTTCCCCGAAATCCCAGCACTCACGATAAATGTCCTTTCAAAGCCTGGGTGCATGCCTCATAGCACTACATACGATCCTCCCCAGAAGAAGCCGCACGACTCAGGACTTTATTGAACGCACTAACGTTTCGGCTGCCACACCAGACTTTGTCAAAGTGCTGGTGTGGCAGCCGAAACGTTAGTGCGTTCAATAAATTTATTTCTTTACAATAAGTCCTGAGTCGTGCGGCTTCTTCTGGGGAGGATTATATATATATATATATATATATATATATATATATATATATATATATATATATATATATATATATATATATATATATATATATTTTCATAACAGACAGCACCTCATGTCAGATAAGCCAGCCCCTGTGCACGGAAATAATTAGTGTATAATCCAATCAAGAAAAACCAGCACCAAGGGACTTTGAATATGAAAAAAAGTTGTATTTAAAACATATGTATCACCGACGTTTCGGTCCCTATTGGGACCTTTTTTTTTTAAAAAAGGTCCCAATAGGGACCGAAACGTCGGTGATACATATGTTTTGAATACAACTTTTTTTCATATTCAAAGTCCCTTGGTGCTGGTTTTTCTTGATTGGATCATATATATATATATATATATATATATATATATATATATATATATATATATATATATAGTCAAATACAAGAGTCCTCTGCACTCAACCCTATATATATATATATATATATATATATATATATATATATATATTATATATATATATATATATAATACACAAAAGCCATGAATATCCTGTAAATTATATCCTTATAAATGGTGAGTTCTGATGTCATCAGTTATAAACGGAGAGTTCTGATGTAATTTCTGTCACATGACTCACTGAAACTTGTGTATTATAATAAATAAAGTACCCCTGTTGTAAAATATGAGGATATTATAAGTTACCTCGGAGTTCCATGACCTTCGGCCTTGTGTTTTTATATGGTCATGAAACTCCTCGGTAACTTATAATATCCTTATATTTTACAAGAGGGGCTACTTTATTCACTATATATACACACACACTCATACTGGGTTCCATGTATCATAACATTGAGGGGCCTATATTTTGCTTTTCTGGGACTTAGAAAGTGTAAATTATTTTTGATCATAAAACATATTTCTAAAAATAGTTCTCTCTCCATTGAACTTGATGCAATCCTACATCAAAATGTAATGGTTTATGCCAGCTTTAGGCAGGCAAACAGTTTTAGGCTCATAACATGTAAACAACATATAGATTCATGTGCACAATTGGAAATAGTTGCATAAACAAGGTGCTGCAATCACATAAGAATATTAATACATTAAATTTGTTTTTATTAATAAGCATAATGTGAAAATATGGGAAAAGTCTATTTCACAGCCATCCAGTTTATCAGAGGTAATTATAGCCCTTATTTATATTAATATTCAGGGGCACTTCTGGACCCAAAGCCACCTGAGGCGGCTTCCATGATGCCGCCCTGCCTCACTGTCCACCCATCCTTACATTTACCTTTTAGCTGGTGGTGATCCATGGGGTGCATCGCTAGCACATAGAGCGTAATTTAATAACTAGAAACTCAGCTCTTAAAGTTGGCAGGAGCGGCTTTTTGCCTGTTCACCTTCTCACCTTGCCTCATAGTCGAATCGCCCCTGTTAATATTATAGACACAAAAAACAAATGTACTACTTGTACAAGAGCCTCAATGAATGATTGTATTCTTGATTCAGAGTCTGCCTGCTGAAAATATTTAATTATAATGACATAATGCCTAAAAGTGAAGAAGACAGTTTAAATAATGTTTGAGTCTTTGCTGTTGAAAGAAATAGATGTTCATAAAAGCACCACAGACAAACTGGAAAAATAACTTTATGATAACACTGGATGTACACAGAGCTTTCAAAAAAATGCTGTGTGGTCTGGTCTTATCCAGGGAAAAGGCTAAATTCACTTCAGGAAAAATTTTACATATTCAGATGATGAAGCACAGGAAAAGGGAGTGCTGATATGCGTGTTTTTACTAGGCAGACAATTTTCTTTTTAATTTATCATAGTTTCAATTTCATAAAATAATGTTTTTGTATAAAGTCATAGGAAATTATTTCGCAATTGTAGGTTACTAATAATAGCGACATATTTGTTGAATATTAGCAGAGGTTAAAATGTTATTACCACATTCTTCATTTCCCCCACCATTATGTGCAAGACTCACATCCTGCCTTGTGTGACATGCTGCCTTTTTACTGTACATTCATTTTTCCTTTCACTTGCTCCATGTGCCAATTTCTCTGTTGCTTAGTTGGCTCTCCCGAAGAACCAGTTTCCTCTCCATTCAATGGCTGAATAAAGAACTTCAGCTTTCATGCTTTTTGATTTAGTAATATACACAGAAGATACATATTCTAATACAATATGTTTATCCTTGGCAATAAAGTTGGTTGGTTAAATATTATAAATAACATGATTAAATGTTGGAAAAAGGCCTAATGATCTGCTCACTGTCACCCTTTAGTCCCTAAGGATCAATTCAATCTGGGGTAGAAGGAGGAAAGTGCAGGACTATTTACATAAATATAAAGGCAGCTGAGGGAGAGGTAGAACCGAAGAAACTGCTGTTGTGCCCCTACCTCAATTCTATCCAAATTGTACAAGACAATGTAACATTGATTATATTGGATAATTAGTTCCTATTGTGCTTTTATGACCTTGGTTCTGTTTTTTAAATGCATTTATACCCTATTTAATAAATTTTAAAACTCATATTAAAGGGATACTGACATGGGGAAATTTTTTTTTTCAAAATGCATCAGTTAATAGTGCTGCTCCAGCAAAATTCTGCATTGAAATCCGTTTCTCAAAAGGGCAAACAGATTTTTTTATATTTAATTTTGAAATCTGACATGGGGCTAGACATACTCAGATTCCCAGCGGCCCCAGTCATGTGACTTGTGCCCTGATAAACTTCAGTTACTCTTTACTGCTGCACTGCAAGTTGGAGTGATATCACCCACTCCCCCCCCCCAGCAGCCCTTTAGCAGAACAGTGGGAACGTAATCAGATAGCAGCTCCCTAATACAAGATAACAGCTGCCTGGTAGATCTAAGAACAGCACTCAATAGTCAAATCCAGGTCCCACTCCGACACATTCAGTTACATTGAGTAGGAGAAACAACAGCATGCCAGAAAGCAGTTCCATTCTAAAGTGATGGCTCTTTCTGAAAGCACATAACCAGGTAAAATGACATGAGATGGCTGCCTACACACCAATATTACAACTAAAAATAATACACTTGCTGGTTCAGAAATTAAATTTTATATTGTACAGTGAATTATTTGCAATGTAAACAGTGTAATTTAGAAACTACATCACAAAAATCATGACAGAATCCCTTTAAGTTTCATAAACAGAGATGCTGAAAAATCAATCGAAGTCTGGGGATACATGCTTGTTCCTAGAACTAGCGGAGTGACTATAATGATCATTTTTTGTATAGAAGCTGGCCAAAACAAATGATGACCGTAAGGTGGGGAAGGCTTGAACAAATAATGTTTCAAAACATTTATAGATTTATATCATGTAATACTTTGTATATTTAGGCTAATGGCACACCAGGTTGATTCTCGGCCTACGTTTATCCACAGTTTATCTGCAGACTGAGAATCAGCCCCTACGGTTACATTAGCGTAACCCTGTGACTGCACTCAGATTCACTGTGCTGGTCCAGGTACAGGCACAAGGAGTGGATTTCGGTGCCAAAATGCACAAGTGTGCATTTCTGTGCTGAAATACACCCATGTGTCTGCAACCGGGCCAACCCAGTGACTCTGGTTGCAGTCACAGTGTTACGCTAATGTAACTGTAGGGGCTGATTCTCAGTCTGCAGATAAACTGTGGATAAACGTAGGCCGAGAATCAACCTGGTGTACCATTAGCCTAAATATACAAAGTATTATATATGATACAAATCTACATACAGTAGATATGTGGTGTAAATATGAACGGGTTGATAAACAATTTCCAAGAGTGAGCCCCACTATGTCCTGGACCTAGAAGGCCAATCTGATCCTGCTCAGCCCTTCCTCTCTTCACTGTTCTTCCCTTTACCTAATGCTTGTTCCTTTTCATTCTTTTGTGATCCATTAGGGCAACTGCACACGGATTCGCTGTGCATTTCCACATTCTGCCAGCAGCAAATAAAGTAGCAAAACTGCGGCAAAAATTCGCAGACGGAAAATCGCGTGCATAATAATTGATCCGTGTCAAATTTATTTTGACGGCCATTGACTTCAATGCGTTTTGCAAATTTTCCGGGACAAATTAGCCCATCAATACAGCACACACAACAAGCATAGCCATTTTCCCCTGCAGGGTTTTTTCCCTGGCCTACCTTGCCCTAATTGGGTGTGTTTTCAGTATCTCCCATTATCATTACCTCCAATTCTTTTGATTTTCAAATGGCATATTATATATATTTAATTCAGTTCCATCTTCCAATTGTAAATTGTATATTGTTTTTTTTTTTTATTGAAGCAATTCAGAATTCATTATATATTGCAGTTGCTCAGTGACTGGCATATGAGTGGTTAAACCCTTTGGTCAATAGATTTAAATTTATATGGCTTGATATTGTGCAAGTTATTGAAGTGCCTGCCCCCCAGTGATTTAATTATTCCAACTTGATATTATTACAAGCCCCCACTCTCCTTTTAGATTGTAAGCTCTATTGAGCAGGACCATGTTTACCTCATGTCAAAAATTGTTACCTGTATATTTGATGTATACACCACTCTATGTGTATACAGTGTTATGGAATATGTTGGCACTTTATAAACAAGTGTTGATCTTATTATTTATAACGTGCCAAAGTATTCCATAGCATCATACAGTAGCTTGGTGTGAACATCAAACATACAGGTAACATACGCCTTTTGACTTGCTAAGTAAACAATCTGCCATTATACAGTAGAACCCTGATTGATGTGATTTGACCATGTCAAAATTGAATAAATTCCAGGAAAATATAAAATCCGGAAATGAAAAAATGCAATTTGCCTATGTGGGACATAGATTGGCATAGATTCTGGGAGAATGTATAATGTTGGTAAGCAAAATCAGGGTTCTGTTGTAATAGAAATACTTATTTTGTATAGTTAACAAATATGTTTAAATATTAAGAAATCCTCATAAGGAATATGCAGCTTTTTGGTAGGCAGAGTAGGAAGATTTCCTCTTGGGAAGGTGGGAATATGTTCTCTGTTGTCTGTGTAGGGAATGCAAAGGTCAAGTTAAACTGCTTCCTTGCTTTGCCTTTCTTTAGTGTCGTGGGTCCACATAACATTTCTTATTTTAAGAAAAAGCAAAAAATGTCATTACTGATTATTCTAACAAAAATGTCCATTTGTAAAATGCATGCAATTTCATCATTACTGATTTTACCAGTGGTTTTTAAATATTATCCTTAATTAAATAAAGTGACATCATGAAATATAACATAAAACACTGGTGCATTAACAAGAAAAACAGTTTTACCACAACATCAGTTTCTCCTACACACCATATGAACTAAGAAATAAATTGTGGCATGGTTTCCTTAGAAGGTGCAGCCACCAGTGACATGATGGTGTCTTTCAGTACTAGCCATGCGTGATTAACTTGCCTTTTGTTCTGATGGGCATAATTAAAGAACTTGATACTCTTTCAGAATCTGTGTGAAGGGTGATCCATAGCATAATGTGCCTATATCAATGTGAAAGGACATGGGGTTTGAACAGATCACTTCTGTTAGCCATTTCTCATCTCTGTTCTCCATCATTTATTCTGCAAATACCTCCCACTTGGAGATAGAACCTCCAGGGGTGATAAATTGGATTCTGAAACTGTGCACCTGACTCCATCTGAGCATATAAATTAGTCATGGGCTAGTAATATGCAATCCTAAATGTTTGGAGTTTAACAAAGCAGCAGCCCTTGGGATAAGCAAGCAATGATTTATAAAAGTGAACTTGTTAGCAAGACTCCTGCTTATCTTTCACAGCTATTTGCCATTAACATGTGTCTTATTATATTTCTATTTTTTATTTTCTTAAAATGTAGTCATTCCTGGTAATTATTTTTAAGATAATGTGTGTATATAACAAAAGTAGAATATATATATGTTCTCGTGCGTGTACTTAAGATACAATATTAAAATTGAGATATGAATAAAGTGTGTTTACAAGCCATCAAGACATAACAATAGGGTTTTATTTTATAACAGATCTTGGCTTATAGTTAAGCCGAATTTAAAATAAAATATTTATGAAAATAAGAATTCAGAGATTACGAAGCTGGAAATAAATTACTGGCAATGTGCTTTTAAATATAATCAACTCTACATTATGTTGGTTAGAAATGAACTGGATCATAATTACTTTTTAGTGTAGTTCAGACTGCCAGAGCGCATGAAGAAATAAGGGCGTTTAAATAATTTGACTAAAAGAACTATTAAATGGATGTCTGCAAATAATCCAGGAAATGCACAATGTCTTTTTTTTGGTTGCACATTATAAGAGGCTTTCAGTCTTAGATTAGTGAGACTTATCTTAAAACTCACTCAAATGACCACTGTAATTTTTTTCTAAGTCCTTTACAGTACAAGGGGGTTATTTATTAAGGTCCAATTTGTGTTTTCCATGAAAAATTTTGAGTTAAAAAAAACTTGATTTATTATACCCCGATTCTGTAAATAGCTGGAATCAGAAAATAAACCATCTAAAACCTGTCAAGGCCATGTAGAAGACAGTGGCAGAGGTCCTTTGAACCATTTGAAGATGTTAAAAGCCTTCATGATGTTTGAGTTTTTTCGGAGGGTTTTGCCCAAAAACTCAATCAATTCGAGAGATTTGAGTTTCTATCTGCTGAAAACTCTATTCATTTGAGTTATCGGGTTGTTAATCCTGAACTTGCTCATTCAAGCCTTTTCCATTCAAGTTTTTTCTTAAATTAGAAACTATTCGAGTTCATTCATTTAAGGGATAAAAAGCTCTAAAATTCAACCTTTGATAAATAACCAACCTAATTGTTAAGACAGGGATATTTCTCTTACTACATTATCATGTATTGCATGTGACCCCACAATACTATAAATAAAATACATCAACAAATAGATTTATTTGCTTTTCATTGTTCAAACAGATTTTTTTTTCTGTTTCGTACGATGACTAAAGCTGGCCATAGACGTGCAGACTTCATCCTTCTGTGCGATAAAAGATCATTCGATTTAACGTTCTACAACTAATCATTCAGATGACATAAAGTAGTAAAAAGATCAAATCAGACAATGTTAGGGTCATTAATTGACAGACAGCAATCGTAGGAAAGAAGTTACTGTATGTCTGACAAATAGTAGTGACAGTAACCCATTGATATTGTCAGGCAATACATGCAGAGATATTATCGTTAGCAGACAGAAATCTTCTAACCTACCCGATCACCATGGTACGAAAAATGTTGGGACAAAATACACATGGTCCAAAAATCGTAAGAACCTTTTGTATGACTTTAGCTTTGTGTCTATGGCCAGCTTTAATCTGTAAACTGTACACTGATGGCAAAAAAAACAACATTCATCCACAGCATCTGTAGTACCCAGATCATTTTAAATGTAGTATGCAAGTCACAGTGTTCATTTAAAGGGAGCTTTACAAACATTTTGGAAAGAAATCTTGACACAGTGGGAATATATTTTCAGCAACTTTTAGATTAAGATTTTGATGAAAAACTGAAAGAAGGCAAGAGTATATGTATATTGCTAAAAGAGTAGTTAAAGACAAAAGAAGCTAAAACAAGTTTTAATGGGAATTGACTTTTCATGAATAGAAACAATTGCACTTGGGGAAAATTTTGTGAACTCGAGAAAGTGTGCCATCCCCCAGAAAGAAACAAAAACAGACAAAAGTCAGCAGAAAGCAGACACACAATTAACCATGGGCTAATTGATTAACAGAATAATAAATAACCAAAGGTAACATTTCTGTTTCACTTTTATAGCCCTCTAGCAGTGAATGTGCTCCTCCTTGAGGAATTGTTAATTATGTCTGAAGAGCAGAGGTAATATAAATGTTTAGCATATTGTCCATAGGTTTAATAGGTGCTGTTTATTTTTCTTTGTCAAACGTTTCAAAGCATTTAATTAAGAATATTATTAAGCACAATGTTTACGTGTGTGTTGACGCAGATGTGACATGTGACTCTTCTTTAATGGACAGAATAATTAAGAATAACCTAGTCTTTGTACATACAAACCTCCAGATATCAGGTGCAAATAGATGAGGCAACTAAAATGATTTATTACTGGGATATATATACATATGTTTAACTTAGTGTTACCTATGTTGAGAGAACAATCATGACAACAAGAATAATACCTCTTATAATCATAGGTTGGAAACACAAAAGTGTTCTTTCACACTGTTATTCTCATTTAGTAAGACCCAACAATTGATGAAAGAATACCATTTTAATCCATTTTCTTTCATGCTTTGCCTAATGAAAATAGCATTCGATAATAATCTCTTGATTTATTTATTTCAATGTTTTCTGCAGTGTTTTTAATTCTGCTTTTACCTTGCCCTTGAGAAAGCAATCATTTAACTTTTTGGACACATGATCCTTATCTCCTCCGAAAATTTTCCTTTTGATGTTAGATGGGTAATCCTCCCTTGATTTCAAGGTATAGCTTTGGCTAGGAGAAGGGTTGATATATACTAATACTGCAAACATATTCATGACCAGCTGTAAGTTATTAGCAGAGCAAAAATAAAAGAGTCGAGGGGGGTGCAATTGCAGGCAAAACACCTATGTTTTCTATTTGTCAGTATAGAGTGGTAACATATACCTATGTCTAAAATGTGTGTAATCCATTACTCTCCCTAACCGAAGAAAAACATTTTTCATATTGTACATTATACTGTATAATTAAATTATTATGTCAATTATTATTAAACCTTTTGTGCAGAGTAGATTTTAAACATGCCTTTAATGACATACAGTACTGGAAAAACATGAATACAACTAATACATGATTTATGGATTCTGCCAAATACTGAGCCCTCCACAAAGTTTTAGGGCAAATATTGAACCAACTCTGAACCTAATTTACATATTCAAATTTTAAATTTGAGCTGAAATATAAATATTGGTTGACTTGTAAACAACAAATTGCCACGTTCAGTTTTCAAAGCTTTGAAGTCATATGGGTCAAATAGTGCTGGGATTCAGCCAAATCTTGAAACGAATCCTGTATTCAGTGCATTCCTGTTAAAAACAGTTTTTTTGGCAGATGTACCAAGCACTGTTAAGTTTGACACAGACATAAGATCAGTCCATTAAAGGGGTTGTTATTTTGAGTATGATGTAGAGAGTGATATTCTGAGACAACAGGTTTTAATTTTTTATTATTTGTGGGTTTCGAGTTATTTAGATTTTTATTTAGCAGCTCTCCAGTTTGCAATTTCAGCAATCTCAGGTGTCCAGGTTACCATAGTAACCATAGATTGATTAGAATAAGAGACTAGAATAGGAAAGGGCCTGAATAGAAAGGTAATAAAAAGTAGCAATAATAATACATTTCTAGCCTTACAGAGGATATGTTTTAAGATGGGGTCATTTGAAAGCTGGAAAGAGTGAGAAGAAGGCGGCAAATAATTAAAAAACAAAAAAAATAATGAATTGGCGGTTCTATAACATACTAAAAGTTAACCTAAAGGTGAACAACCCCTTTAAAGAGAATATTTTAAATCTATATAATTAACCTCAATGTGCTATTTTTAATGACCCAAATGTATCCATCATTATAGATCAGCTAAGGAAATCTTTCTTCAAATAAGATATATTATACATTTTCCAGTACAACTGAGGCCAGTATAGTATCATAGACAAAAAAATATAAAATAACCATAAAAACTGTTCTCCAAACACCAGTGAATTCAATTGCTGAATACCAAAGGAACAGTTCCAAGCTTTGTGGAAGGAAATCATACTGTTTACTGGGTTTACACTGCATAATCGCTCTTTCTATTTTCTTCAAATAAAAGTCTATTCCATAACTGCAGTACAGTTGTTGTTCATAAGAGCCAACAAATTTTCTGCAACGTTTTATTGTTTGCCTGAGTTTCAATGCTTCCAGATTATCCCTGTACATATAAACCATGTAAGTAACAACAAGGGTGTATAATTCTGATTAAGCCATGTACTTAGGTGTGGACCTTTGTACTAGTTGGGAAAAGTAGAAATTTTCCTTAGACTACAGCCACATTTAAAAACATCTGATCGTAGCATGGAATGTACTCTTAAAAGTTTTCTATTTATTTAACTATTAAAATAGAGGATAGCTGTTTTATCTGATTTTATAACTTTTTATAATTCCCTTTCTAAAAAAAGTTTCAAATAATAGTTAATCAGCTTTCTGCTGGCTTCTCCACCATTGTTCTAATCTTGCATTGGTGAGCTACAGCTCCCTAATTATATGTCAATTCTAAAGTAGGGTGTTGATGCTATTGTTTGAGTTTGAGGAAGACAAAAGGAAAAGTGATTAAATCCTTTGAATTTCTTGCAAAATCCCATCCCTCCATTACAAGTGCACTAATATTGCATGCATCCAGGAGTATCACAAAATAATGCTGATGTCCACTTTAAAACTTACAGTGGTATGATATAGAGTATACTACCAGTGGTTCAAGCAGCATGCAAACCCAAGGCTATCAAGAATACTTGATCAACAGCGGATGTTTGCTTACTAGATATCCTGGATGTCCATGGTTTCAACCTTAGGAAAACATAAATGATGATGCTAGTTGGCTACACTGCAAGTTAACATTTCCTACAATCTATCTATGTTTTACTGCCCTGACCAGTTTCATCCTCAAAACTTCAAGGGATGGCACTCCCTGATAAAACATCCCTTTCAAAAGCAAAGAGTAAACAAGGCAAATTAAAAGTCTTCATTTTCATTGCAACAGGTGTACTTTTTTACTACCCACATGTCTCCAGGCAGCATACTATGCAAATACATGTGTTAGTACTTCTGACCTTTGTTGCTTGGTGTTTTGCTTTTTATTCAGAACATTTGCTATTACAAACAGATGTCACTATTTCCAAAGGCTGCAAAAGGAATAGATGGTTATCTTTTTGCTTTTTTATTGTTATTTTACACTTTGATTTGTTTCTATATTTTCTATGGAAAATATATCCTATTTATAAGTTCAGTTTGTAGTCATTTTTATTCTCTATAAATGTTCAGTAAAATATTTTGGCATAGTTATACAGGAAGCTTTACTTATTACTGTATTTTGCTGAGGCTATCATACCAATAGTCTTTATTGAAACAGTACCCTCAAGTTGTCAAATTGTCATTAAAAATTATGGAATACTGTTTTGAAAAGCAATACATTTAGCTAAGCATCTCAGAAATAGCAGTGCATACAAAATATTAATATTTTTCACATCCATATTTGGACCTTAAAGGAAATGTTCAGTATAAAAATAAAAACTGGGTAAATAAGGCTTTACAAAATAAAAAAGGTTTCTAATATAGTTAGTTAGACAAAAATGTAACTGTTGCTTTTGAATCTGACCTGCATGCTGAGGATTAATTGCAAACTCACTGAATAGTTATGTCCCATGTGGCCCCGCTTTAAGTCGCTGACTAACTCAGAGTTAGAGAGATGAAAAGCAGAAAGTTGTATTCTGTTCTGTGATGTAATATATCTGCTCGCTCCAGCCTTTATATATAAAATTTTTGGCTAACTATATGAGAAACATGTTTTATTTTGCACAGCCTATCTATTTGCCCAGTTTTTAGTTTTACTCCCAAAACTCCCCTTCCATACCTCTACATCTTACAGTACCTAGGATTTTGGATTATAGTCGGATCAGCACTTGTACCTAAACACTAGGGGGGTTATTTACTAAACTCCAAAAATCACGAAAAAAAATTGTTTGTTTTTTTTTCTAAAACAGGACTTTTAAAAAATCAAGAATTTTTTGGAATTTATTAAACCCCTGAGGTTGGAAAAGTCTGAATATGAAAATCCGGCATCTCAGACCTGTCGAGGTTGCATATAAGTCAATGGGAGAAGTCCCAATGATTTTTTGATGTGCCCTTGGTTTGTGCAATACCCCAAGGTTTTCGGGTGAAAATTCTGAAAAAATCATGAAAATCGGATGTAAAAATTTTGAAAAAAATCGGATTTTTTTTTACCACAAATCAAATTTTCGGGAAAATGTAATAATAAATAAGCATAAAAAACCCGAGCAGATTTGATCGGAGTTTGTAGCAGAAAATATTGAGACAAATTCGGATTTTGATAAATAACCCCCTAGGTATATACAGCAACCTAACAACACCATAAGAATCAACAGAAAGGGTTCTGTACGAAGGTTAAGTGTTATTGTGCTTCTTTGGGCATGAGGTATAACTAAGCTATTTCTTTTCTTTCCTGTATATATAGATTTTCTTTCTAAATCATAAGAATATATTGCACATAGGAATCCTATGGGATCATATTTAAGGGTACAGAGTGGGCACTCTTCTCTTGGGTACTGTGCTGGCTAAAATGTAATTAGTACAGGCCAATTATTTATGTTTGACTGCAAGCGTCAAATCTATGTTGGTTTTACGGTCAGCGATTTCAGTTATTTCCAATTTAGATGCATTTTCGGGAGATTTGACGCTTGTAGTCACGCATAGATAATCGGGGGCAACAAATCTCCCAGTCGGCCACTGCCCTAAGGCTCTACTTTATGTCATCACAAATGCCATGGGTTAATATGGGTAATTTTTCAATCAAGATACAGGGATTTACATGATTTAATCCAGTAGTGGGAGTATCCATAGGGTCGGATTTACATAGTGGGCGCCCCTATGCCCACTGCCGTTCGTCGCCCCTGTCCCCTCCTCTTTATACTGGCAAATTTTCATCATCTGGAATGGAGCAATGGGTATTGGCGCATGGGAAATTTAAAAAATGATTGTATCTCCAGCGCATCCCCAGTGTTTTTGAACCAATGTGGGTGTGGTTGGGCAGCATGCCCTCCACTTAAAATCCTGCCACCCTAGGCCCAGGCCCAGGTGGCCTTTCCACAAATCTGGGCCTGAGTATACATGATTGCTCTAGCAAAGTAGCCTACTTTCTAGTGGCTTATTTCTACGCTTTGCCAAGTAATAGCTTTAAGAGTTCCCTTGTTTTATTCATAAAGAAGGAGCATGTAAAGTATGTCTACTCTTTCTTCATCTATAATTACTTAGTATATTTATATATCCCTGTATCACCAATACCAGTTGTTCCTGACCCCTATTACTGACCCGAAACAAAAATGACAACAAAGATTCAAGTCATTCTGCTGCCTGAGGCAGACTTATCTGCCCCCCATGCTGCATGTTGTCCTCCTTCCCCCCCTTTGTCCCTCCTTGTGCTCCTTCCCAATTTGTCCATGGTCCTGTTGTGGTAAAGAGTGATGATGACTGAAGCTTACAACAGCTCTCCAAGCTACAACAGTGGCAAATAGCCCTTGCTGGAAAGCAGAAAGCAGCTTCTTAAAGTTGTAAACATTCTACATTGCTTAGCAGATTGCCCTGCTTGGGTCATGGTGCTAAGATCACCTTATGATGTCATCTATCACAAGGTTAGTTGCTGAAACAGATTCAGGGCTGTTATGTACAATACCAATAATAAATTTATAGTAAAACATTTTTTTAAAAGGCCATCAAATATTCTCTTGAAACAACCATTTCCACTGCATGTAGTTTTCCTTCATGTCTCCTCTAAATGTAATATCGGACTAGTCCCTGGATCAACTTGTACTAAGAGCTATATTCCATAACTCTGTATTCCCTCACTTGCTAAGAAGCCATCCAACCCCTTCTTAAAGCTGTCTAATGTATCAGCCTGTACAACTGATTCAGGGAGAGAATGCCAAAAGTTCACAGCTCTCACTGGAAGAAGTGGAAAAATGACCGTTTCCTGATGTGAATCTATGCCTCTTTTAATACAGCTCAATACCTTATTTGCCCTTGATGCTGCTGTTTATCATCTACAAGGACTCCAAGGTCCTTTTCTATAATTGATTTGCCTAGTGCAGTCCCCTTAAGGGTATGAGTGGCTTGGATATTTTTATATCCCAGGTGCATGGCTTTACATTTATCAATAGACTGATGGGTCTCCAAAATGTTCGCCCTTTGAAATTAGGAAATTTATAAGGAATATTAAAATAATAAAAATAATTTCAGAGATGTAGGGAGGGGCAGAGTTATGAAGTGCTTTAACTGTCAGGTGTAGGGATTGGCAGAGTTGCATGGCAGAGGAGGAGCGGTTACTGAGGTGTATAAGCCTTGAGGCTCTGCTCATTATGGACTGGAGATGTGACAGTCTCTGGTGGAGAAAGCCTATTAATAGAGAGTTACAGTAGTTTAGATGTGATATGATAAAATAGTGAATTAAGAATTTTGGAGGCATTTTGGGTGATAAATGATTGTATTTTGGGTATGTTCCGTAGGTGAAATTGACATGATTTAAAAAGTGACTGTATATGAGGAGTAAAAGACAGGGTAGAGAGGTTTAATTTAAAGTAGCAATGTGATATCCAAGTAGAGATAGCGGACAGGCAGGAGGAGACGTGAGTTAGGGCAACATAAAAACGCAGCAAAAAAGCCAGGTCTGGCCTTGCCCTTAAGAGCTCTGGATTGAGATCATGAGAGGAAACATAGATCTGCATAGAGGTGGTATTGGAAACCATACGAGTTGATTAGTTTGCCGATGGGGGAAGAATGGAGAGAATTTAATAAGGGGCACAGGACAGAGCCCAGAGAAACCCCAACAGAAAGAGATAGGGAAGAAGATGATACTCCATTGAAGGAGACACTGAAGGAATAATTAGTGAGGTAAGAAGAAAACCAGGAAAGGGCTGAAGACCAAGCGAATGGAGGGAATATAAGAGGAGAGGATGATCCACAGTGTCAAATGCAGGTGAGAGATCAAGCAGTATTAGTAGTAAGAAGTGGTTGGCTTTTGCTGTTAAAAGGTCATTAGTTAGTCGGATACAAATACAATGTAACATTATGGGTATGATATAATTACAGACACAAAGGTTGCTACAGTCCCAGTAACCCATAGCAACCAGTCAGCAGTGTTTATTTCTGGCCAGCTGATTGAAATTAAACATCTGCTTAGTTTATGAGGGTTACTAAGCCAGCACTTCTTATGACATTACACCAGATGATCAGGAGTTGCTTTCACTTGCTTTTTTTAATTTGCTTTCAGTTGCTTTTGACAAAATCTGTGGCAAAGGGTGGTACAGGAGCGTATATGAGTCATCAGCCAAAAAGTCTGTAGTTAACCCTTTCTTTGTCCATTAGTCATAAAATTAGAATAGAGCATTTGTTGGTTATTTTGGCCTTCTTTTTACATTGTTAGATTGGCCACTGATGCAGCCATTCCACCATCACTATCGACGGGTGTGTTCAGACAATGATTATGTTTAGATTTTCTGGCAAAAATATTGGATGTTTGGCAGTACACCCGGTTTTTATGCAACTAAGGACTAAACTCCACAGGAGATTTTGTAGGATGGTGTCAGACCAACAAAACGCATCCCACAAGTTGAATGTAATTGCATGGGTTAGACTATAATAGACACACATGGAAATTCGGGGAGATTAGTCACCTGGCGACAAATTGCCTCTTCTTCTCTTGATACAAAAATCTGATGGGTAAACTAAATGTAACTTTTGCACCCGACGCATCATGCTTATCTCTTACAAGATAAAAACTGATAGTGTTGGAAAGACTTTTTTTTTCACATTGACTATCAGATGTAAACTGATGAACAAAAGACTCCATCTGACTTTATCTGATCCAAAATTACATTACAGTTCCGGGGGATGAGATTTTGTAGCATTCTACAAATCTCCTGCTGTTGCGTGGTGTTGCATGCCAAATCTGACCCACGAAATCTGATCAAAATCTCTCATGGAGTTTAGCCCTAAAGCTTGCCTTCAAGCCAGGTATTCAAAAATAAGCACCTGCTTTGAAACAACTGGGAGCAATATCCAATGGGTCAGAGAGCAATTGGTTGCTCACGAGCCACTGGTTGGGCACCACTGGAATGTTTGATATAGGCCTTATAAGAAGAACCATCATAGATACTTATATACCATTGATACCAGTGATCTCTGAATTTTTATTTTCTGCAGAAACAGCATGATTTTGTCAAAGGAAAAGCTTATTTGTTATGTAGCATTGACTATATATTGAACTCATGTAAACATTCATTATTTAAAATATTTAGTAACACCACAACATACTGAAATGCAAAATATGTTAACCATTAAATTCACATTAGCTTTACATAATACCGCAGTACAAATCCTTGTTTCCCCTAAATAACACAGTGAACAAATGTATTGGTTATATCTTTCAGACGTACTCTCTCCAGATTCCACTGTCAATCTCCCACAGCAATGGATTCATATTACTTAGCTTGTAGTATATCCTTGCAGCTAATAGGAAACACATTCATAATAAGGCCTTACATTGTGGTCTGATTCAAGCATTTCTACCCTAGTTCACTTTGGTCCTTATCAGCCAGATAAAAGTATCTGATATGGAAAGGTTTATTGCTTTTGGAAATGTTTCAACAAGAGCTGAAATTAATGAAATGCTATAAAATGTGTTTTATCCTAAGTGCATGTGACTTTGGCATGGACAGCAGGAATTAATTTCTTAGAATAAGTCAAATTACTGTCTTTGTGTAACATTAAAACTTCAATGGAGGGGAGTCTCCCATCTGTTATGCACATATACAATATTATCTAAGTGCTGGGGTAAATGTGTTTTTCTGTTATGTTAACCTCTATATGGTGCCAACATTTATTCTATGAAGTGGTTATCTCAAGGATAAGGATGTTTTGGTTCTCTAGCTGTTGCAGAATTATAACTCCCAGTTACCCCCTTGCCTTCACATGGCTGGGAAATATGTGATTTGTAGTTTTGCTGAAACTTTGTCATGTTGACAAAAACTGACCAATTGTGCAAGCTTGTACCATGCTTTGTATTACCACAGAGAAAGCGCAACACTGATTTAAACTGTTAATACAACTGCATTTGCAATTTCTTAGCTTATCAAAAATTTACATTTTTGGTAATGCACACATAAAATTTGATTTGCATTTAAAGAGGTAAATTATAGGTAAATTATATGTATATGTAGGTTATAGAATAGCTTATTCTAAGCAGCTTTTCAATTGCACTTTTTGATTAATTGCCTTTTTCTTCTGACTCTTTCCAGTTTTCAAATGGAGTCATTTAGTGTTCAATTTTAATCGGTGCTTAATTAGTCATCAATTTTAATCGGTGCTTAATTATATCATTTGTCACTGTGTGACTCACAGGAGCATTTTACATATGAGCTTTTTTATGTAATATATTTTTTTTATGAGACCTACATTGTTCGGGGGTATAGTTTTCCTTTAAATGCTTTCTGGTGCTAATTTATTAAAGGTTGAAATCATGATAACAGGATTTACTAAAAAAAAAAAGCACTTTTCCCTGCAGATCGAGTGTTTTCTATAATGTATAATTTTTCCTGTTATCTCACCTCAACTCAGAGGTGCAGAGATAGATTCTATCAAATAGGGCACAATAGAAATGGTTTTTTGTAAGGGTAGTGCCTCATGCGACTGATTCCTGGCCAATCTGATAACCACACAGAGTAGATTTCTGCCTGGAAACCCGTGAGTAGGAATTTTCCCACTGAAATCCACTCCGTGTGTCTGCGCCCAGGCCAACACAGTGTAGACATACGAATGAGCAGAGGCTAGTGGATCATTGATTCTCTGTCTGCTTTTATACACAAGCTGAGAATCAGTCCCATGTGGCACTACTGATTTTACTTGAAAATCCTCAGGCTGAGATAGTAAATTGACTTTACAGAATCCTGTGGAAATATTGCACTCTGTGTTTCAGGTATTCATGCTCGAGAAAATTGATGCACTGAATAATGTATGTGTGAAATCAAAGAACTAGTGTCTCGATTTTGATAAATCTTCTGTTATCTCCAGCAAATTACTTCAGAATGTATCTCTAAAATGGTTGAGCATTTGGTGAACAATCATCAATGTGATACTAAAGGACATATCTGGGTGACACACAGCTTTAAAAAAACATTCATGATCCTTTCATTGACAAATTGCTGATCTTGTCCCATCATTCAGAAAGACACAATTTTTCCAGCCAGGCTAAAGGCCTACTGCATCCGTGGCATACTTTAGTAACCATACACAGGCAAATAAGTAGCCATCCACCTGTATATGTCCAGCTTTATATACATTCAAATATTGCAAGAATTGAATATGCAAAAAAAAAAATTATAGCCACATATTGATCTAGGCCCACCATAAGTGATACATGTGTACAAAGAGGCACTTGATTGCAGTGCAGGGCAGATACTACAATTTGACAAATGTTTAAACTTGCTTAATCATTTCTTTAATTTTTAATAAGGTGTTTGCATTTTCATGTTGGGTTAGCTTTTGCCCATACAAGATTGCTCTTCTAGCCCTGATTCCTCAGACGTCAGTTCTTGCCAGTTCATGGAAGTTTTACAAAGAGTTTAAGCTCCACATTAAGTAAAAGGATAGGCTAAGGCAAACAAGACTGTGACACAACTTCAGCTTCCTAAATTGCCTAATAAAATTTTTACTCTGGCAACTAATTTAAAACAATGGTTCCTGAAAAGGGAATTCTTTTTTATATTTTTTATTGCTTAGGATATTTGCTCAAATATGCCTTTAATTCTACGTTTATAAGTTAAAATATTAACAAACATGCTCTATTGTCCTTCAGTTTATGTGAGCAGCTGATGAAATTACTTTTTTTTGTAATGAACATAAAATGTGTTTATAAGATTTTTGCTTTCTCTTGATAGTCTGAGAATCCTAGTGAAGAAAGTGGTCAATCTTCCGTTTAGTAAAATCTACTACATAGGTTAAATTTTTATAAATATTTTGTTTTCTCTTTATAGTCTGAAAATCCTAGTGAAAGTAAAATCTACTACATAGGTTAAATCTTGAACAACACAATTTTACTATACGTTCCTCCTTAAAAATGGGCTTTAACATTTAAGAAAAACTGAAAATTAAACCCAGTATTTTACTAGAAAATATATGTTGTTGATAAACTTCCTGATGAGATGACTTATTAAACTTCCATTTTACAGAGTTTCATTACTTTTATACATGCATTTACAATACTTGGTGCTTAAAATGGTTAAAGTATGTGCAGAAGACACCTTTGACTGAAGCATGATTTTATGGCAAATGTAAAAAAAATAGCTGCAATAATTTGCTCTTAATGAAAGTAAGGCCTCAAGCACCAAGGTATCCTTCAATTGACCTTTAGCTCTCAGCTGAACTCTTTTAGCAATGGTCTCTTTTGTTTGGTTATCACTGATGCTCAAAAAGATAATCACTGTATATATGTCTGTGTTCATTATGTACCTTAGAACTGATATTTAGCAAACATTTAAAAATATTATATGTATGCACTCATATAGTGTTATATTCACATTCTACTTTATTTACAAGAAAACACCATTGAAATTAAACAGTATGACTCATTTATTAAAGGGGTTCTTTACCTTTTTCAGTTCAGATGGCATCTGGTCACCAGAAATAAAGATGTTTTTCAATTGATTTCCATCTTTTTATTTCTACTGTTTTTTCCAGAACTGAAGTTAAAAGGAAAAGGAAAGGCTGCAAATTAATTCTGCATCATGCTATAGAGCTCTATCGCCTGTACCTGATCACTAACTTTTTTTGCAAAATAACAAGCTAGTCTCCCTCGGTGCCCTCTTGAAGTTATTGCTAGTAGATCTCCATTTTAGCTATAGAGACGCAAACAACATGGCTGCTCTTAACGAAATGCACATGCGCCAATCTTCCGCAGCCCCTTGTCAGGAACTGATCAGTGTGTATTTGTTCCTCGTGCATCCCGCGTAACATGGAAACCTCTGTAGGCTTCTATGACTGGTGCACCCTTAATGAAGGCAGGATTTGCATGGGTAAGCGCACCTTCTCAAGAATCTCCTGAATATTATTTCTGCACATGTTCAGCCTGCTGATCGAACATTCTGCGCAGTCAGCAGTCTTTGGCCTTGCTATAAGAGAGAATTTTTTATACCGAAGTGTGCGGTTTTGTCTACAATGTGGTGATCGAAATGAAAAATAGCTTAAAATAGAGCATAATGGAAATTACATATAGCAATACTGTAGGGAGTGCTTTTAATAGAGTTTAACTCATGTCTGCCCTTTCTTTGTCCTTGTCTCTGGTGTTTCAGTCTGGCAGCTCAGTGATCCAGGAGCAGATTCTGAACTGTTACAATTTACTACATTAGTTGATACATTCTCAGCAACATTTGTGGAAAATTAGGAGATATTGTATAAATTGTATAACAGCTGCCTTTAAAGGGGAACTCCACAAAAACATAACAAGCTTTTTGAAAAGTAAGCAATTTCAAGCAAATTTGCAATATACAGTCATATGAAAAAGTTTGGGAACCCTCTCAGCCTGCATAATAATTTACTCCACTTTCAACAAAAAAATATAAAAGTGGTATGTTTTTCATTTCCCATTAACATCTGGGGTGTTTTCTAAACAATGATTTTTAGTGAAGCATTATTCAGTTGTATGAAATTAAATCAAATGTGAAAAAATGGCTGTGCAAAAATGTGGGTACCCTTGTAATTTTGCTAATTTGAATGCATGTAACTGCTCAATACTGATTACTGGCAACACCAAATTGGTTGGATAAGCCCGTTAAGCCTTGAACTTCATAGGCAGGTATGTCCAATCATGAGAAAAGGTATTTAAGGTGGCCAATTGCAAGTTGTGCTTCTGTTTGACTATCCTCTGAAGAATGACAGCATGGGATCCTCAGAGCAACTCTCAAAAGATCTGAAAACAAAGATTATTCAGTATCATGGTTTAGGGGAAGGCTACAAAAGGCTATCTCAGAGGTTTAAACTGTCAGTTTCAACTGTAAGGAAAGTAATCAGGAAAATAAAGGTCACAGGCACAGTTGCTGTAAAATGCAGGTCTGGCAGGCCAAGAAAAATACAGGAGCAGCATATGCGGTGGATAGTGAGAATGGTTACAGACAACCCAAAGATTACCTCCAAAGACCTGCAAGAATATCTTGCTGCAGAAGTTCTGCACAATTTGCACAAAGAACATATGTATGGCAGGGTGATGAGAAAGAAGCCCTTTCTGCACTCACGCCACAAACAGAGTCATTTGGACAAGCCACAGTCATTTTGGAACAAAGTGGTTTGGACTGATGAGACAAAAAAGTTATTTGGTCATAACAAAAAGCGATTTGCATGGCGGAAGAAGAACACCGCATTCCAAGATAAACACCTGCTACCTACTGTCAAATTTGGTGGAGGTTCCATCGTGCTGTGGGGCTGTGTGGCTAGTTCAGGGACTGGGGCCCTTGTTAAAGTTGAGGGTCGGATGAATTCAACCCAATATCAACAAATTCTTCAGGATAATGTTCAAGCATCAGTCACAAAGTTGAAGTTACACAGGGGTTGGATATTCCAACAAGACAATGGCCCTAAACACCCTAAATCTACAAAGGCATTTATGCAGAGGGAGAAGTACAATATTCTGGAATGGCCGTCAGTCCCCCGACTTGAATATCATGGAAAATCTATGGGATGATTTGAAGCAGGCTGTCCATGCTCAGCAGCCATCAAATTTAATTGAACTGGAGAATGCAACTGGATGAATTGTCAAAAATACTGCCATACAGAATCCAGACACTCATCAAAGGCTATGGGAGGCGTCTAGAGGCTGTTACATTTGCAAAAGGAGGCTCAACTAAGTATTGATGTAATATCTCTGTTGGGGTGCCCAAATTTATGCACTCGTCTAATTTTGTTATGATGCATATTGCATATTTTCTGTTAATCCAATAAACTTTATGTCACTGCTTAAATACTACTGTTTCCATATGGCATGTTATATGCTACTTTGAAAGCTCAGCCAATGATAAACAACTCCAAAGAATTAAGAGGCGTTTCCAAACTTTTTCATATGACTGTACATCATTTAAAAAATATGCAGAATTTTCGTGATTTTTAATGGTTTCTGACAGTTCCCTAAGCCTAGCCCCCTGCTCTTCTGCTGATCTCTCTGACTACTTTCCTAAGCTGGTTGACTACTGTTATTTTGTATCAACAGCCAGCTGACCTCAGCCTTCATCCCCCAAACCCCACAATTCCTGCACAAGTGATTTCAATAAGAAACAGAACATCACAGTACAATGCATTGTGGGTTATGTAGTTTCTGCATGCTGTCTGTAAGCTGTGGAGAAGTTGTTACAATTTGTAACATGTTAAACAGCTGATTTCAGCATAGAAAATGGCATGTATTCATACTTTTTGAAGAAACGGGTAAATGTGATGGATATATTAGGGGTTTCTGTGTTATGTGGTCCTCTTTATCAAATTTTAGTTTGGAAGCCATAGTTCACCTTTAATGAAACTCAGGAATTCTTCTCAGCAGGGCCAGAGATAAGAAATTTATCACCTAATGCATCAATTTATAACAGTTTGAAGAGTTTCTGACCACCTTACAGAGCTTTTTTACAAAGACAAAGCGAAAGATTAAACTTTAAACTTCAATATTAGAAAACCAGTCACAAATAGAAAATAAGGGGGTTATTTATCAAGGTCCAAATTTATCTCATTATCAGCTGCTACAAACTCCGATCTAAGCTGTTCGGGTTTTTAACGCTTATTTATTATTACACTTTCCTGAAAATTACCTTTGCTGGAAAAGCTCAGAATTTTCACCTGAAAGCTCCGAAAACAGTGAAATTACCCGAAACCCCCGATACAACCAACAATCAATGGGACTGTTCCCTTTGACTTTTATGCAACCTCGACAGGTTTGAGATGCCGTGTTTTTATATTCGGGCTTTTTAGCCCTCGAGGTTTAATAAATTCCGAAAAATTCGTGATTTTTTTAAAAGCCTATTATAACACAAAAAAACACAAATTTTTCGGATTTCGGGGAATTTCGGGTATTTGGAGCTTAGTAAATAACCCCCCCATGTCTTGTGAACAGTCTGAAAACAACTGAATTGAAAAATTTTTTGAAGGGTTAACAACCCCTTTAAGACATGCTATAATTGAGCAGCTGATGCTAAGGCTAATAATTTGAAGAGGTATAGAAATCAGGAACAGGCAGTCTAGCTGTTGAGTGTCAGTAAAAACATGCAGCAGCTAAACTGCTTGTTCCTGTTTTTTTTACCTCTTCAGACAATTTTAGCATGACCATGGACTCATTGGAGCTATTCTCACAAATGCCCCATATGCCTTTTTTAAATAAATGGCTTAAAAGTGATCTTTTCATAAAGTTATATATCATACAGTTATAATAGTGGTGTCATTATATTTTGTTCGGTTTCCTTATGACTATTAATTGGGAATTAAAGGAGTAACCTTTAACATGATGTAGAGTAGACAGTGATATTTTGGACAATTTGTAAATAGAGCAACTTCTAAGTAATATTTACATTCCAAGAAACAAAATAATTTTCCACAACACACCCCTAAAACATGTTCCAACCATAAAAGCAACCAGCAGACAGATGATAAATTTCAGAGAAGCCTTAAATGTGCATATCCTAAAGGAATCCTAAAGCAAATACCCATGTTACCATCACAATAAACACATACATAACTATGCATTCACACAAATTCTCACCACACACAGATATCCACACACACATCTACACTTAAATGCCTACAAATACTAAACCCTCCATAAAACCAGACATTGTTTTTCAATATATCTATAGCAAGTTACACAGAGCTTTATATTAGCTTATAATAAATAAAGGCCTTATAATAATTTATCACACAGGGTTTAAATAATAAAACCCCAGTGAGCCCTGCTAACAAAAGCTTACAATCTGAAGGCATTATCGCATCGACTTGTATAGGTTATTTGTTGTGTTTCTGTATGTAAACTATATATTTAATATACACATGCATTTATTGTGTAGATCTGTGATATATGTTGGTGCTTTATAAATACATGTTTATAATAATATTAATACTCATACAGGCAAAGAAAACTGGTTCTCAGTTAACAACTCATAACACCCTTTCCAAAACAGATAATCCACCTACACAATACATGCACTCTCATATTGAATCAATCATACATTGTTTGCTTTTTAAGAGACTTGATGCAATTTGTGAGAAAAAAAAACCTGTAGGACCCTGGAAAGTTCAAACCACAGGATTGTTTACAAAGGGCTTGGTGCAAGAGCAGGATAGTAAATAGGCTTGCAATGTTTTTTAAGGTTGCTGTATTAAACATGGTGCCAAAACATTATTATCTGTAAAATAAAGTTCTATTTTAACTTATATGCCCCCAAAATGAATCCACATTAGTGCATGTTTGCACAACATAATGAATGATATGACTGTAATGTATATTTTTGTATAACACTCTCATATTCTACAGCAATTTACAGATATTGTACATCATTAAGTCCTTGCCCCATAGAGTTTGCAATCTATGGTCCCTATCACTTCCATCTGGGAAACACATAGGGATCCCACTCCCACCCAAGCCCAAACATTCTTACATTTAATCCGAACCTAGCTGTGATGTGACTTCACTGAAAAGCAGGGCTCACTGGAAGAGAATGTCAACCGGAAAGAACAAAATGTAATGCACACTTAAGGTGGCAGGTCTGGCAACACCACAAGCTAGACCCACCACTTGCCTGAAGGTTTATCTTCAGTTGCTACCAATACTAGCCTAATCTACCGCTCCATATCACAAAGTGTTGTTTACTGTACAGCGATTTGAGGTCAAAGCATCTGTCACTGTATAGAGCCCTAGCAAAGCCTAGTCCACGCATAAATCTCCTTGCTGGCCATGTAGTTGTTTGAATCCTTTTGCTGCATGCTGCTCCTGAGGACTAAAAATATAGAATTATGGGACAAATATTTAAAGTTTGACACAACCTTGGTAATTTACAAATAAGTAGCTCCATCTATTACAAGTTTTAGAATTAACTAAGAACATTGAGTTTGTTCAGTCTCCTTATTGTGAAGTGGTTCCTTGTTTGAAAATAGCATAATCTTTGGTTCTGTATCTGTTTGTAAGGTTTATGTTTACTTGACCTTTTGAACTACTTCATTCTTTTCTTCCCGAAGAAGCTGCTTGCCTGGGTATACACTCTATAGTGGTCTAGCATTCCAACAGTGGAATTTGTTTTCATTGTGTGCACTACCAACACAGCATGATGCATTTTCATGCATACATAATTACTTTCCCTTAGTCTATATACTCTAAGGCAGGGTTCTCCAACTGGAGGCCCATGGGCCAGATCTAGTCATCCAAAGGATTTTTTGCCCCCCCCAGTGTGTTTAGAGGTTCCATAGGCTTCACTATATGACATCATAACTACATCCAAAAAGGTAAACACATAGTCCACCACAAATGTCCATTTGACAGTTCAAAATGTACAATTTGTTCATAAGATAACAAATTAGCACATATGGGTTAACATCCCATGGTTACCTCTGTAACCAATAAACAATTCCCACAGTTAGGGTCAGGGCACACGCTATTTGTCTCCCCGAATCTGAGCGTGTGCCCTGACCCTTAATGTTATAGCAAATATGTAGAAATTTGATCAAAACAATTACAAACAATAACACATTTAGTTAAGCACAAAAAAGGATATCTTACCTATGAAAAAAAGGAAGCCAAGGGAAACGTCAATACCTGTCACTGTTGTATAATCATTCAGTGTTCTTATCTGTAATGGAATGAATAGAAAGGTTAACCATATCTACAGTCTATAAAAAACAAGACTCCTCATTCAAACCTCTGGGACCTAAATGGTGGGAGGCAATATGGGTATCCATATGAGTGACTAAATATTATAAATATCAGTCCAACAGGCAAACTAATAAATTGGACAGTAATCCCAAAAAATTAATCTGTGGTTCATCTATTCTGACTCAGATATTAAAGAGATACAGAGACAAGAAATTAACCATTTTTTACATCCATCATAACATTGTCTTTGCATGTTATTTATAGGGATGCACCGAATGCAGGATTCGGTTCGGGCTTCTGCCTTTTTCAGCAAGGTTCGGATTCGGCCGAATCCTTGTGCCAGGCCGAACTGAATCCTAATTTGCATATGTAAATTAGGGTTGGGTAGGGAAATCACTTGACTTTTTTGTCACAAAGGAAGTTTTTTTCCCACTTTTTCCTTTCCTGACCTTAATTTGCATATGCAAATTAGGATTCGGTTCGGTATTCGACCAAATCTTTCACCAAGGATTCGGGGATTCGGCCGAATCCCAAATAGTGGAATTGGTGCATCCCTAGTTATTTATAATTTAAAATTACTTATCAGATCCTCCAAGATCCTCTATGACAGGACAGCCATATTTTTGTAGCTGTAGCATTAATATTTTGAAGAGTTGTTTTTAAGTGGCCGGCGCACACTGAAACTTTACAAGCACATAGGCGGGAACATCCTCCCACTCGGGGCACAACCCAGCACACAACTTGGCTAGTATCGTTGCTATAAAGGGAGCTAGCCACTGAGTCTGCTTCCTCTATAGTTAAGACGCTGACACCATTATATAACATATCATGCTTCAGTTGGCACTGAGAGATTAATGCACTTCACAGGATTAGTGGCAGATATAATACTTTGCACTTGAATACAAAAGTTCAAATTTTATGTCACTTGATCGCAAAACTGCTATGGAGATTTTTCCTTTGTCTTGAAAGATTTCTCATCCAGGGGCATAACTACAGAAAAAGAAGAACTTGTGGCTGCAGGGGGGCCCCAAGAGGTACAGGGGGCCCCACGTGATGTAATTAATGAGCTATTTCAAAACATATTGGTAAGACAAGATAACCTCTGCATGTTTTAGAGGCCCAAAAATGAATTTGCTGTGGGGCCCAAAAACATCTAGTTATGCCACTGTTCTCATCTCGCCCACTATGTTAATACATTTCCATACAGGCTCAAAGTCGTGCCGTGGGTAAAATGGGTAAAACATCTAATTGCCTGTCTCTGTTTCCCATATGAAGGAATTGGAAACATTCTACATTTGCCAGAAATTGACAATGATAGATGGACAATTCTTGTTCAATTCTACCAGTGTTTGCCATAATTTTCTATGGAAAATGCTGACAGGAAATGATGGGTCGTTATGAAGTATGTAGTTCTCCTGAAACTACCAGAGCAGTCAAAATGCCATGGTTTCCCATAGCCCTACAGCATGACAAAACTGTTTTGAAGGATGCTGTCATTTGATAACACTTCCCTTTGCCAGCATAAACGTGACTAATATTTAATCTAAATTTAATCTAAATCAAAGCAAATTACGGTAATATAATTAACAGTACATACTGTTTTCAGGCACAAATGCAAACATTCTTTTTGATTATGCTTTTCCACTAACAAATCTTGAGCCACAGGGAAGAACCATCAGCTTGTTAGCTAGTTACAGTAGTTCCCTATGATAAGGAGAACTTTTACTAGCACCGTGTACACTTCCATCCAACTACAGCTAGTTCTGATCATTTGGTTCATTTTTACTGAAAACGAATGAAGTGTATTGTGCATTAAATTGAAATGCAAATATAGTTCATACTGCAAATTCCTTCTCTACATACTTTCATTCGTCCATATGCCATGCTGATTATGGCAAATATGAAAACTTTCCATAAACAATAATAGCTCTACTTTTTCAACATTTCTTAAGAAAAAGAGTTTTGTTCCCATTTTTCACACAGATCATAGCTTAAATCATATAGGTAATATTACCTTTCTGAAAACATTCAAAGTACAGGAAAAACTAAATTTAAGTTAGGATAGTCAAGAAATATACATATATACTGGTGCAAACGCACTGATGTGCCATTTGAAGGTCAACACACGGCAAGACATTTGTTGTACAATCTGTCTAGAATTTCCTATTGCTTGTCGTAAAGGTCATCATGCTAACACCTGGCTGGTGAAGAGCATAGGGTGTCTGAATCTTAATTTACACAAGTGTATACTTAGCTTGTCTCACTCCACCTATAATCCTGCAAAATGCTAAACTATTATGTTACAAGGCATTTCAAGGCAAGTGTTGCCCCTGGACAAGGAAACGTGATTTCACTTTAAAGTCATTACTTCTACAGGTGTTCGAAACAAACAAAAGAATTAATATTGTTTTACCATATAGCGACTCATTTATAGTGAGGTCTAGTAGTCTAGTCATAACGGACCCTAACAGGTTATACCTTGAATGTAATTGTGGTTTAACAAAAGAATGCTATTCAGTAGATCAGTCATGGTTACTGGCACGCCTATACTAAATCTGGAATATCCCCAAACTTTATTTTTTGGTTAAATAAAATAATAAAATTCAAGCCACAATAAGTGCCAAAAAGAAAATCAGTGAACTACACAAAAATGTATCAACAATGTACCATACCATACTTTGCTTGTTTTTTCCATGCTGAAAATACGATATTAGTTCCCAGCAATTACTTATATTATTAATCACTTTATGAACTACTGTACATTATTTTGCACATATTGATCAAGTAAATTTGTTCTTTATTTACAGGTGCACTGTGTGTATAAAAATGTGTTATTTGAGATCACTGTTACAACTAACAGTTTTACCTTCAACGGATATTATCATCATCCTCACATTTCCCCTTTTTAATCTCAGCCACCCATCAGCCAATACTATATTTATAAAAAAAATTATAATAATTATTTTTCTTTGCTTTGTTAGCTTTCTTATATGAGTCATTTATAATCCCATTGGTTTAAAATCCTACAGTGTAGTAAACAGTATGTTTTATTGTAGATGCTAACTACTGTCATGTGATGCTCTTTTATAAAGACAGCTGAAACTGCTGCTTTGTAAAAGAAATGAAAGAACATAGAGTTGTTTAAAGGAAAACTATACCCCCAAAATGAATACTTAAGCAACAGATAGTTTATATCAAATTGAATGACATATTAAAGAATCTTACCAAACTGGAATATATATTTACATAAATATTGCCCTTTTACATCTCTTTCCTTGAACCACCATTTTGTGACTCTATCTGTGCTGCCTCAGAGATCACCTGACCAGAAATACTACAACACTAACTGTAACAGGAAAAAGCGAGGAAGCAAAAGGCAGAACTCTGTCTGTTAATTGGCTCATGTAACCTTACATGTGGTTTGTATGTGTGCACAGTGAATCGTATGATCTCAGGGGGCGGCCCTTATTTTTTAAAATGGCAATTTTCTATTCATGAGTACCCAATGGCACATACTACTAAAAAAGTATATCATTATGATAATGGTTCATTTACATGAAGCAGGGTTTTACAAATGAGCTGTTTTACTCAGTATCTTTTAATAGAGACCTACATTGTTTGGGGGGTATAGTCTTCCTTTAACAATTGAGAAAACTGGCAATATTTTTTAAAGTAAATATATTCCCCAAATCACTCTTATTTAGTAATATTACATATTGTTTTTAGGCCTTCGTTTTCCTGGGATGTAGCAAATTCGGGTGTGTTCAGTTGAATCTAATTTGAATTTGGATTAATGCTCTGGATAACTGATGTTTTCATTCTTTTTTTACTTGAATATATAAACTAGAGTTCTGATTTGTCTTAATATTTAGCTTAAACGTTTAGAGAATTTAGTATTTGGCTGAATTCTAAAATAATGGATCTAAAATAATGGATATGCTGCAGTCTTACAAAAACAATGCTGTCCAACTCTTTCTATGACCCAAATATTAAGCATTGGGGCAAATGCATCTAATAACACATTTCTTCTGTATAGATTAAATAAATATTTCCTACCCAATATCGATGGCAGTGATCTAAAGAGAGGAGCACGGGCCCCTGGTGTGGACTCCACTTCTTGTCACCCAGTTATGACAATTTTCCTAATCATTACATTTCTTTTATCCCACAACCCCATGTATGTGCTTTTGCCTAGTTTTTTTTCTTTTAGTGCAAATTATCTATTCTTCTTTGCCCACAAGAACTCCTTGACTTCTCTTGGCCCTGGTATAGTTGCAATACTGAAGGAAGGCCCAAATTACCATTATGACCTCCTGGTCCCCGGTCAACCAGGACCTTCCTCTCCTTAACAATAATAATGCAACATCCTCTATGGTCATAACCTCTTTTAGCCTCAAGCTTCTTACCAAAGCAAGAAAGGAGCCAGATTACACCTTTCCTCAGCCTTATAGGGTTGGCCGTGCTGAAATCAGGGAGGGGTGTGCAGGGATGCCATTCCTCCACTTATTTATTTCTGTGAAATAACGTGCAAGATGCAAGAGTTTTGAATCAAGGAACTTTTAATTTTTATACTGGAGCTTTCTTTTTATCCTCCCAACTACTGCATTCAAATAAAAAGATGTTAAAAAACACAAGTTAAAAGAGAATATAGAAGATAAAAGCTTGCTGGGAGAGAATTAGAGAAGAGATGGAGAAATGTAAAGGTGAAGTCATTAGAGGGGGTCATAGAGAACAAGAGAGAAGAAGAAAATAGCAGATTGAGTAATGGTGATATATATAGTAAAATAATGTGGAGTAATACAGAAATATTCTGGGGTTTTGACACACAAAACACAGGCAGGGTGCTTTGTTTTAAGAAGCTGAAGTCATGTGCAAATTATCATTTTGACATCCCTACTAGTCACATACTTATGTGCATACTGGGCATCAAACTGTTCATTAGAAGGAAATACCATAATGGAAATAGCAAAATGCCTTTGCTTTAAAGTGGGTGAAACCAGAAAGTGTTGTGGGTGGCTTACAGTTGTAAGTTGTAAGTGTGGCTTACAGTGGGAGGGGCTTGTTTTGAGCCCTGCGCTACAATATGCACATATAGCATCCATCCACCCTTTTCACCAAAATTCAAGCACTGTGGGATGGCTTCGATTGTGTACTGCAATAGAGAAATGTCATCAATACATCAATGCTATCAAATTTGGCATGCAGGAAGGTCATGTTCTTAGTGTTTGCTTAAATTCTTGCTATGCCAGATACAGCCATTTTAATGTTAAATCTTACAGATAGGGACTCAGTCCATCAATGTTATACATCAAAGGTCGAGTTTGTGAGGTTTTTTCTACCTCAAATAAATTCACACCTCAAATATTTGCTCAAAAAACTCAAATGTAAAAACTCGAATGAATGCAATTGAGGGGAAAAACTCAAATACCCAAATAGATCGAGTTATCTGTGAAAAAAACATGAATAGCTCGAGTTTTTGAACGCAAACCACAGAAAAAACCCCCAAAAATCACAAAGGCTAAAAACATGGTTCAAGTAACCTCTGCAATTGACTTCTACATGACCTTGACAGGTTTTAGCTGGAGTATTTTTAGGTTTGAGCTTTATTGCAGCTTCAAGGCATAACAAATCTCGAAAAAAAAATTTATCCCGAAAAATTAGAGTTTTTACTGAAACTACCCTCGAAAAACTAGAATTTTTCAGTAAAGACACAATTCGATCTTTGATAAATAACCACCTTGGTCATCTGATTTAAAATAATTATTAGCGGGTACTTGTCCCTTTTTCCCACTCTAAAAAATGCTGCAATTTAATAAATGTTTCCCTCACCTACAATGTTCGATATTAAGTTCCATGTGCTAAGGAGATATTCCCAAACTTATGTCAGATAAAACTTCTATATTATGAGATTTATGAGTTCATAGGGAATACTTGTGCTGATGCCACACTTTGGTCTAATGTTGGAAAAAGCCTGCAAATGTTTTTTCTTTATCTTATAAGTGGTGGTATATTTACTACATTGCATTTGCTTAAATGTGGAAAACGTTTCACACACTGACTGATGATAAATGTTGAATTTCCACATATTGTATAGAGGCAACAGATCATGCATTATGTATTATACTTGTAGGGAGCATGAAGGGAAGCACATGCATATTACATTGCACACTATGGGGCTAATTTTTTATGAAAATAAAGCCGACCAAACTCCCTTCTACAAATTGAACTAATTTATCAATAATTTTTCAAAATGTTGCAACAAAATTGAGTGTCAATTTGTATTGTAGATTGACACTCCGAAAACTTTTACTTTTTCTGATTATCGACAAAAATTTAACGGATTATCCACCGCAAATCACAATGTCAAGAAACACTTCAGGATATCTGCCGTTGACTTCTGCATGACCTTTGACAGGTTTGAGATAGCGTATTTACGGATTACGTTATGCATCTCTGCCCAGGGGCGATCCTGGCCCCTCCGCCGCCGGAGGCAGCAGCACTTGCTGCTGCCCCCCCCCCTCCCCTGGAAATTCACTCTTAAATTACCAGGAGCAGCATTTTTGCTGCCCCTGGTACTTAGTGGGGCGCTGCCACCTGAGGCGACAGCCTCAACTCGCCTCATTGGCGAAGCACCCCTGTCTCTGCCTATATAAGTAAGTAGAAGGACTTGGGTTACATTTATCTTTCTTTTTTTTTTTTAATTCAGGCAATTTTTTTTTTGAGAACAGCCTATTAACAATTACATACACAATGCTTAATTTAGCATAAATTACCAGGGATTTCTTAACACAGGTGTTATCAGATAGTTAACACTATGTATAAGTGAGCAGTTTACATGGTTCAGCATATCAATCATAACAATTCATAACATTTAGGAGCTGCCTTTATTTTTTTATTTGAGTTCCTCGAGTGCATTCAAGCTTTTTAGATAAGAATAAACACTCTTTAATAAAAAGACTTTGCAAGTATGTGAAAATGTCATTGAGTCCAATTCAATACATACATACCCTTGTGGTTCTTGGGAATTGTGCTTCTAGAATTCTATCTAAGTCAGGAGTGCCCATTCTTTACTAATGTCTACCTTTAATCATGATTTCCCAATCCCATTATAATCTACATCCATAAAAGCATAGTTAGCATTCTGTTCCATGAAAAATATTACTTAAATATTGATGTATGAGAACATGTATACTGCTATAGTTAACAAAAAATTATTTCTTATGTTACTTTAACATAATTAATATCTGAATGAAAAGTATGAAACAGGAGGGTGATTTAGTCAAACTGTTTGTTGACAGTGTCTTGAGATCGACTGATCACCAGCTAAAGGTCTACTGGTAGATCGCGATCTACTTTTGGGCACCCTGATCTAAGTTGTCAAGAACTTCTGACCAGTATTGTGTTAGAGCTGTGCATTCCCAAACCATAGGAGTAAGCCTAGGACACTTAGATGAGGATGTGGGGAATTTGTATTAATCGGTCTCTATAAGTTAAGAGAAATCGCCAATGGATAGGCAAGCAGTTCATCCCAAATCGTACTTCAAGCTGTTTACCAAACAGCTTTGTGTGGAGGTCAAAGTATAACTTAGAGACCAGGCCTTTTGTTGAGCTAGTTGGATAGCTTGTATAGTATTTTGTGCGTTCAAGCACCTTCTTAGTTTGGTATATCATAGCCTCTGATGTGCAGTTGAAATTTCTGTTTTAACATCTCAAATGTAACCAGTGTGTCTCCATGCCCACATCACCAACTGTGAAAATCCCACACCGATCCTATATGGGATTGTTGCCTTGCCTGACTAAGCCAGGGAAGAGGGCTTGATTTTTCAGTCATTGCTGCATACATGCTTATAATTGGTTAAACTTTTATGCATGTCTAATCATCACTGACCTAAGCTTGAGCCACATGGCTTAAAAATGCAAAAGGTAAACATATTGGGAAACCATATTTAACATTATTGAAAGCAATAGTTCAGAATCCTTTACTGCAGTATAAATAAACAATGTTGGAATGCACACAACATTTGCTTTTTTTGGCATATTTGTATCTTGTTATGAGTTTAGCTTTGTATATTGCTTGTCCCAACTCATGTGAGCCTGAAAATTGCATTAAGATAAGGGTGTTTTAAGATGTTTTTCCGCAACTAGATAATAACAGTTACTTTACTGAATAAAAGAGATTCTGTTCTAATATGGAATTGTTTTTGCTGATTTCTCTGTAGTATGCGCATAAGTGCAGCTACAGATTTTCTAGAGTTTTAAAGTGTCTAAAAATATAATAGAAAGAAACTAATTTCAGTTCTCCTTCCAAGCCAATCCACATTGGATACATTTATAATCCTGCTGTAATATACAATGTACAGAACAAGTAAAGCCTGTATTTAAAGGCAGTTAACGCTGTTTATTCACTTTAAAATTGATTCATTGTGGTAACAAGCAGTTTACTGTCAGCAGCAATACTTGTTGCGGGCAACATAAATTGGCCACCTTAAATACCTTTTCTCATGATTGGACACACCTGCCTATGAAGTTCAAGGCTTCGAGCTTATCCAATCCAGATTTGGTGTTGCCAGTAATCAGTATTGAGCAGTTACATGCAGTCATAGTTACATAGTTAAATCGGGTTGAAGTTCAACCCCTCCAAACAAAAACCCAATATCCATACACACACCCCTCCATACTTTCACATAAATAATATATACCCATATCTATACTAACTATAGATTGTGCCACAGTTGCAACAAAAATAGAATGTCCTCAACCCTGACTCGGAGCAACTACTGTTCTCATAAAGGCAAATGTTCAGAGGTGCAGACTTGAACACATCTGCCAGTGTACCAGATGATCCACCAAAAGTACTTTATGCTAGTGGGACGATGAATCACATCATCACCTTCTTCTACTTCCAAACATAAGCTTGCACAACACATTTTTTAAAAATTTTTTGCATCTGATTATTAGGAAATACACCCAGGTTGTTTCCAGAGTTTCCTGGCAACACAGTGCCATAACTACAGGGGGTGCAATGGTTGTAACCACAGGCAGCTCTAGCACCAAGAGTGCCAATGATGCCAAAACTTTCCAAACTTCTCAACAAAAGCTAACAATAAAAATCACTTTGAATGCCCCACACAATCTTGATTACATTAGTTGAAGAATATACTTAGATAGAGGGCGTTCTATTAAGACACTGATGCTAAACGATTATTTGTACCAATTTATCAGCATTAATAGTTGTTTAACATATTATTCTTTGAAAATAAATAAAAATGTTCAAATGAAAAAAAAAGACACTGATGCTGATTGGGGGGGGTCAGGGCATGAATATTCTGGGCCACAATGCCCTAAGTTAAAACATTCACAAATCTCTAGCCACAGGAGATACATAAACCATTGTATGACATGTCCAAATATGTTCTATTAGATCACAATATTTGTCTCAGAGATTAAGTATTTCAAATTGAGCTATTATAGAACAGAAAATATAATTAAACAGAAAATATAAATCACCCACCAATGAGACAAAAAAAAAAAAAAAAAAAGGGAGTGCTGGTCTGTGAAATATTGGTATATATAGATATATATATATATATATATATAGATATATATATATATATATATATATATATATTATATATATATATATATATATATATATATATATATATATATATATATATATATATATATATATATATAGTAATGGAATGCTGATGCACACCAGGATTTTCTTTAAAATTTGCTTTCTTTATTTGATCGACGTTTCGGTCCGCGTCTGGGACCTTTATATATATATATATATATTTATATATAATGAAGGCCCACACATGGAATCGCTCAATCACACATTGCATGAAGTCTCAGTTATTTCTCAGATGGGCGCGGCAAGAGAAGTATTATGAAATATATAGAATAAAGTAAGCCTCATCAATAGCAGTGAATCACATGGCTTATATCAGCAATTTCACACATGTGGAATGTCTTTAGCCACAAAATAGAAGTACAAAACATGGCTATTCATACAATTGTACATAACACTCCTAGATAGATCAGGCAACTTTAAAGAATCCATCCACATTTACACAGATGTATGCATTTAAAAGGGCTACTAAACCTTAATTTATTATTTCTCTTTGTGTTTATCCAAAGTAAAAAATACAAGGAGAATAAATTATGTTTCTTATTGCTTTTCTCTTTTAGCATTTGCAAGCTGAGTTATGAAGGTGCTACTAGCTTAGCTTGCAGTTTTAACCTTGCATAGACTCTCATTGTATACTTGAATACCCTTATGACTGGGGTAGACACTGTGAGAGAACCACTTGGGAACATGCAATTGTGCATTTTGATTGCCTTTATACTCACTAGGAACATAACTACAAACCTAGTCGCCTGCAGTAGAGAAGATTTGTTCCTGGGACGACTAATCTCCCCATGTACCACCACCCTTAGGGAAGGGAACAGTTCACTTGAGGGTTATACCAAGTGGATTTTTGACCGTTATGGTGTTCCCAGTGAGTATAAAGGCAATCAAAAATGCACAATTGCATATTCCCAAGTGGTTCTCTGACGGTGTCTACCCCCAGTCATAAGGGTATTCAAGGATACAATGAGGGTCTATGCAAGGTTAAGGGTCCGACCACAAGGGCAGATTCGGGTAGATTAGTCACCAGGTGACAAATCTCCTCTTCTTTGCGGAGACTAATCTCCCCGATCTGCCTTCCCCTGCCTTCCGCCGTCTAAAATTTAAATCGCCCGGGGTTGGGCACACGGATCGCTTTGTTTTCCAAAGAAAAACAAATGCTCCGTGTGCCTGCCCCCAGGCGATTTACATTTTAGCCGGCGGAAGGCAGATTGGGGAGATTAGTTGCCGTGAAGAAGAGGAGATTTGTTGTCTAGCGACTAATCTTCCCGAATCTGCCCGTGTGGCCAGACCTTTAGGGTAAGGCCAGACGAGGAGATTCGGGGAGATTTTGTCGCCTGGCGACTTATCGCCACGTCTTTTGGGCGACTATCTCCCCGAACTGCCTCAGCGTCTTTTCCCCATAGGCTACAGTGCAAAATCGCCTGCACTAATGCACACGCGGCGATGCGTTTTCAATAGTCGCCCAAAATTGCCTCAGTGAGGCAACATTTAAAAAAATGACAGTATCCCTTTAACTTTAGGCTAGTGCCACATGGGGCCGAAATCAGCCTGTTGAAATAAGCAGGCCAATTTCAGCCCCTACCGCAGGCAGTAGCCTCCTCTCCTTTTTGTATCCTTAACTGTTGTGTCTTCTCCAGAGAGAACACACTCGGTTCAGTGGATTTCAGAGAAGAACTGCATTTTGCACTGAAATCCGCCAAGTGGACACGCTGTTTCCAGATGCAAAAAGGAGAGGAGGCTACTGCATCCTGTGTACTTCAAAATGCTGACTTACTAGGCCTCCGTGTGACACTAGCACCTGCTGCTGACCTACAAATCTTAGTATACATAATGGATTTAGGACTGCATTCTTAAAGTGATATCGCTCATTAGACCTATTTGCCAGTTCAACATACAGCAGAGACATTTAAAAAATAGACCCAGAGCTGTGGGCTGGTTGGTCAGAGACCATGCCTCACATATGGGCTATTTTTCAAAATTCGAATTTGTAATATTCTTCATGACAGTGCACAGTCATTACAGTACACCTCCAACTCAAGCCTTATTGTAGCTACAGTTTATCTGTGTTTTACATAACTATTGTCAATTTGCTTTCTAAAGCAATACAGTTAAAATATATAACTATGTCCATCTGACAGATGGACTCTAATAAACTCTAATAAAAAGAAAAATTATAAAGAAAAATAAAACAAATCTAAATATAAAAAATCTGATTCAATAAAATCGTGAAAAGAAATTAGAATCCCTTGAATTTGTACTAATCATTTTCAATGGGTCAAAAAATTTGAAAAACTACCACTGAAAAAAGGTTTTAAATTTGCCATAGTCAGCTTCCATTGACTTCTACGTGAACTCAGCGGCTTTTAGATGCTGATGTTTTACATTTCTGTTTTATCAATATCATACATACCTTCAAGAGTTTGAATTCAAAGGTTGACAAATCACCCCCATAGCACTGTAATCATCATCCTTCTTTATGAATACTTTTGCATTTGTAATTATGTTTTTGGTCATCTTCTTTAGACAACTAGAGGGAGCAGTTGAACACTTTTAAGCTGGCATTTTATTATAAGAAAGGAAAAAGAGTGGGACGAATTCTTATAGAAAATTAAAGACTATTTGTATTTAAAGCAGTGGTTCTACTTTTTAGTGTGTTATAGAATGACTAATTCTAAGCAACTTTCAATTGGTCATTATTTATTTTTTTTATCGTTTTTTAATTATTTGTTTTTTTCTACTTACTCTTTCCAGCTTTCAAGTGGGGGTCACTGGCCCCATCTAAGAACAAATGCTCTGTAAAGCTACAAATGTACTATTGTTGTTGCTATTTTTTATTACTCATATTTCTATTCAGGCCCTTTCAAATGCATTTTCCGGTCTCTTATTCAAATCAATGCATGGTTGCTAGGGTAATTTAGCAACCAGATTGCTGAAACATCAAACTGGAAAGTTGCTGCATAAAAATCTAAATAACTCAAAAATCTAAATAACTCAAAAAACACAATAAAACATAGAAAGTAATTGCAAATTGTCTCAAAATATCACTCTCTACATCATACTTTTACATCAAACTTTAACTCAGCAGTGAACAACCCTTTTAATGAACAGAACTTGATAAAACAAAACTATAACAGACAGACTCCAGTTTGTGTTTCTGTTGGTTTTTATTCAAAACTAAAAAATGTATTGCTCTCAATGAATCATGTGTCTTATGTCCAAATAATAACTGATGTCTGGCAGAAGTACACCATAAAAATGCAATGCTATTAAATACACATCCTTTACCATATGCTATTTGCTCTACCACTATGTTTTAAGTACACATACTATCATCCCTTATTTTCTAAAGCAAAGATGTTCCATATAAAGCTAAAAAAAAAAAGTTTAGTGGAAATATAAAAATAAAGTGCAATCTTTTGTGTTTCCTTATCTTACTCCATAACATTAAGGGGCAGATTTATCAAGGGTCAAATTTAGAGTTCATGGAAATTTGTAAAAACTCCCATAAACTCGAAATTCTAATAAAAAAATTTATCAAAAAATTCAAACTCTGGTGCATGGGATCAACCCGCAAACTCTTACTGAATTTTATTCGAGTCTGCAAACAACTCCAAATTGATTTGTCCCTTGATAAATCTGCCCTAAGGGTCACTGCAAACAAATTAATTTTATTGATCTGTTCTGGGACAGATTCTTGTTCACTGCTTTGTACTCAGCTGTGCGGTGTTATTTTTAAAATGTGCCAAAAGGATCCATACAAAAATTTTAATAGAGCATCTCTTCCTGCATTGCCCGTGTAAAGGCCCCCATACATGGGTAGATATAAGATCCCGACAGATTAAATCGGCATCTTATTGTCTAGTGTATGGGGCCCTTCATCGGGCTTCCCTGATCGATATCTGGCCAAAAGTCAGCCATGATGTCGATCAGAAAGGGTTAAAAGTCCCGTTGGATTGAGGACTAAATCGGTTTGTTAATACGGTCTGCAATCCGACTGGACGTATGCTCAACGTTGTGATCTGATTGATATGCCCTAGGGCCCACAATTGGATCAGCCCAATATCGCCCACTGCAAGGTGGGCATATCAGGGCAAGGCTGCCAAATTAGCACATTCTGTGACTG
This sequence comes from Xenopus laevis, assembly GCF_017654675.1. Classification (NCBI taxonomy): domain Eukaryota; kingdom Metazoa; phylum Chordata; class Amphibia; order Anura; family Pipidae; genus Xenopus; species Xenopus laevis. The sequence continues at coordinate 80,140,881 of NC_054373.1, read as the reverse complement.
CTGGGGACTTAGTGGGACACTATTTGATCAGCAGTTTCATAAAAAATTCCTTATTCACACATTTGTAAGGGGAATCCCAAATGATTTTCCTGTGGGTGCAGAATCTTCTAATTTTGCCACTGTTTCCATGGCTTTCTCTAACTAATGTTACTTAAATGGGTGGTTCACCTTCAAGTTAACTTTTAGCATGTAATAGAATGGTCAATTCTAAGCAACTTTTCTTTTGGTCTTAATTATTTATTTTCTATAGTTTTTTTTAATTATTTGCCTTCTTCTTCTTCTGACTCATTCCAGCTTTTAAATGGGGGTCATTGACCCCATCAAAAAACAAATACTCTTTTTTTTTTGGGATTATGGGGGTCCACTCAAAGGATCGATGTCTTGGCTATTTTAGTAGCGGGGGCATCGTTCTTCACAATAAATTGGCTCTAGGTTTACATAATATAGGTATTGTAGATACAACATCACTGGATTTAGTTATTGACAGTATCATGGCACGGGTTTGTACTATATAAGGATCACAATTTATTAAGAAGATATTAGCACTTATTTCATGGAACTATATCAGGGGTTTTGGGCATGTGGGGAGTTTTTTTTCTCTTTTTTTTTTTTTTTTTTTTTATTAGGGGGGGGTGAGATATGGAACCCAAATTTTTGTCCCGTGCTGTTGGGGTTTCACTCCACGCCTCAGGTCACCAGGTTAGAATTTTCTTATGGATTTGTTTATGTTTATTATGTATGACGGATATGGGAAATATAAATGATTCTGTGTAAAAAGCATTCTGTATATAAATGTGGTTTAAAAGAATAAAAAATTTATTGAAATAAAAAAAAAAACAAATACTCTGGTAATCTACAAATGTATTGTTATTGCTACTTTTTATTACTCATCTTTCTATCCAGACCCTCTCCTATCGATATTCCAATCTCTTATTCAAATCATGGTTGCTATGGTAATTTGGATCCTGGCAACCATATTGCTAAAGCTGCAAACTGGAAAGCTGCTGAATAAAAAGATAAATAACTCAAAAACCATAAAAAATTTAAAGAAAAATGAAAACCAATTGCAAATAGTCTCAGAATATTGCTCTCTACATCATGCTAAAAGGTAAATCAAATGTAACCCTCTGACTGTAAACAGCAGAAATGAAGCATTTTGCAAATTATCTTCCCAGACAGGAAGAAGACTTTAGAGCTGTTTAACTATATATAACTATACTGTATAAAGGTTCATTTGCCTTGAGCCAGTTGTATCATAAGCAATTTGTTAACATCTGTTAGCAAAACTGAAGCATAAAGAAAAATACATTTTGCTATAGTTATAAGAACTGGGGACAAACAATTGAAATATTCTGTTTGAGTGTGACTTTTATTACATTATTTTGTATGTGCCCAATATCTGTTCAGATACAGACAGTTATCAGTCAGTAAGGCCCTTCAGCCCACTCCACTAATGTCTAAAGGGACAGAATTTAGCAGTTTTTTTGGGGCCCATGTATGGCAATTTTAACAGGCTAAATATGGACGAGAAAATTACAACCGTAAAGTGTATGGCTATGTGGTCCATTCATACTGCCACAAGCAAATCATTTTCCATGGCAAAAAATATTAGATACCTATGAAAGCTTTGCCTACATCTGTGGATTGGGGCATATAGATTATTTATTTATTTACATAGTGACAACATCAGCATTGCTTTGCAAAGATTATACATTATTAACATCAGATGCTACCCCCAAGGTCCATATCATATTCACATATGCTAGGATTAGTTTTAACAGGAACCAGTCAACCTCTCTGTATGTGTTGGAAGTAAATCAGAGTACCCGGAGGAAAACCATGCAATCGTGAAAACCATACAGCTGGCAATGAACCTAGGACCACCTCAGCTCTGCAATGGAGCAATGCTAACCATTGCAACATAGACAGCGGAGATTCTATGTCAGAAGTCGTCTGAGGCGTTGCTGCAATGCCGCCCCCTAGCGAATACCTTTCCTGTTGCAGGGGGTCGGGGGGGGTATCGCTAGTGCAGAGAGCACAATTGCTAGAAGAGCCAAATCTACAGTTTAAAAAACAAAAATGTGGCTCTTAAAGTTATTAGGAGAAGGTTTTTGCCCTCCCTGGCAATTTTTTCAGCTTTACTCAGGGCCGGATTTACATATCGGGCACCCTAGGCCTGTTGACATTAGTCTCCGCCATCCCCTTGTATTTGTGCAAATTTTCATCATCGGACTGGAGCAATGGGGATTGGCGCATGGGAAATTTTATAAAAATATATTTTATCTCCTTTCCACCCCAGTGTTTCTGAACCAATGTTGGTGTGATTGGCCAGCATGCCGCTCCTTAAAATCCTGCCACCCTAAGCTTGGGCCTTGGTGGCCTTTCCACAAATCCGGGCCTGGCTCTACTGCCTAAGGCGAGTTGCTCAACTTACCACATGGCAGCGGAGACCCTATACATAGGTTATTTTCTTTTGGCAATAATAAGACCAACATGCTTCTTACGCCATCTAAGCAGAGTCACAAGAAGTGTAAGATAAGAAATTCACTGGTGACCTCTGCTAGGAAGATTTCTCCAATGTCATTCTCTCATCAACTCTCTGGCAAGATGGGCCACTGGGAAAATATAGAGCTCCCTATCTGCATTGCCTTCCTAGCTCATAATTACAGATAAGGCTAGCAAGAGATGGGAAGCATGTGCCCTATTTACTGTGAAATTGATTTGTCTAAAGAAACATTTATGGCTCACCCACCTGCTAACACACAGTTGTCTAAATACTGATAGATTGTAGCTTGCACTTAAAATAAAGCAATATTTAGCTGATGGAGCCACTTAAGGTATCTTAGCTGCATGTGCAATTCAGGAATATAGGTTTGAAATCTAAAATATAATTGTGCAGTCATCCCTCTCACAACTGACCCTCTGTTTTGCCATCACTTTGTTCTAATGGATAAATATTTTCACTGCGGCTCCGGTTATTCTGCTTCTGGTTCAAGGGATCAGGTATTGTTCATTGTATGGTTGACAGTAAGATGGGTAGAAACACTGGCTTATTCCAGCAGCTACTAGGTGCACTGGTGCAAATTCATAAATTCCCCCATTGTGTTTTATTATGTGTTGAAAAGTGTGTTGAAAAGTGCTAATTAGGGTGCTGCTTAAATTAATGCAATGACCAAGTATCTATATACATTGTTCTTTCCCTGCCCTTTGTATTTTGCCACAAAGCTAAACTAATAAAGTGTTACTCCCTCTCCTGGTTACTGATGAGTTAAATCATGTAATTTAATGTATTCTGGCTATGGGGGTTGTTTAAAAAACACAATCATCTGTTTAACTAAGCTAAACAAAGACTGCTCCAGGGACAAGTGGGAAGTAAGATAACAGACAGACTCAGCTGGGAAGATAAGATGGGAAATAGAGTGAAGATTGATTTATAACCTTCCTTTTGAGCTTAATAGTATTAACACATATTTATAACCACCATATATTCCACATATTGTGTCTGTTTTTATCAATGTGTCTAATGCAACACAAAGAAATAAACACACATACATTATTAGTATTTCACAATATTATGAGTGACAGTGTTATGTTTTGGGTAGCCGAGGATGAGTAGAGTATAACAATGCTTTATTAGCAGAGACTCATGGAGCCATTCTATAACAGTAACTTTCACTTATAAGCTGTCAGGAAGAATGCATAGTATAAGTTTGGGCACAGTGACATATACAGGCCATATAGTAGGAAAGCATTTGGGCAAATTTAATAAACAACAACAATGCATCTTAAAGCAATAATATACATTATTCACATCACATAGTCCTGGGTCCATGCAGGTAGTTTACTGATTCTCTCAGTACGCCTTATAGGTTCACTTTCTTCAGGCCTATTGCAGTTGACATCAGGAGTAGGAAAATGTCCTTCATCAAATGGAGCTTCTCCAAAGTCATATCTAACAGTAGCAAGACGACTTGCATTCCATATGCGTCCATCAGACAGTTCATATGTGTATGGTCCTCACTGGTGTCTCACTTCAAGTGGTGTAGTAAATTTAGTCCTTGTTTCAGTATTCCTGGTTTCTTAATTCTGACTAAAGATCCAGGCTGAAAGTGTACTTCTCTTGCACCACGTTTTCTGTCAGTATAAGCCTTACATTTGGCTTGTTGATGTTTCACAATGTCAGCAGCAGATGATTTTGTAGGCACAGTATTTTGTGGAAGTTTGATGTCTGCAACATGTAACTTAGTGCGCATCTGTCTGCCATGTAATAATTCAGCTGAAGATGATTGAGTTGTTTCATGGCATGTTGCTCTGTAGTTATGTAGGAACTCTTTTGTAAATACTTTCCAAGATTTCTCAGTAAGATTTGCTGTCTGTAGTGCTTCTTTCAGACTTCTGTTGAAACGCTTGATTTCTCCATTTGCTTGTGGGTAATACACTTAAGATTTCCTATGCACAATATTCCTCTCTCTCAGAAAGGATTCAAACTCATATGAGACAAACTGTGGTCCGTTGTCTGATATTAACTCCTTTGGATTACCTTCTCTGCTGAAGACTGTAGACAGAAATTTTATTACTGTAGCTGATGTTATATGAGAAACAAATGCAATTTCTGTCCATTTACTGTAATAGTCCATCAAGGTTATCGCAAATCTGCAGTCTATTGGAGCATCTGTAAAAGGACCGACAATATCAATAAAAAGTTTTTCCCATGCTGAATCAGGAAATTGTACTGGTTTTACATCTGGTCTCCACTTAATTGCGTGTACAAACCCAGTGAAGTGTTGCTTTGTGGTGAAATCTTAGACACTGGCTGTGTGGCAGGCACTGGTGCTTTAGTAATGAGACCATCAATTAATTGTAAGTTTAATGCAGCAAAGAGATCCCTTCGAAGTATAGCAGTACCCTTATTCACAATGTAAAAGTCACATTTCCAGTATTTGATTCAAATTGTACAGTCACTGGCAAGCAACCAAGCACAGTAGTGATGTGCGGGCTGACCCGATACCCACGGGACCTGCGGGTTTACCTGCGGGTCGGGTGGGTTCAGGTCAACCTCACACTGCTCCTCATGGGTGGTGAGCAGGCTTCCGAATTCTGGTTTTATAGTCTCGCGTCTGCGCGCCCCGCCCCTTTTGTGACGTCATCGGTGGGGCGGGTCTATAAAAGGACCCTCGGAAGCGCGGGTACGGGCGGGCGCGGGCTGGAGCAGGGTGGGTAAGGGTCGGGTGCGGGTCAGGAAAACCCTGACCCGCACATCACTAAAGCACAGGGATTGGATCCTTTATGTAACTGACATGTATCATAGGAAAATAGATTCTCCCTCTAGAGGTGCAGGCTAATAAAGCCCACACTTTTATTGGAGAGAACTATGCTGCCTACACGGGATAAATCCATGTGTGGGCAGCTGGGAGACTCGCTAATTATGTGCTTGCGTGTCACCAGACATTGCCTTTCACATCAATACGAGAATTTTTAAGACAGTTTTTGCCCAATTTGTCCAGCCAAACATGGGGCCCAATCAAATTCAATTTCAGGGACCTGTCAGGTGAGAAAGGCATTATACTGCTGGCAATCATCATCTGGGGTTTTCATACCTGAAATGATATCGGATATCTGCCTGAAATGCTGTGCGGTCTGCCTGTTACTGACCCATGTGCTTCAGCCTGGGTGCACAGTGATTACAGTATACAAAAGGATACGTACCATAAACATACATAATGACAGGCGTTGTCTGCCACTGTTAGGGCTGCCATTTATACAGGCAGTTCATGAGTTACATAAACCCAACCTACATACAAGTCACACTTACAGACGGGGGCTGTTACAGTAACTATATAGTTTGCCTGACTTTTTTTAGCATGTAGTTTTAATAAACCCAATCCCCTCTGATATATGTATATCTACTGCAGTGCACAGAAAGGTAAGAATTAATATGTACAGAAAGGTAAAAATAAATATTATGTCTTAAGTTGCATTTAATAAGTTAATGTATTTGTTTCAACTTACATACAAATTCAACTTAAGAACAACCCTACAGACCCTATCTCGTAAGTAACCTGGGGACTGCCTGTACCTCCTGTCCTGTAGTTAAACCCAGCAAAGAAAGGGGGTTTGATTACATCAGGGGTGCATTTAGGGTTGCCACCTTTCCCCACCAGGAACTCTGGGCGAGGGGATGGGACAATGACGTCACGGGGGCGGAGTTAGGGTTGCCACCCAGCCGGTAAAACACCTGCCAAGGCCGGTATTACTAATTTACCAGCAATGTAGCTGCCGGTAAATTTGTAATACTCCTAACTAAAGCGCTCGGCCGCCCCCAACCCACGCAAAATTAACCCTTTTTTCTGTCTTCAGGCCAGTCGCACATTTAGGCCCCACCCCATTGTGTCACAGCACGCCCCTTTCTACATCTGCCCCACCCCCTTTTACATCACAGTCCGCCCACCACCAGCCGGTAAGCATTGTTTTAAAAAGTGGCAACCCTAGGCGGAGTGGTGACATTGTGGGCAGGGTGGTGATGTAGCACAGCTATGATGTGGTGACCGACAATCGGCTGATTGTTGCATCTTAGGGAATCCTACCCGTTTTCCAAATTAGAAAAACTAGGCAGGCAGCTTTGACCCTGACAGCCCTCTTGAAAACTGGGCCCAGACAAGTGGCAGGCCAACCGCGCAATGATAGTGGGCGGGGTCGTAATAGCAAAGGCTGGACTATGATGTTGGGGTGCGGTTATCGCACCACCTGGGCACAATTGGGTGGATCTCTGCCCAGTTTTCAGCATGTTAAAAAACTGGGCTGTCTGCTTCAAAACCAGACAGGTGGCAACCCTACCTGCTGTTTTGCGATTGCATTTGACGTTGTACAAAATGACCTTCATGACACTAGGGTTCATTTATTAAAACTGGGCACATCTGTCATAACAGTGACCCATGTCAAGCAAAAATCGTATGTTTGCTCCCATTGCTCTACCTGCCATTGGCTGAAAAAAAGTTATTGTTTACTGCCCAGTGTTTATAAACAAGCCGCACTTGCGTAACCTTTTTCTCAGGAATTGTCTTCCTCCTGACTCAGTAGCTAGATAGTTTAGAACTTTAGACTAATCACTTCAAAACCCTCTAAAGCAAAAGAACAAGAGTGACTTGTCTTGTGTTGCTGGGCGAAGGCGACGACCCATATGTTAAAATAAACCCTTATTTAGCAAGAATTGCCATTCCCTCCCATTGCCCTTGTATGGAAGTCTGACTAGACGAGTCTTATAAACAGCATTGTTATTGAATGACAAATGGCAGAATGTGGGCGCGGCGGCAGGTAGTGTCGGAAACGAGTCCCACACAGGGCGCACTTACCTAGGCAATAGTCAATAAAGCCAGTTTCAGCCAACAGTTAGTTAATCCTATTAGTTTTTATAGGCTCCGCCTACCTGCGCGCTGATTGGCCTATCCTCCTCCCGGTGTTTGTCTCTCAGCGCTTTCTCACATAGGCTGAACAGTGCTTTGCAATGCACAGGAGGCGGACACGGTGGCCGCTCCCTGGTTCTCATTACTTCTCATAGGCTGAGCGAGGGAAATATCTGTGGGAAGTTAATGCCGTTTCTCTAAGCGAGGAAATCCCACTGTACGACTCTGGGATCTGCCGGCACAACAGTGGATGGTAGTGCGCTCGTCTTCTAAAAGTTGCTTTGTAGCAGAACAGATTGCCATTTATTTAGCTGTATGGATTATGGGATACTAATCATGACTCAGGTAAGATGCATGTGCTTGTGACACTTCTGTGCAGGACTGAACATGTGCAATGAGTCCTGTTGCTTCTGACGCACTGTCATGTGCTTCTGTATTACTAATGGGCAAGTTATGCGTTGGGCACAACTTTCACCCCCCCATAAGAAATGAGTCAATGACTTGCTTTGTTGGGGGATTTAATGAGCTCTCTGGATGGGGACAGGAACCCATTGTCTGATCACTCAGATTATGCAAATGGCTCTTTGTCATTGACAATGCATGGAGACTTGCCTACTGTCCTCCGTTCCATGGACTGTCCATTTGAATTTAATATCTCTCTGCGAATGCCCATACCCTGGCTAATGTATTCTGCATCAATTATTCACACACACACACACAAACTTTCATTTTGTTATAAACTGGCAGGCTTGAAAGTCTGGACTATATAACTACTAAGTCAGTATTTCCTATAACCACTATTATTTCCATATTTATGAAACTTGCCAATTAAGCTTTAGAATTTAAAAAGAGAATGTTATTGCTAGTAAAACTGATGGTTGATCCCAATGTTATTAATAGGGAAAAAAGATAAATATATAGGAAGGCCGGTATTTTTTTCCAGAAAAGGTGGCAACCCTAGCTGCAAACCCTTCTGTAAGATTATTATGAAATGGAGAGGTATATGGTAATAGGAATAAGTATTGGGGGGGATCATTGGCGCTGGGTGAGGGACTTTTTTGGAGCAAGTCTCATATGGTGCACTGACCCAGCAGCAAAGTGTCATTAGGCATTTGTTTCAGATGTTGGCAGCTGTGTGCATGGAAAATAACTGTGACATGCAGAATTAAAGCATCATTCCCCTCAGGCACTGCAAACAGGGTTATATGTCATACTGGAAAGTCTCCTGCATGGCATAAAGGTTAACTTGTAAAAAAAAAAAAAAAAAGGTAGCAGGCTGGGCATTTCTCAATGATTTCTAGCATCCACTGCCATCCCATGGGCCGCAGATTAGGCATCACATGTGAGAATGTTTCTTTTAAGACCAACAAGTGATATATATCGAGTTTGATTGTATTCTGGGAGTTGTGGTTCAGCAGTAGTGCCACAAATCAAAGACATTGGTACTTCCTCTCTGTCACTTATGCAAATGGAAAAATGTAATTGTGCATTGTTCATTTTAAACCTTGCTTGGGAAACTTTAGAAGAATGCAGGCTTCACAATCCTCAAAGCTCTTTCCCAGCAGAAAAAAAAAAAAATCATGTGGATTTTCTCCATAGTGTGTTACTGATCAGGTATAATTTGCAGCACACCACCCTCGTGGCATGAACATTTAATGTAAAAAGCTAAATGTGGTTAAGTGTTCCACAAGTAAAATGTATATTAGTTAATTAGCGGTTGGGCATTTACCAGTAGGAAGCCTGGCATGCTGATTGTATTCACTGTGTGCTCGCTTTGATCGCTTAGGTGGTTAATAGACAAGCAGGGTAACTATGGGAACCTCTGCTGTAGGTTAGTGGGAACAGAGGAGATGCAGTCAGTGGGGACAAAGGCTAGTTTGTTAATTTAGCATGTATAGGAAATCAAACAGGAGATTTTGTAAAGTTGGCAATGATTAATTTGTATGAAGCTCTAGTAGTATAAGAAAAAAAGGGGGTGGATTGTAAAAAGTGTCTTAAAAAATTAAATAAATTATAGCTTTTAACCAAGCGCCGCAATTGTGCTTTGTCTTTTGTTATCAGGCGAACAAAGCAAGACAAAATCCATTTGTTTGAATTTGAGAAGTAAATATTTGAATATGCATGAGACTGTGAGTGAGTCGGATATAATTGTTTGAACACTGGATGTAGAATTTCCTTTGGCGCATTCATAATTGGCTTTTATTTAAATCTGACTCACTCACAACTACTAATGGCAATAAAGGGTGTCACTGGAAGCTGTTACACACTTCACACTTGCCGTTTTCACAAGATCACGATAGAACCAAGTCCCCTTTGCTTGCAACATTTCACTTAGAAATCTCTCTGAAATTGTAGATCTTGTGATTTTTATATCTTTTTTTTACTGCCGTCTGTAAATCATTTTACTATCTGTCATTTTAATAGTGTATTGCTAGCTTGATTACAGGTATCTGCTTGCCGGAGAAAGTGACGATATATATAGGCACTAGTTATTGAATCATGTCATAACCCACCCATTAGATTAATACAGTTTGTGCAGGTTTTCCCCAAATAATGATGCTGGTTCTTTAAAACAAAATTGTAATATACATCATCTAACAACCTTTGAGTTTCCTTTCAGTTTTATATGCTGCTGGCAAGAATATGGCTTTTATGTGGTATCTTACAATTGTATTCCTGCACAGAGGTCAGTGTATTTATGTGACCTATGGCCTGGTATAGGTCACTGCTGTTGCTTGAAGTGGGATTAGGCCTTGTGCAAAGTGACCTTGAGTTAAGCCTTTTCTCTTCTTTTTCCATCAAAGCACAACAATCAGATCTTCACAATGGGTTGCATCAATATTGTTCTTCAGAAGTACACAGGCTAATCACAATGTATCATTGAAGAATAGTTACCCTTGCTTGCCTGTAGGGGTCAGGCTTAAAGCTTTAGTTGGGATATATTAATAAGGCAAGTTAAGAAAAGAAACTTCAGTAACTCCAGGATTATTATTTGTTGATCTTGTGTTTTTTCTGGTTCTATCTTGTATTGTTTGGGTTTTAAATAAAAAAACCATAATTCTGTTAAAATGTGTGCCTTTATAGTAGTCAATGGGAAGCAAAAAAATAAAGCCAGCAAAATGTAAAGATTGTAAGAATCACTGGGAAACAATTGTTGTGAACAGTTATTGCCTAACTGATGTCATGATTCAACCAATCGATAGTACCAGAGCTTCAGTAACAGTAGCTGTTTGGATGCCAATTATATACCTTTCTGCTTCACATTGATAAAGGAAAAAGTTCTTTCTTCTAAAGCAGCGGGGGGGGGGGGAGTCGCCGACGTTGTAAACTGTTCTAAATTGATGCATTTAGTTGATACATTTCTTATCTTGTCCCTGCTCAACAGAAACACTGGGTTTCATTACAGGCAGCTGTTGGAATTGATACAAAAGTTGCTAATACTCCAGAGATGCTGCTGAGAAATGTTGCAAAATTGTAACAGTTCAGAGTCTGCACCTGAATTACAGAGGTGCCAGACTCAAACACCAGAGACAGAAACATTCAACTTTATACTTCGATTTTGGAAAAACAGTAAAAAATAAATAATGGAAAGTAATTGAAAAAAATCATTATTTCTGGTGAACCATCTGAAAACAACTGAACTGAAAAAAAGTGTTTGGAAGGTGAACAACCCCTTTGAGGTCCTATCTGTCCTTTATACCGATTTGGCAGCTTATCTGCCCGTGTGTGGGTGCTCCCGATTGGTCCTCCCGATCGATATCAGGCCAAAAATTGGGCAAGTTTGATTTTTTTCTGCAATCCAGGACCGCATCGGCTATTTGATGCGGTCCTACAACTCGTCGGCACCCATTTGCAGCATTGTAATCCAATCGTTCGGCCCCAGGCCGGATTCAGCCGATATCACCCAGCCGTTAGTGGGCATATCGGGTTAAGATCTGCTTGTTTGGTGACCTCACCAAATGATCGGATCTAAAACTGTATGGCCACCTTTACATGTATCAACAGTTTGAACCACAAAGGCAGGGAATAGAAAGGGACAAACACTGCTTTCTTTAGCAATACACATACAATTAATTTTTAAACCACAAAATTTGTAATGAATATATATTCTAAAGTTGCTTAGAATTAGTTCCCTTTAAATTACAAATATTTGCCCTTTTGTTACTGATATACAGGTCTGCTCACATTATTAATTCTTAAATGGGAGGCTCACATTTAAGTTAACTCTGCATGCTCTGAAAAGCTACAAATTTATTTTATTGCTACTTTTTTAACTCATCTTTCTATACAGGCCCTCTTCTATTCATATTCCAGTCTCTCATTCAAATCAATGCATGGTTGCTAAAGTAATGTGGGCCCTAGCAACTAGATTGCTAAAATTGCAAACCGGAGAGCTGCTAAATAAAAAGCTAAATAACTCTAAAACCACAAATAATAAACAATTAAAACAAATTGCAAATTGTCTCAGAATATCACCCTCTACATCATACACAAAGTTAATTTAAAGGCAAACAACCCCTTTAATGTGCCACTTGATGGAACTGTAGATATGAGAAATGGTGCTTAGCTTTCTAGCAAATTGTGTTTGTCTCAGGGAGTGGCTTTTTAATGGTGAACTGATTCACCAAGTCACTATGCACATATACAGTCATATGAAAAAGTTTGGGAACCCCTCTTAATTCTTTGGAGTTTTGTTTTTGTTTATCTTTGGCTGAGCTTTCACAGTGGCAAATTTCTTTTAATATATAACATGCCTTATGGATTAACAGAAAATATGCATCATAACAAAATTAGACAGGTGCATATATTTGGGCACCCAACAGAGATATTACATCAATACTAGTTGAGCCTCCTTTTGCAAAGTTAACAGCCTCTAGACGCCTCCTATAGCTTTTGATGAGTGTCTGGATTCTGGATGGGGGTATTTTTGACCATTCGTTTATACAACATGTCTCCAGTTCGGTTAAATTTGATGGCTGCTGAGCATGGACAGCCTGCTTCAAATCATTCAATAGATTTTCCATGATATTCAAGTTGGGGGGACTGTGATGGACATTCCAGAATATTGTACTTCTCCCTCTGCATAAATGCCTTTGTAGATTTTGAAGTATGTTTATGGTCATTGTCTTGTTGGAATATCCAACCCCTGGGTAACTTCAACTTTGTGACTTATGTTTGAATATTATCCTGAAAAATTTGTTGATATTGGGTTGAATTCATTCGACCCTCGACTTTAACGAGGGCCCCAATCCCTAAACTAGCCACAAAGCCCCACAGCATGATGGATCCTCCACCAAATTTTACAGTAGGTAGCAGGTGTTTTTCTTGCAATGTGGTGTTCTTCTTCTGCCAGACAAAGCGATTTTTGTTATGACCAAATAAAATGTTTGTCTCGTCAGTCCAAAGCACTTTGTTCCAGAATGACTGTGGCTTGTCTAAATGAGCTTTTGCATATAAGCAGCGACTCTGAGTGAGTGTGAGTGCAGAAAGGGCTTTTTTCTCATCACCCTGCCATACATATGTTACTTGTGCAAATTGCGCTGAATTGTAGAATGATGTACAGATACACCATCTGCAGCAAGATGTTTTTGCAGGTCTTTGGAGGTCATCTTTGGGTTGTCTGTAACCATTCTAACAATCCTCCGCATATGGCACTCCTATATTTTTCTTGGCCTGCCAGACCTGAGTTTTACAGCACGAGTGCCTGTGGCCTTCCAATTCCTGATTACATTCCTTACAGTTGAAACTGACAGTTTAAACCACTGAGATAGCTTTTTGCAGCCTTCCCCTAAACCATGCTTGGACATAAATTATATATACCCATATCTATACTAACTATAGAGTTTAGTATCACAATAGCCTTTGATAGTATAAAGTATGTCTGTCCAAGAAATTATCCAATCCACTCAAAGGCATTAACAGAATCAGCCATCACAACATTACCTGGCAGTGCATTACACAACCTCACTCAAATTAGCGAAATTACAAAGGTACCCAAACTTTTTGCACAACCAATTTTTCACATTTGATTTAATTTCATACAACTGACTACTGCTTCACTAAAGATCTTTTCAGAAAACACCCCAGTACTCAGTTCCTGGGAAATTAAAGACATACCATGTTATCTTTTTGTTCGAAAGTGGATTAAATTATTATGCAGGTTGAGGGGTTCCCAAACTTTTTCATATGACTGTATCCTTTAATTAAAACTTTCAATTTCTTGAGTTATGTTCTTTCATGGAAGAGCAATGCCAGGGAACAGCAATTTGCAGACCTGTGGCAAAGGGCATTTTAATTGCTGTAGTTCTTTTTTAAGAAGACTTCAGGAATCATATCAAGAAAAATCAACTTATTATTTGTTAAACAACTGGTAAAACCTGAACTGTTATAGAAAATGAGGAAAGATTGCCAAATTATTGTGGATACATAAGATTCAATGTAAGGCTGTTCTAAGGCAAGTGCAATATTGCTGCTAATGTAACCTAAATGAGAGCTCATTTTACATGTCTGGGAATAACATCTCGCTTTAGTGCTCTAATATTAAATAATTTACTGTGAGCTTTAGAACAAATGGCACTTTCATGCTGAAGTGTCAGATTTTACACAATCATAAAGCTTAGTGCTTCCTGGCTTTGAACAATAAACCCTGACACCTTATTACTGACACTGATCAGACTGTTTTTATTGTAGGCGGGAATAGGCAGATAATTTATTCATTTTCCTCAGTAACATTGAAGGCTGGGTTTTGACATTTTTAATTAAAGATGAATTAAACTCAAGAGTGTGTAGTGTTTAAAAAATATATCTGTCAAACATAATCCTCTTTTCCTTATAGGCAAAACATGCAAAATAAATACTGGAAAAACCTTAGAACCACATCTGGTTTATTTTTTCAACATGGCCTTAAAGTGAAGCCATTTCTACATGAAAGTTCTATTCTGAATGAAATTATTTTAACACCAGCAGATATATATGCAAATATGTCAGTCCTGTCAGAAACAGAGAGGAAAAATAATCATGATGTCCTTCAGAAAATCAGCATAGAACATGGTTGTACCTTATTTTTTTTTTTTTTGCATTTTCTTCATACGGTTGCTATACATAAAGGTGTTGATGCATTTTCTCAGTGTTGGCGCTCAGGAAGCCATGTTGACGGCAACTATGAAAGACATTTGTTTTTAGCCTTGGGGCATGTGCTTTGCAAAATGTGATTATTTCTCATGTTTGTCATGGAAATTATAAAGATAATTCCTTTTGATGTTATAGTTATGAAGTCACCAGCTCATTTTGTCTTTTTACACACTGTATATAATGCCCCAGTGACTGTGATCCAATTATATGCTTGCCACTTGTGCCAACTCTGTTTAACCATTTGTTTTTCTCTGGACTTTGGCCCCAGTTTACTAAGCATAGAAGCATTAATGTTTACTACTTTGGCACAGAGTGTCAGATTCCATTAGTGCTGGAAATCTCAGTGATAGAAAACATCACATGGGACATAGGCCTAAAGCTTATGAATGTTTCCACCAAAGTTTTTGTAGATTAGTAATTACAATACAGTTGAAATAGTAAAATATTTTTGAAATCCCATAATTTAGGTTAAAAATATCAATGGTTTATTAAAATGTTGCTCGCTTAGCCTCTAGACTTATTTTGCCTAAGATTTCTTTCAACCTACCATAGGAAATAAAGGGAAAAGGTTGTGAAACTTCTCTAGAAGTAGGACAAAGAAGAATAGACCACATTAAACTTGTGTCACAGCTTTTTTCATTTTGACCATTTTCCCAACATTGGTGGCAGTAGGGAACATTGCGTTGAGGTGAAGTTGTTATCTTTAATTATTTTTTGTTAATATATTTTATATTTATTGCTCACTTAAAGGGGTTGTTCACCTTAAAATCAACTTTTAGTAGATATTGATATTCTGAAACAATATGCAATTGGTCTTCATTTTCTATTAGTGTTTTTTTGGTTTCAGTCAGTGGTTTGAATGAGAGACTGAAATAAGAAAAGGATAGGGTCTGGATAGAAAGAGAAATAAGAAAAGGTAACAATAACATTAATATTGCAGACTCACAGAACAATAGTATTTTGGCTGCTGTGGTTAGTGACCCCAATTTGAAATCTGGACAATGTCAAAAAAAGGACATATAATTAAAAAATATTTTAAAAAAAAAGTTGCTAAGAATTGGCCATTCTATAAGAAAAGTTAACTGTTCCTTTAAGGATTATTACAATTATTACTGTTATACAGTCCAGATCTTCATAAAGTTTGAAGAAAGTCTGGTCCTTCCAGTGCTTTTTAGTCTTGTGTGATAGATGGAGATGAGATTCTTGACACCTCTACAGCTGTACCTGTATTGAATTTGAATTAACATTCCACATACATTATAAACACAAAAAGTTCTGGCAGCTATTTCCTTCATGCATATGGCAACTACAATTGCAAAATAGCAACATAATTAGTACAGAGAGGTTAAATATGCATTCATAATCTTTCTTAGCAGTTCTTAGTAGTTATTATTTTAATGTGTCAGATTATCGGTGGTTCATAGAAAGAACACTGTTAGCGGGCGCTTGTGAGCACAGGCATTGTAAAAAACAGCTTATTGTGTTAGATAGGTCAGTGGGATTTGACCTAGTTTTGTTAGCAGCCTGAGCATAATGTCAGTGGAAGTCATGTCACAGATGTGGATGAAGCATGCTACATCGGCTTAGCATTTTTTCTTTCTGTAGCTGCTGCTTCAACGTCTTTTACTTCTTTCCTTCTCCATAACTGACAGGCAGTTTATCATAATCCTTCAACTGGCAGTTTAAAATAAAGGCAGAAATATGCTTTTAAAGTAGAATTTTATACTTTTCTCAAGTCATTTTTTGTGCAACTAGGGATAATACAATAGATATCTAAATTTCTAGCATTCTATTTATCTGGTGTACTTAATGCAAAAGAATCTTACTGACTACAACACTACAATGCACTGGAAGCCTCACTTTTTCAGTTGGTGTATTTTGTCCACAGTCGTGGATAGTCCAATTGCATTAATTTCCTCTTTTGGCCTTTCAGCCCAGCAAGTCCATAGCATAGGGCCAAGGAGAAGTTCAAGCTTCTGCAACTTCTGAGTTAGCCAGTGACTCTGGCCTAAAAACTGCCTATGACCAGCCATACCAGATTATCATTATTAAGCAATCACAACAGGCAATGCAGGTGGATTTTGGGGCTTGGCTGATGGCAAGTCAGAGTTTTTCAGCCATCAGCATTGATTAGTATTTTTTGCTAACATTTTATAAGGAATATACAATATACTAATTAATCTCTCTCTGAAGTAATGAAGTAAAAGTTTAACCAGTTTGTGTTTGCGCATTCAGCCTGTGCCTACATCAGACCCTGGTCCATCTTATTTCCCATCCATGGGAATTTTGCTCTTGCCCTGGACTATGCACATGTGCATAACAGTGAAAAGGTCCTTATTTTACTATACTGCACATGTATATAACCCATGGCAGCTGCACATGAATGTTGAATACATGGTGACTAAGAAGATCATTCTTGATTCTGACTTATTGACTTAATAGCAGTGAGTTATTTACTTAGCAGTGATGTCCAAATCTTGGACCAAAAGTGGCCAATTTACCACACATTTGTTGGTCAACATGTAATAAAATGATGCTGTCATATTAACAAAATCTATAGATACTATTGCCAAGTGAACTGGTGTTGTTAGTTTTTTAGAAAATATAATCATCACTTGCATGTTTGTGTGCTGCTATTGTTCCATGGAGTGTAGTCCATGTATTATTCCCCTTCTTTTTCTCTTTTGCATACCATGGCCTGGTATTTCTTCACATAGTTTTAGTCTCAGCATACACATTTTAAATTTTACCATTTACCTGTATATGCTAGAACTGTCACAAATACAACAAAAGACCATAATTCTGTCTGTGTAGCAACGGGAGCCTTAACAGCTAGGGGCATCCACATTCCTAAGGAATTGCTTTCATGCTGCTATATTTTATATACTTCACAAGTACATCTGTAAGATATAAATACTGGCATGGTTCAGGCGGGCAAAACTGTGAAATGTACAAGGATAGCAATTGCAGTAGTATGACTTATAGAAAGGCTGAAGATTACGCAAAGCACATTCTGGATGTAATGTAAGTTATTACTTTTGTTAGGCAATGACTACACATGCATTTTACACTAAAAATAGTAAAGCTTTATAGTCTTGTGTGTCTTATTGCTGTTGCCTCAAAATGCTACTACCACCACTAAAGGAAAGTACTATGGTCACCCTGTTTATGTATTTATCATTTTTTTCAGGTATAAAGTAGGGATGCACCGAATCCACTATTTTGGAATCCTCTGTGGAAGATTCGGCTGAATACCGAACCGAATCCTAATTTGCAATGCAAATTAGGGGCGGGAAAGGAAAATATGGAAACAATTGTTTTACTTCCTTGTTTTGTGACGAAAGGTCACGAGAAATCCCGCCCTGCCCACAATTTGCATATGCAAATTAGGATTTGGATTTGGTTCGGCCAGGCACAAGGATTCGGCCGAATCCTGGATTCGGTGCATCTCTAGTATAAAGCCTCACTCAGGGTGACCCACAGCAGCAGTTTTCAATTTAAAACTGGCCATAGATGGTCAGATTATATTTCTAAAATGATGAAAGTTTGGATATCGATTGTTTGTTTTAATATAACAATCTAATTCAGAATTAAAATCTAGAATTAAGTAGGGAAAATAACAAATCAGATGATGTTCTGGCCATTCATTAACAGCTAACAATCGGACAAAAGTTATACCCGGGAAATAGTACTGATAGTAGTCACCATGGATATCATCAGATAGGCAATACATGCAAAGATATTATTGTTAGCAGACAGAAATTTTCTAACCTGTTCTAACTATCCATTGCCTCTTTCCATGATATGAAAAATGTCGGGATGATTAGCCCACACAGTCCATAAATCGTACAAAACTATCTCTTTGCATCTCTGGCTAGCCTTAGTCGATAGGAGACATTTTAAACTGCTGCTAAAACAAATCATCTCTTATATTATTGTCCTTAAAGGAGAAGGAAAGCTACAGAGGCATTTCATTGCCAATAGATTAGCTGCAATAGTACAAGCTAGAATTCTATATTTATTCTATAGAATGTTTTGCCATATCTGAGAAAAAAGCTCTAGAAGCTCTCTGTTTGTTTAGGATAGCAGCTGAAACATTAGCTTGGTGTGACATCACTTCCTGCTTGAGTCTATCTCTGCTCACTTATAGCTCTGGGCTCATTACAGCAGAGGGGGGAGGGGAAGAGGAGCAAACTGAGCATGCTCATGCCTGGGGCAAGGAGGTTTAAGCTGAAGGCAGGAAGTTTGATACAGAAGCCCATGTGTACACAATAGAAGGAAAGAAATGCAGTATTTCTTTTGACAGAGGACTCAGAGCAGCACTACTTTGAGGGTTTACTGGTATATTTAGGTGGACCTTTCTGATAAGGCTTACTTAGTTTTAACCTTTCCTTCTTCTTTAAATCATACACTATATTGACAAGCTGTGAATTTTGAAACCATTAGATATTAGGGAGATGCAATAGACAGAGCTGTCGCAATGGGGCATTCCAAAAAAAATGGATCAAAGTTGCAAATATTTTTTACAGTTTTTTGTAAAACGTTTTCTCTTTTTTTTCCAATAGCCATTTATTGCATTTCTTTTTAAATATTTTATTTTATTGCATATTTTAAAAAGGGTGCTTTTTATCCGATAACTGCTTCATTCAGAAGACAGGCTGATAAAAGAAGCTAGCATTCAGCCATACTTTATGATACTTTGGTCGCATGAAGCAACTTTTATCAGTTATTACCTATTGATATGCTTTATTGTTCCTTATAAGAGCAAGCAATATGGTAACTCATATTTATAAACATGCACTTGGATTGGGGTCTACTGTTAAACTTTGTCAGGTGCAGCTGTATACTTTTCTACCGAATTAAAAACAGCTGTCTGACATAGGCCTTATTGTTGAGAGGGAAGAGGCTATCAACATAATCATCATAGTCTGCTGTGAGATTACACTGGCACAATGTACTGTAGGTATAAAAAACAATTCTGACCCCAGACCATATTGGTGCTAAAAAGACAAGCTTGGATGTGGGTGAATAAAAGACCAGAACCTGAGATACTGATTACCCATCAAGTGTGACTCAAATACATGACAGCCACTCCTGAACATGTGCCGCAAAGAGCAAATGTTAACTGAGACTAATTACCTTAGCTGGCAACTAGAAACAAATGTTGTTTTAAAGTCTCACATCAAGGAGTTAGAAATATCAGCATGGTCAAAAGCATTCCTTCTACCTAGGGGACAAGAATGTTCAGCCTACACCATTCCTCCTAATGCTTTCAACAATGCTTTACAGCTGTAAAAGTGGGCAGAGAGACTGGAACTATGAAAATATAGCAGTGCTGAAAGAAGATGATATTTATGTTCCTACAAGTGGGACACATTCAAGCATTTGAAATTCTTTGCCTGTCTGCCAGTCTTATGTTTGTTATAGAACTTAACATAACCATCCGTTTTACAATGAATTATCTTATATATATTACAAATGTCTCACATCCAAGCTCCAGTATATTATAAAAAGCATATTAAAACAAGTGTTAATTATGCAAAATGTACATTGTAAAGTGTGACAGCATAAATAATGCATGCATAGGCCATTCCTTATCTGCACATTTGCATTTATAACTCAGTAGGAGATAAAGTGCTACTAGCTTGTCACTATTAGGGTTAGTTCACACGAGGAGAATCGGCGACTATGGAAAACGCATCGACGCGTGTGCTTTAGCGCAGGCGACTTTTCATTATAGCCTATGGGAAAACACGCTGAGGCAGTTCAGGGAGATTGTCGCTCAGAAGAATAGGCGATTAGTCTACAGGTGACAAAATCTCCCCGAATCTCCTCGTGTGAACTAACCCTTACTATGAGCAACATCAGTGGAGTAGCTAGATGCTACTGGGCCCCACAGTAAATTAATTTTAGGGCCCCCAACATTTCCAGAGGTTGTCCTGTTTTACCAATATATATTGACATTTCTCATTAATTAGGGCCTCATAGGCCCCCTATACCTCCTGGGCCCCCCTGCAGCCGCAGGGTCTGCTTCCTCTGTAGTTACGCCCCTGAGCAACATGATTGTTGCCTAGATACAAGCTGAAGTATATATCACCTATATGTATACATAGAATAAGTTTCTGACAACCTTTCAGCAAAATCAAAAGCGCTGGACAACAAATACCTGTACGGCCAAAACCTCAAAGCTGTACTTCCAGGACTATATAGGGGAGCAAATAGATATGCTCACCATTACTTATCCTGATAGGCTTTCAAGATGGATTAACCCATTCAGTGCTCTGAGGTCCTCTAGGTAATCCAGACCCACAGTTTGGAAACCGTTGTGTTATGGGATACTGTCAGGGGAAAACATGTTTTTTTCAAAACACATCACTTAATAGTCAAAGTCAAAGTAAGTCAAAGTAAACTTTGTCATCTCAGCAGTATACGAATATACAGTGAGACGAGATGACGTGGTTCCAGCTAGTACATATTACAAAAAGGCACTTAAAAATACACAATAAATATGCAAACATGAAATGTGCAATATATTGGCAGAAATTGGATATATACATGTGTAAACCTTTAGAATTGTGCGAATAATAGTGCTATTCCAGCAGAATTCTGCACTGAAATCCATTTTTAAAGAGGGCAAACTTTTAATAAACTTCAGTCCCTCTTTACTGCTGTGATATCACCCCCTCTCGGATTTACAAATGGGGTGCCCCTAGGCCATCTCCGCTCATCGCCCCCTTATGCATCCCCCTCCCTGTCTTTCCCTCCCACGTCGTCCTCCCATCCCCTTCAGCATCATTCTCCACGTCTCTGTCCCCCTCTTTGTCTTCCCATCCCACGTCGTCCTCCCATCCCCTCCACTTCAGCGTCGCTCTCCCCGTCTCCTTGCACCTGCACATATATGCACATGCGCATATATGCATATGCAATACGTGCGCATATATGTGCAGGCGCAAGGAGACGGGGAGGACGATGCAGAGCTGCCGCAGAAGTGGATCAACATACTTGAATACAGCTAGGTGGCATGCCGCCCCTGAATTTCTGCAGCCCAGGCCTTTGTGGCCTTGCCACAAATCCGGGCCTTGCTGTATTCATGTGGGTGACAGTAATTTAGTGAGAAGAGGAAAGCAGTGAGGAAAGTTCAAAAAAATTACTTTCCTAAACTTTTTTACTTTGTATACTGCTATTACATATGTAAATGACCCCTAATATGCCTTGGAGACAACTCTTAATTGCTTGGCATTTTGGTAGTATCATTGACAAGTGCAAGTGGCAAGTTTAGAATACCCAAAACAAATCTTGATCTCAAAACTGGTGTATGATTGTTCATTCACTACTTTCTCTTACATCATGTGCACAAATCCTCTTATTTATTCTAGGCTTATGTATTCTTTAAGCAATTTAACTCTGAACCATGAAGTAAAAGACTCGTCATGGAAAAGCTAGTGTAGGGTTTTTGGGAAATTTGCCAAGACACACAATTGACTCCTCAAATCAAGTCATGTCAGGGGCATTTTGCTTTGTTAGAAAAAAACAGAGTTTGCTTTTGCTTATGATTCTCATGTTTACACTTGTTTTTATAGTGCTCAGAAATATCACACCTATTCTGTTTAGATTTTTTTTTTTAAGGCAGTGTCTTGGGGAATCATTTGTCCATTATTTAAAATAAATTAAAAAAAAAGCTTTAATAACATTTAATTAAAAGAAAGTGTGATAAGTCAGGGCTATGTTATATTCTCATTGCGTGACATGACAATATATTATATTCTTAATGAGTCACATGACATTGTGCCATTGCAATCAACAGGGCTTCCTCAGCAAAGCCAGACCAGCCAGGCAAGGGTGTAAACGCCGTAATTCTCCCTGGAGCGTCTAAAATAACTACTTAATGTGCCAAAAAAAATTGTTGATTATTAAAAAAAATATATCCACACACCCACATTTTGACCCCTTGATCATCCTGGTCCTGTGAATCAGCACTTAAGGCAGGCACATCAAATTCAAACACCAGCGGGCCAAAATCAGTAGGTAATAATCAGTAAAGGTCACATCAATTCTGTGAAGGCCTCACATACAGTTATGAAGAAATTCCACAATGCTTGTTTACAAACCGTGATATAGCTTTTAATTCGGTGATATAGAACAGTTTGAATTAGTAGCAGCAAACAGAAAAAGACAGCTCCAAGGTCCCCTTTGTTCAAGGCAGCTCCAAAATACCAGGTGCTCAGTCCACAGCGTCCCCACTGTAACCATATACGCAATTCATACAACTGGACAGCACTCTGGTTAAAAACTGATTTATTGCAGCAGGCTGCGGATGTAATATACCTCATGTTTTTGAAGCCACAAATTTGATGAAAGGGGCCACTTGTGGCCCCCAAAAGACCTCTTTGACATGTCTTAAATCGTTGATAGTATCAAGATGTTGTTTTTTCTACATATGTATAGATAAATGAGTATTACACATTGTATTTTTCAAACAGAAGCAACAATGCTTTTAACTTCCCTCCAGGCTAAATATTTTTGTGATCTTAACAGAAAAATAGAGAAAAAAATAGAAGTGACAGGCCCATCTAATTACAGTGGTGGTGTGTTCTTGGCAGTATAAGCTATGCTCTGTGAAATGTGCTTCCTGGAAAGAATTTCTAATGGTGAAATGCTGACAGAATCCGTCGTCTTAATCCAGTCTGCTCTCTCTCACCTGATGTGTTTTGCTGAATGTAACTTTATTCTTTTCTTCTCCTTTGGGTGCAAGTGAGTTCTGCATCCGAGAGGCTATATTTTTGCACACCATGTTTTTATGTTCATTTCAATGCCCTTTTTTTGCTATTTAGGCTATTTTGCTTGAGCTTTGGATGTCTGAATACATAAGTTGCTCTGAGAACGATAAAATCAGTGGCAATTAATTCCCTAGAAGGGCTTTAGCTCAGGTGCTAGCAGTTAGCCTATTGGCATATATTGTATGTTGCTGTTATATGCCATCCCTAGCCTGGTGATAGGGCATGGCCTCAATATACAAGTATAGGCCCTGTTATCCAGAATGCTCAGGACCTGGAGTTTTCTGCATAACGGATCTTTTCCTAATTTGGATCTTCATACCTCAAATCTACTAGAAAACCATGTAAACATTACATCAACCCAATAGTCTGGTTTTGCTTACAGTAAAGATTAACTATATCTCAGTTGGATCAAGTACAATGTACGGTTTTATTATAAAAGAGAAAAAATGAAATCAACTTTAAAAATTTGGATTATTTGGATAAATTTAAGTCTATGGGAGATGGCCTTTCTGTAGTTTTGGAGCTTTCTGGATACCGGGTCTCCAGATAACGGAGTGTGACTATACATACCATAACAGACAACCTGTATTGGGCCACATGCTTTAGATTTATAACAGGAATTTTACAATTTTGGCTCCAAGCATCCTCTGTCAATTGTATTTCAACAACAATAAAAGATAAGCAGGTTGAAGATTATTTAATCATAACTACCAGGGCTGCTGCCTATGGGCAATAAAGGAGATCAGGGGATCAGCCTACCACCACATGCCATATTAGTCTATGAGATACCATGTGCTTACCCTTTTGACTTAAGAGGGACCTCCGTTCAGTTGAGCTTTTCTTCATACAGACCCCCTTGTCATCCTACATTTGCTTAAAGCATGGTCCTTCCCATAGATGATCATGATGGCAGTGGTGATCATATCACCCCATCAGACATTAGCCTTTTTGTTTAAACCATCATTTAAAAACTAAGAAATATGAAATTACATTTTGACAAATTATAGAGATGTTTCATGTTTAAGTTGTCAGTGCATACATTGTTTGAGGCACTGCTGAAACCCTGGCTTGGGCTGGCTACTCCATATATAGTATAGTATTACCTGTGACATGGATGCAGATTTCCAATGAAACTTTTTTTTTTTTGTCTGAAAGCCATTTGTCTGCCTATCAACTTTCTCATTTATGTTTCTATGTGAATGTAACATTCCTGAGACTAAAGCAACTGGCAGTGCAAGTGAGGTTGAACCATTCTTGGCCCAGCACCAAGACATTTCATGCTTGCCTGAACATGCCTGAAATGCCGATGTGCCTTAGATGAATGTGTACCTGTTTGGACCATATGTTTTAGATGGAGTTCTGTGAGTGAAATGCAGGTGAATATTTAAAGTGCAGCTTGTTTCACCGTAAAAAAGCAGCCTTGTGTTCTACAATTTTCTGTAATTTAAAATGTAGTTTTTTTTATTAATGTTAACATGTCATATGATAAACTCTGTTGCCGCTGTTCTTGATTATCTCTTATTGCCATATATTTATTGGTCTACTCCTATTAAAGTGAACATGTCTAATATAATTTCTGTAGAGGTTCTTAGGGAGAATTAAGGCTATAACACTCTTTTGAAGTCAACTAGCCTAGACTACCAATTTAGCTAATTTTCTGTAAAACAGGATTATTCTTTTTTTATTATGGTTACCACCTTTTGTAGGAAATGTACCAGCCTTCCTATATTTTTATATTCCATCCCTATTAAACATTGGTATCAAGTATTATTAATACGGCCAGATGGCAACCCTATTCTCCATGCATATGTGTGGATGCTACTGGCCAAAAAAAAAATTCTCTCTCTCTCTCTCTGCAACATTGACGCTTTTCCATAAATTGTAATTTATTTCTCTCTCTCTCTCTCTCTCTCTCTCTCTCTCTCTCTCTCTCTCTCTCTCTCTCTCTGCAACATTGACGCTTTTCCATAAATTGTAATTTCAGTATGCTATGGAACGGTTTGTTATACAGGCAGGGCCGGAACTAGGGGTAGGCAGAGTAGGCACGTGCCTAGGGCGCAAAGCTGGGGGGGCGCCAGGCACGTACCTCCTCCGTCGCCTACCCCAAGTCCGGTTCCCGACTGTCTGGTTGTTATCGCGTTTTTTTCGCTTTGCGCAAGCACACGCAAAGCAAAGCACGAGGTTTGCGCATGCGCACGGGAGCGCAGATTCGTGCATGTGCACGCGAGCATAGATTTGCGCATGGGCAGATTCGCGCAGGCGTCGCTACTGCCCGGCTTGCCTAGGGCCAGTGTGGCCCGCCTCTGTATACAGGTATGGTATCTGTTATCCAGAAAGCCTGTCTCTCATTATATCCAAATAATACATATTGATTTCCTTTTTCTCTTTTAATAATAAAACAGTACTTTGTACTTGATCCAAACTAAGATATAACTAATCCTTACTGGAAGCAAAACCAGCCTATTGGGTTTATTTAATGTTCATATGCTTTACTAGTAGACTTAAAGGGTACCCATCATCCTACTGCAAGGCCTCTTCTGTTTTCCAGTACTGCACTGTGTATTCTCCTTTCACACTGGAAACAGGTCTGAAAGGTCTTTAGTAGCTGGTGTTGTTTCCATTTATTTCTCCTCCACTAGCTCAAGGCATGTTGATGATTTAATGAAGCAACCGAAGAACCACTGGTTAATGCTGTCTCACAAACATCTCCTTTTACAGAATATGAAGAATGTTGCTAGCTATAGTCCTGCTTTGTGT
Organism: Xenopus laevis; assembly: GCF_017654675.1. NCBI lineage: Eukaryota > Metazoa > Chordata > Amphibia > Anura > Pipidae > Xenopus > Xenopus laevis. The sequence continues at coordinate 80,114,816 of NC_054373.1, read as the reverse complement.
GCAGTATTAACATTCAGAATACATTTAACATGTGTTAAGCTAACCATAGATGCAAAGATACAGTAGTATGAAACAAATATTGGTATGATTTTCAGACCATGTGGAGTGTCCCAACATTTTTTGTACTATGGGGATTGGTCATTCAGTTGATCGGACAGGATAATTGATTTTATAGGCTACCGACAAGATCTCTGAATGTATTGCCTATCTGATGATATCAATGGGTGACTGTCACTACTATTTGTCAGACATAAATTTTGTAAGATTGCTGTCTGTCAATTAATGGCCATAACATTGTCTGCTTTATATTTTTTCTACATATTTTAATCCGAATGGTTAATGGTAGATTGTTTGACAAACAAATGAGCGTTTGGCGCACAAAGAATAAAATCTGCGGCAAGCTTTAGGCAGATTCAAGCTTTACATGCAGAATGGCAGTCATTTGGAAGGGGTTGAACTTGATCAACTTTTGTCTGTTTTTAACCAAAAATGAAAAAACAATAGCTATACCTAGGTATTCATTTTACTGTGACACTTTCTAATCAGCTTTTGGCATTTACTGGACTACATAATTTTGACTTATGACAGCAACGTTTGAAAAGGTTTTTTCATCAAATTGAGTCTGGCTCATAGATTGTGAAAACTTCTATTCTAAAATAGCTTGCTTTGTATAACTGAAATTCATTATACTTATAATAACTGATATAATATTCAGATTAAATCTAGTTCTGGAGCAAATGGAGACAAGGCTCTTTTACCTGGGAAGCGTCCTTCAGTGGATGCAAATATTCTGCCAACTGACAGTGATGTCACGTCTGGTCCTTCAGTTTCTTGAAATGCAAAACCGAAGAATTTAGGACTATAGCTCTGCACAAATACTCAGTATTGAGATGATTTATAGTTTAGTGTATTTTAATAAAGCCTCTTGGCTGTGCCAGTTGGCAAAATGTGGCAACCACTAACTATGAGATGGCTGGAGGCCTGGTCTTCCTTTGCATAGTTATAATTCCAGCACTGGCTGTAGATGTATCAGTAGGGATGGTTTAATTCACAATCCATAAAATGTGTAATTGTATATAACCGAAAACTTTGAATACGTGTCTCTTCAGTATAATTAACTACTCACATTTTTCAGAGGTACATGACATCACTTTGCCAGACAGGATTCTAGTTATGAAACTAGGTGGAATTTGCAGTTGGGAATAAGTTAACTATAGGCTGATGAATTAAATATGATTGTCATAAGTATTGCTGTATTTGAAAGCTTTGCTGGCCATGGGCACTGGAAATGAATCCCCTTTTATATTGAGGAGAGTTAGTTTTGGCTGACCTGCCAAACATTTGACCTGTTTGTGTTGTGTTGTGTAGTTTCTGATGAATACCCTTCCTCTAATATTTCCTCTAATATTTTATATTGCTTTTTTCAGTTATTTTGGTTCAGTTAAGGTAAATACAAATATACATTAACCTTATTTGTATAAACATGTAATCATATACCAGTTGTTGTAGTATACCTTGCTTCTATAAAAGGTCCCATACCTTGCTAAAAATTTTACATACGGAGAGGGACACGAGAGTGGGAAGCGCAGAGGTGAAAAGGTAGATGGGGAGAGCAGAATAGTAAAGGAAAAAACAGGAAAAACCTTGCTACTATATTTAAAGGGGTGGTTCACCTTTAAGTTAACTAAGTAATGTTATATAAGTATGTTATAGAATGGCCAATTCAAAGCAGCTTTTCAATTGATCATTATTTTTTATAGTTTCTTAATTGTCTTTTTCTGACACTTTCCAGCTTTCAAATGGGGGGGGGTCACTAACCCCATCTAAAAACAAATGCTCTGAAAAGCTACAAATGTATTGTTATTGCTAATTTTTATTACTCCTATTTCTATTTGGGCCCTCTTCTATTCATATTACAGCTTCATATTCAAATCAGTGCATGGTTGCTAGGGTAATTTGGACCCTAGCAGCCAGATTGCTGAAATTGCAGACTGGAGAGCTGCTGAATAAAAAGCTAAATAATTCAAAACCCACAAATAATATAACATTAAAAACAATTGCAAATTATCTCAGAATATCACTCTCTACAGCACAGTAAAACTTAATTTAAAGGTGAACAATCCCTTTATATTGCATTAGAGTTTCTGAATAAAACACTGTTTATGAGTACATTATCTAGTTGGTGGCACTTAAAGCCCTTTCAAATGTGACCTACTTGACCAAATATGGTATTGTCTCTTCATTTCAGCTCTAAAGCATTTCATTAACATTACAGATTTATAAGTATTTGAAACAAAATCCTATTTCACTTTAGGATAATGTTTGTCTTTTAACATGATTGTACTGTTGGGAATCTGAAAAAGCACACCGGCACACAGGATTTGAAGCTGCAGGGCAAGCCCTTGCAATTTTTTAATGCAGTGCAGGTGCAACGTTTCGGGGTCACGCCCCTTTGTCAAGTACTACACCAGGTACTACAATATTGGACGGGTGTCGTGGGTGTGCGATTTCCTCTACAGCTACCTGAACTGTTGGGAATCTGCCCTTTACAGCCCATTTGGAAGTAGTAAAGACTGACTTTTTGAACATATTGTATTGCAAATCTCCTTCCATTAGAAAACCAAGTACATCTCATAATTGGTTTAAGAACACATAATTAATGGATAAACCTAAAATCTTTGTTTTTCCAATTCAATACAAGAATGACATGTGCTTTTCTTTTTACTACTTAGCCCTCCATCCTGCAGAGTACCATTATTGATTGATTATGTTACATTTTTACCTTTTTAACATTCCAAAATCAGAGTGCAGAAAATCAACTGTATGGCAAGGCACATGTGTTTCAGACCATGGATCATAAAAGTTTTTCTTTTGGAATCAATTAAATTGCAAAATTAAAAAACAAACCAATTTTAGTTTTATATGATATTTGTAAAACCGCAAACGTCATAATATCTGCCAGAAGCTGATACAGCAAGACTGATTAATAATCAGAATATGCAGACTGCACTGGGTCTTCTGTTGTCATATAATTTAATGTGGATTTTATAGTTTTTGTATTGTTTAATACAAACCTTCTCCAACTCTCCAGTGGCTGCAGCAAAATAATCCTCCAAATAGAATCCCAGTTTATCTGTTTAAATCTGGCTCCATGATCTTTGTACTGCAGCTGGAGTTTGAAACAAAGGATGTAAAGGCAAAAATAAAATCCAATTTTTTCCTTTAATAACATAAAAAGACACCTATCCCCAATAATAAATTTGTTCCATTTTTATAAGAAACCTGACTGTATGCAGTGTAATTCCCCCTTCATTTACTTGCTTACTTACTTGCTGACAGTCGCTGGCTGCTCTACAGGGAAACAAACAAAGCTGCTTGAATTCTGGGAAGTAAGGTGGGAGAGGCTCCCCCTGCTGTTTGGAAGTATGATCCTTTCCCTGCAGAGCAGTTAGGGACCGTCAGTCAGAGCAAGTAAATCAAGGGGGAATTACAGTCAAGTTTCTTGTAAAAACGGTAGACATTTTTTATTTAAAGTTTATTGTTATATTGATAGGTTTCTTTTTCATTAAAGAAAGTAAAAATAAGATTTAATTTTTTTGCCTTTACTTTCTATTTAAAGCATGTGCACAAAGCTGAAAAAGTGACAAAGTTTGCGAACGACCCATGGATACCTTATTTTTATTAGACCTAATATGCAGTCTCACAGAGCTTGAGAAGGACCCGTGTACACCTTGGTTTTTTGAGACCCTAATATGCAGTCCAAGGGATAAACCTTGTTGGTTACACAATAAAATCAGATGCAAACATACAAAGAAACATACACAAAATCTTGTGGAGATACTAATACCAGGATGTACCTCTACAAATGATGGGTGGAGGAAGATACTGAGCTTATTTAGCAAACTGATATTGCACAAACTAGCTGTCTGTGTGCATTTAAGCATACAATCGTTAAATATAACTTTGTAAGGGCAATATTAAAGGCATAGTTCTATCCATTTATTGTTTATTCCCTTGAAGAAGGATAGCTTATCCTACATGTACTGAAGAAGGCTTGTCCAGTTTATAATGCTTCTGTGGTGCCAAAGCAAAGGCCATACTCACCCTTTCCTATCTCCCATTACACTCTGGTTTTCATAATTCTTCTTGAGCTTCAAGCAAATCATTTCAGTTTTGGATTGCCAAATAATTAGAAAGTTCTCTAACTGCCAAATGTGTACTATTTTTATTCCAGCAGTCAGTATTTTGTTAGGGCTCTTTCTCAAGCATACACTACATATCAGTCATGTCCATGCTCCTTTCTTCTTGTCATTTTTGAACTAGTACTCCTATCTTTGCTATTAGTGGGTTACTAATTCAGCATCAGCTAAAGGGTTGTCACTGCATTACATGATATGCACAATATTCGTACTTGTAATCCTAAACAGAATTCTCCATCCTAGAGAAATGTGTCTTGTAAAAAAGCCAATCTGATTTCTGTATCTAGCTGTGTAAAAATTATTGCTACTGTTTTACTGATTATTCCCAGTGCTTTGGTTATTATGGAAATGAAACATGGCAATAGACACAGCATTGCTGATATGAAAGGTATTCTGGCAGCTCCAGGTCAGTTTTCTGTTACAGTCCTGGGAACTGGTGAGTTTCATTCATCCCTGGATTAATTACATAGAAAGCCGAGCTTATCCTAGTTTTCAGTAGCATGCTTCTACTTCTCCATTACCAGATTTGGCTCACAAGCAGGACAATTGGAGTTTATATTCTGCCCTGCCTTTGCTGTAGCATTTCAGTTTGCAGGCATAGGGAATAAGCAGATGCCTATGTATAGCTCCAATGACGAAGGCAGCATGAATGCAACAGGAACTTTTGATTCTTGAAACTTCGGCGGAGGTGATTGGGTGGAGCTGGCTTTCCTGGAATTGTAGCACAGATTTTCCTGTTGTGATTCAATGTCAGTTGTCTCACGTTAGTGACCCCAGCTCAGCTAAGGATTCCTGGTCTCTCAGTAGCAGTTGCCATCTGCACCCCTGACCTCTCAGCGATTGCTTCTTTCCCGTTTTTTTGAAGTTTTATCACAATGCTTCATCTAGGACAAGAGTGGCGAAATCCATCGGTGGGTATTGGTGCTAGAGATTTGCATTATTTATACTGATTACATCTAGTTTTTGGGAACTACAATTCCCAGCATCACTACTGATCCAATTTTTAGATGATCATTTGTTTGAAATGTCATATCTACTTTATTGAATTACAGTATTTCAAAGATTTGTTACTGATCAGATTAAAAGGTGTCTGTTAAAATAGCATAGAACCAATAGCAAGACAAGTGGTGGGTGGATAGGTCCCATTCATTTGTGATTTACACTGCTGCTAGGCAGCTAAGAGGTTAAGTTGATACGGGTTACTGCCTATATAAAGCCTATCTTTAGTGCGTGACATCCTTTGTTCTATCTCCGATGTCTGTAGGCTGCCAGTGCATTTTGCATTGGTAAGGGCTCAGAAATCTTAGTAAAGCAACTGAGAATGGATTTTCTAATAGCACCATACCTTGAAAAAACTGAAAGGGTTACAGATAAATATACTAACAGGTATGGGATCTATTAGCCGGAATGCCTGGGACCTGGGTTTACTGGATAGGGGGTCTTTCTGTAATATGCCCTAAAGCTACTAAACAGGATTAAAAAATAAAAACAGACCAGTTTTGTATTTGCTATCATCATATATGTATGCTTTTGTAGTAACAGTATTACCAATTACAATCACAGTCTTTTTACTGCAGGGAAAATGTAAATTAGTAAATAAATAAAGTGTGTTTTCATATGTATGATTCAATACGGTTAGCATTTGGAAAGATATTCAAAGCAGTTGTTAGCTGCTCAATAGAAATTTCATGTCGGAGTAGATCAGCCTTGGAGTGCATCTTTGAGTGAACATGGAAAATGTGGAGAGATATGACACAGAAGTGAAATTAAAAACACTGAAAAATCTGATGAATTCCCTCTAATCTGTGCTTTGTGTCCCACTTTGTTTTTCCCAATTTATTTGTGGTTGATGATTTTTTTTTTTAAATGGTTAATTATTATAGCCCCACAAAATATATATAATAGAGCCCTCAAAATGTTTGGTGTTATAAGAATTAAAATCTCTTTTTTCTTTAAAATAGCAAAAACATGCAATATGGCAGTTCCCTCACACATATAGAAGCAAGTAAATGCTATGTCAGGTTTATTGCAGAATAGAAATCTTGTTCACTTTACCGTTGTTGATTTTCTACCCAAATTAGCCTTAGGGTGTGGTACAATTAAAAGATTTTCCAGAGACTGAAAAGCCTTTACTAATTATACTAATCACAAAGTTTAATATATTAATTGTAAAACTTGGGTACAATTATGTTAATGAATATAGTACATGTATGGAAAACTTGGGTACAATTATGTTAATGAATATAGTACATGTATGGAACCTGTTATCCAGAATACCTGGTGTTTTCCAGATAAGGGGTTGTTCTGTAATTTGGATCACCATGCCTAAAGTCTACTAAAACATCACTTAACTATTAAATAAACCCAATAGGATTGTTTTGCCTCCAATAAGGATTAATTATATCTTAGTTGGGATCAAGCACAAGGTAGAGTTTTATTATTGTAGAGAAAAAGGAAATCAGATTTAAAAGTTGGATAACGAGTTTCCGGATAACGGATCCCATAGCTTTCTGGATAATGGATTTCCAGATAACAGATGCCATACCTTTGTTATATTTGACCATATTAGATTTGTAATAATATTGCTGTGATCAAATATAGAGGTAATTTACTGGGGTGCCTGGATGCTAGTTCAAGAGAAACGGGGTGCAAAAATTCAGTGCAAGGTGCAGAGTGGCACTCCTTAACTTGCATCTTTTAATGATGCACATCTTTAGAGGACAGGTAGGGGTGGAAAGGAGGACACCTAGTGAAGTAAAGTACTTGAGCAGGGTGTCTATGAAGGTTCTTATTCTTCCAGTTGGTTATGGTATATCTTTAGTCATAAGTCAGATCAACTGGACTTGCTATATTTGCTTGAGCAGGGTGAAAACATCTGATCTGATCCACATGGCTGAATAACCCTGATCTAGCCTGGTGCTGCCCAACTAGTGACCTGTAGTTCTTTTTCCATTCCATATTTTCATGATGTTTCTACTAGTCATTTACTTTCAAACCCCACGTGATTGTATATCATCTAACTTTGTCATTCATTATTATAAAAGCAACTGAACTGAACTTTCCTCTACTCAAAAAGTACTATGTGTATATATATATATATATATATATATATATATATATATATATATATATATATATATATATATAATTGTCCAATGAGTATCCGCACTCCAAGGCAATGTAGAATAGAGAGGGATGCACGGTAATTTTTGAATACACCAATAGTTTCCAAACCAGCACTCGCTTTAGTGAAAAAATTTAATTTTTATTATTACATAGTATCTATTTCCAACGTTTCAAGGGGGACCGAAACGTTGGAAATAGATACTATGTAATAATAAAAATTAAATTTTTTCACTAAAGGGAGTGCTGGTTTGGAAACTATTGGTATATATATATATATATATATATATATCTATATATCTATATATCTATCTATATATATATATATACACACACACAGTATTTTTGATGTTAAAACATTCTATAAACTGTCAAAACATTGTCTTCCTATTTCATTTGATGTAATATATTAAAAATTAGAGCTCTGAGAAGTACATTATTCCTTTACAATTGCACATGCACAGCCACAGCAGTTTTATATGGCTTGTGCAGTCTTTTTAGAAGAAACTGTATGCCATTATCCAGACTGTGCCTTCTGAAGCAAGTTACTCACTCAGTTTGCATGTTGCGTGTGTATGAGTATGTGTATGAGCTGTAGCTACATGTCTTATTACATATACAGAGTGGCACACCTAAAGGATGACCTTCTGCATAGCAATTTGCCATTTAAAATGTAGGTGACAGCTGCCTATTCTGTGCGGCGGAAGAATAACATAAATCCCATCTATACTGATGATTCCATTATACTGATGCTTCAGAAGTATTGAAGCATTAGGGAAAAAATCCTCTCTGATCCCTATCCCACCCATGTAATTAGATTGTTCACAAGGTCAATCATTTTGTGATTATTTGTACTCTGGTATACTCTTGAAAACCTTTAGTTTCTTAACTTAAATATCTGTATTGTAAAAAAAAAAAAAGTAGCAAATATTGCTTGCCGTCTACCAATGTTTATTTGCTAGGGTTTTTTCACTGTCATTGAGACTGTGGGGCAGGGCTTCTTTCTTCCTAAATCTCTTTGCAAGCAGTTCTTAATCTTTACATATTTTTTTCATTTATTGTAATGCTTGTTCTCCTCGTTTCAACTATTGTTGTACAGGTATGGCAATAGTTATCCAGAAACCTCCTAATTACAGGAAGGCAATCTCCCACAAACTTAATTTTAATCAAATAATTCACATTTTTAGAAATGTTAACAGGTCTCATACCTCTAATGTAAAAATGTATGGTTCTCTATATGCATATGGCACAGTATACATATTATCTTGGCGATAAAAAGACTTGCATTCATAATTCGTACATAATTCGTAATCATGTGATATTAAGGGCAGTGGCACACGGGACTTTTATGTTTCCCACTGTAAATCTGCCATGGGTGACACAGTGTCCCTAGTTTCCTTCCCACCAGCAGTGGGAAAACATAAAAAACAGAGGTTCCTCATGAGATAACTTCAGGCAACTTAGGAAAGCAGAAGAGATGCTTATGTTTTCTTGCTGGCGAATCACTTTACTGCCGGTGAGGAGGAAACTAGAGACGTTTTGTCACCCTGGTGCCATTGGCCTTAAGGTTCTTTTTTTCTTAGACAAAAAACACAAATTTGCTAATTAATTTCCTTATCATAAAAGTTCTGCAATATATTTAAATATTAATTTAATATGTGTTTCTACATACTTTTGAATGCAGCTGCCAAGAATATTGCAACTTTAGTAATCACATCTCCTTTTGCAATCACTTCTGTTGAATGGGAGAATAGTTGTCATATGGTGTAGTGTTTGTGAATGCAGAAAACTGGTATTCCTGAGCTATACCCTTGTGAGAGAAATGGGAAGTGTCTCTGTAATAAATGGGCAAAAGGAGTATTTTCCCAGGGCGCAAAAGAGAGAGGGGGGGTCACCAACATCCTTAAAGTTGCAGTAACTGATGAATAAAGTATCTTCCACATACTGCAGATTAATTCTAATCAGCTGATCCATTATGCTATTCATAGAAAACCAGTTTTTATGGCATTCCATGGTCTTTAGAACAGAAATAATTATTTAAACTGTAGTATAAGCCACAGTAGAAGAAACAATTAAATTGCAAATTGTGATAATAAGGTGAACAGTCGGTTTAACATGAGGGTGCCCAAACACTTTGTCCAGGGCTTTGTAGGATTACCATCCTTTAAAAATAAACTTACCAACCAGGGTTGCTGGGTGTGCTAACTGGTGACAGAGGGCAGGCCTATGATACAAATCTGCTGACCAGCAAAGTGATTGGGTGAATTAATGACATAAAGGGCCGGGAATTTACAGGTAGATTCTGGACCCCCTTGGTAGAGAAGAAGTAAGCTTCAGCTAGATTTGGGGAGGATAAAGGTTTAAGTGTACAGGCCAGGGGTAGAACAAGAAGGTAGTACTAATTTACTAGCAAGTACTTTGCTGGTAAATTTTTAAGACTGGACTTGACCTTGGCTAGGCTCTGGTAAAATACACTGCCTTTGTAGCTTTGCCATGTATCTAGGCCTTATAAAAGCATGGTGACCAGGGATGGTAAAAGGCTTATTATTTTGCATTTCCGAATATGGCCTACTCAGATCTGCAACATAGACAAAAAATTAACCAATTTGAGATTGATGATTATTCACCAAAGAAAATCACAGCAAATGTAAACAGGTATTTCAGCATTTTATATGTAGTGAGAAATGAGCGGGGAAGCCTGATTTCTCATTTTAAAGGAGTCATTCTCCATAGATACCAGTTCAGCTAAAGGGTATGTAGGGGTAAGGTATGTAACGCCGGTTACCCATTGTGTTTGCCAGATGGTGGGATTTAATGAGTGTAAACTGATAGATGTTTTTTTCTTAATCCACTTAGTGCACATAATTTGATTTTTCTTAATGAGTTCTTACAGCCAACGTGGCATTACTGTTAAATTACTGTCACTGGTTCAAAAGAATGTCCTGATTTCCAGAGTTCATGATGAGCAGACCAAATGTGACTTCCAGTTGATCATTTTGTGTTGAAATGCTTTAATCCCTAAAGGTTATATGCCCCTGGGAACCTTTTTGTGTTTCTCTAAATAATGTATTAATTGATTTACTGAGAAACCCTTGTTTGGATGGCATTGAATTGCCAAGCTCTTGCTAATGAGAGAAAACCTTAATGAACCATTGTAATATGGTGTTTGGGTTTTGTTTAGTTTTCCCCACATATGCGTGGGCACTGATGTGTTGAGGAGACAAGAGGCCAAACAAACTGAATAACTTTGTAGCTGTGCTATCTGGTGAGCTTGTTGCTTACATATAATTTATGTATATTGCTCTCCGATGAGGTACATATCTGAGAGTGTGAAGCACCGCTGTTGCTTCTGCCTCACTGGCCTGTCTGCTCGAGGCAAAAATGCTCCTTTGATGGGAGCAGAGTCAGGGAGAGCTGCATAGGGCGACTCATTGCCAAGCAATTCCTTTCTCCCAGATGGAAAAGTGAATCAGGAAATAAAGCTTCATTTGTTCTTTGCTACGCCGGAGAAACCTAATCATAACAAGTTAAGAGCTCATCTCTGTGCATGATGCAGGTGCGAGCCAAATTTAGTGTCCGGGTCATTATTACTTCATTAACATGAAAACTCTACCATATCATTGTAGATATAGTCTGGTTTTTCAACCAGGATTTACATATGCAAAAACAATGTCAAATCTCTAGATATTTAGTAGTAATATTTATAAAATTCAAGTTTCCTCTCAATCTAACCCACATTTAGTAGTCATCTTTCACTTCCATTCAGCCATAGAAGAAATTAAAGGAACAGTAACGTTAAAAAATTAAAGTGTTTAAAAGTAATGAAAATATAATGCAGTGTTGCCCAACTACAAAACCTTTGCTCTGTAAGGCTACAAAAATGCTACATTATTTCTACTTCTCCTATTCATACTCCAGTATCTTATTCAAATCAGTGTATTATTTGCTAGGGTAATTAGGATCCTAGCAACCAGAATGCTGAAATTGCAAACTAGAGAGCTGCTGAATAAAAAGCTAAAAAACTCAAAATCCACAAATAATAAAAAATGAAAATCAATTGCAAATTGTCTCAGAACATCACTCTCTACACCATACCCAATATTAATTAACATAACATATATGGCTATTAGAGGTAGCACTTGCTTATGTATTAGATCTGCTGTGCCTTAATATCATTGTTGCTTCAGGTCTGATGATTTTTTAAGAACTGCAGTTGATATGCAGTTTGAAATTACACAAATGTTGAATTCTTAGAGGTAAATGTGTGCCTATTGATGCTTAATTGATCCAAGAATTTTGAAATGCTTAATTGATCCTAGAAAGGAATTATAAGACGCTTAGTTATTCCTAGAAAGACCATTCGGAAAAAGTTCATCATTGTGCATTGAAGGATACAAAGTTGACATTCCCCAATGGCTGACCCCTCGCTCTCTCTCTCTCGTCTAATCAGATTTTATATTGTGTTTTCCAGATAGCTGATCAGCATCCCTGGATTTTGCTTACTGCACAGGAAAGCTTTGCCTGAAGATGGAAACACTGGAGTCTGAACTGACCTGCCCTATCTGTCTGGAGCTGTTTGAAGATCCACTGTTGCTGCCTTGCGCTCACAGCCTGTGTTTTAACTGTGCACATCGTATCCTTGTCTCCCACTGTGCCAACAACGAATCCGTAGAATCTATTAACGCCTTCCAGTGCCCCACCTGCCGTTATGTCATCACACTCAGCAAGCGTGGCTTAGAGGGGCTAAAGAGGAACGTGACTTTGCAGAACATCATTGACAGATTTCAAAAAGCCTCAGTGAGCGGGCCCAATTCTCCTAGTGAAACGCGTCGAGAACGTGCTTACGATACCACTAACAGCATGACATCAAGCGAGAAAGTACTCTGCCAGTTCTGTGATCAGGACCAGGCAAGGGAGGCTGTGAAAACGTGTGTGACCTGTGAAGTTTCATATTGTGAGGACTGTTTAAAAGCTACTCACCCAAACAAGAAACCATTCACTGGTCACCGTCTAATTGAGCCCATCCCAGATTCTCACATAAGAGGGTTAATGTGCCTGGAACATGAGGATGAAAAAGTTAATATGTACTGTGTGACAGATGATCAGCTAATCTGTGCCTTGTGTAAATTGGTTGGGAGGCATCGAGATCATCAAGTGGCTGCCCTTGGTGACAGATACGACAAACTAAAGGTAAGAGACTGGCAGTATTTACTTGTTTATAACAGTTTATGACAAGTCAAGATAGCATAAGCAACTTTTCTGTCTATGGGCCGTAGTCTGTATGCTAATCAGCATTTCCCTGTAATTGCTGTATAAAATGCATGGTGTTTATAAATAAATGCTCATGATAAAGGTCTTTTAATGCCATCTGCCTAAAAAAGGGTCAATGATTTATAGTTTCCATAGAAAATAGTGAAAAAAAACATTGATGTACACATATACTGCATTTTGGCATTTGTGACAAACACAGTGAATAAGGGTTTACCAATTCATTTATACGGTATTGCAGGTTAATGTACCCAAACATCCAGAGGAGGCCCTCTTGAGTAAAATCGAGGTTATCTCAATTTTTCTGCTACCAAGCAAGTTATTGCAAAAGCCTGGCTTACTCCTCATTTGTATTTTCCTGAGGTTAAGAATACTATATATATATATATATATATATATATATATATATATATATATATATATATATATATATATATATATATATATATATATATATATATATATATATATACATACAGATAGAGAGATAAGGTTTGGGATCCGTGGATTCAGTATCGCTAGCCAAGTGGATTTTATCATTCCACCTTGACTTATTGATAGGTCTAAAACAGGGTTGATCCTCTCAATCCACCCATCCTTTTTACTTCTCTTCCTTATTTTCCCTCTTTCCTTCTTTTTATGTTTTCTTTTACACCTCAATAGCACGCCAATATTTGTGTATTCCAAACAGATTGGTACTACGTGAGGTTAAAACTGTGATTTTTTTTCTGTTATCACAGTGGATGTTTGTATCTACATGCAACTCTACAATTTCTTTTACATTTGCTGCGGTTTACAGTGAGACTTACATATTGTAGAACTACTGAACAAATTTTGTCTCATTAACAGAAAACTATACAGCTCCTCAATAAAGATAAGTTGTTCTTCTTATGAAGGAATATGAACCCGGATCTATTACTGCTCTTAGCAAGCTGGAAGTTGTAGTTTACTTACAGCTTGAGAACATCAGTTTGGAACCCTTGGTGCTTGTCTTTTGAGAAAATAGTTGATTGACTGAATGGCTTATTAGGGTGACCCCCTCATGAGGACTGGAATTGGACCAAGTGGTTTGAGACTTTAGTCTCAAACTTTTGATATCAATAATAAAAATGTAAATTGTATAAATTTGCATTGCAGCATTCCCTAGACATCCAGTGCCCACTAAGTAGTATCCACCCCAGGTTGCTTGTAATGCACTATTATGGGTATGGTTTAGAACGTGCAGTGCACCGAAAGTGGATTGCATCCTTTATTATGTGCCACGGTGTAATGCATCAATAATGGCATTTGCCATTATTGATGGTGTGAGTGATGGTGTGAGTGAGCTGCTTTCATGGACATAACCTGTTAGGTGGACCTTTGATTACTGCCAGGTCCAGACTTGGTGGACCTCGTGGTGATTTCAGGGTTTCCTAGCATCACAACAGATTCAGTAGGCACATTGGCACTCACAAGATGTTGCTAGAAGCATGTATGGTTGCAGACATCTTTGTAAATAACATCAGTGCATGCTAAATGTTGCATCCATTGTAGCAATTGCACTTGTGTTTATAAATGAGCCCTGATATGTCAAATTCTCTGCAGGCTGACGTCACATAGGTAAATTAATAGGTGCTGTTTGTAGCTTGCTGGAAAAGCTTTTGGTTATTTTCCTTGGAGACATCACTACTTGTCCAGTTATAACAAAGAAACCTGGTGTCAGTAGTAGCTGATAATTTCCGTGTAAAATAAGCCATACATTTTGAGAAGCAATGACAAAGGACCAGATTCAACTGAAAACAGAGATTGAATCTCGCCCATTATTTGATTCCTTCACCAAATTTATGGCTTATTTCACACAGGAATTAGCTACTACTTGTGGCTGCCTGCCAGCAGGTATTCTTTATTATAATTTGATGGCCATAAGTTTCCACTTGATAAACCATAAAATAACATTTTCTCATTACTTTGAATCTGGCCCAGTATATTTGTGAGTTCGGCAATTACTGTACTCTTGTGCTTATTAATGTCATTTTTGTCCTTAGAAAATGTGTACCCTCTTACATATTGAGAGTATGGATGAAACGCACAATCCTCCAGGATCCAGATTTTTTGCCTTCTTTATTTTTATACATTTTTTTTATTTCATATATAAATAAATAAGGTACCCCCCTGTTATAAAATATGAGGATATTTAAAGTCACTTAGAAGTCCCATGACATGTATTAAAGAACTTTTCATTCATCCTTGTCCCTTGGTCATGGAACTTCTTGGTGACATTCTTATATTTTATAATAGGGGGTATATTATTCCCTATAAAATAATAATTATGGGCCCTCACACTGTGTATTTTGCCTTGCCCCCCAGAAATGATAGCACTTAGTAACATAAGTTAATATCCAACACAGAAGCCGAAGCTGTTCTTTTACTCTTCTTTCTATAAATAAAAAAAAATAGCATATAAACGCCATAGAGCATGGCATAAAATAGATTTAAATGAAAGTTGTATTTTTTAGAATAGCCATCATGTGAAATTACAGAAACACATTTGTGACAGAGGTAATTGTCGGGTTCTTCCATGTATTCCTGGGTGTCAGACTCTTTATTACTTACACTCTGGTAGTGTTGCTAATTATCTTAATAATAGATCATCCTTCATTAGACTGAAGACAAAGGCTGCCAATGTAGTCTCACTCAATTTTGCACATGAAAGATCTGAGCAGAGCCGTCCTGTTGATGAATCATGTTACAAGAAGAAACAACAACAAAATTATTTTCCTAATACCGAAAATCTAGGCTTGATCTGGCATTTAGTAGTTAATTCACGTTCTGTAGTAAAAAAGAAAATTTAAGGATGACTAAAATGAGTGCATAATTGAACATAAAAAGGGCCATTAAAGATATTGCTCCAAAGGCTGGTTTGTGCATCTAAAGCTTTGACTGCCGAAAGTTCACTAGGTGGAGAAACATTTACTTTATTAAAAATTGCCTGCACATTAGCTCTTATATTAGTATTCAGGCTTGAGCCCTCTGCGATTGCACCAACACCACTAGCTTGTGAGTCTGCTCCCTATTTCATAATCACAGTAAGACTTATATGCATCCCTAGTCTCTTATTCAAATCAGTGCATGGTTGCTAGGGTAATTTGGGCCCTAGCAACCAGATAGCTGAAATTGCAAACTGGAGAGGTGCTGAATAAAAAAACTAAATAAATTAAAAACCTCTACATCATAACATAAGTACACCCAAATGTGAACAGCTCATTTAAATGCCTGTGGGTACAACCAGGCATAATAAAATGGAATGCGTTACCCCAAGCCTTTAGCTGCACTCATTCCTGTCAAACTCATGAAAAAGTCAGGGTTTTGTGATAGGCTGTGCCAAAGGTAACCCTGAATACCAACTTATTGAAGCTATTATTAGGGCCATTATTTTGTGGTTTTTATAAACTTTTCTGTCAATTGTTAGTCTGTCCCTGTCTGTGACCTATGACCACCGTTTGGTTTCCTGTGGCCTTCCTTCCTGTTTGCCATAGGCAGTAATGATATCAGCATTTGAAACAAAGAAAACAACAAATAAATATGCAGTCATTTATTGGATTTGAACCCTTCTGAGGCTAGTGAAGTTTTATTGCCACAAATTGCCACAAATGGTGGTAATGGAACAAAATGGATGCAAATGGCACCTCACGGTTATCAAAAATCCTTGCCGTGTGATTATAATTCTATAGAGTGGAGTTTTTTGGACGATCAGCTCGCAGCGTAACTATGGCAGTACCATTTTACTACAATATGAAATGATCCGTGACAATTCCCAGGGTTTTGTTTCTGTGGTTTATCCTGAGAAAATCTGCAGTAATAAAATTCTTTGTGTGACACTAGCCTAAAGGTAGGCTCTTGTAATTCTGAAATCCCATGTGAATGTAAAGGAAATAGGTCATTTCTGTGATGGTATTTTAAAAGAGTAATAAAGCAATTAGACGGTTTAATGATTTTGTTGCTTTGCTGGACTGCATATTGGCAGAGTTTGTACACTAGTACTCAGTATGACAAAAAAAGGAAGTTCTTCTAAGTTTACTATACGGTTAATTTGCTTGCAGGAAGAATATAAAAATATAGCACAGCTAATAAAACTCATAGAAAAAGCAAAATATTTGTTAAATTGCTGGCATAATTTTAGGGTATGTTTTTGCACAGATTGTGAGAAGATAGTCATCCTTGTTATTAAAAACATTACGTAATATAACTCCCTTTTTGACATGAGCTCATTCATATTTTGTAGAAAAGCTGTATAAACATTATATGAACTTCTAAAACTAAATATAATTTTTATTATGATCTCTGAATGCACAGACATTGTGCTTCCTTTCAACCTGTGGAATCAGGTTCAGGTATGGGACCATATTACCCAGAATGCTAGGGACCTGGTCTTATCCGGATAAAAGATCTGACCTTAAGTCTATTAGAAAATCATTTGGAGTTTTTTTTTTAAGAGAAGTTTTTTTCTATATTTATTATACCCCGATGCTGCAAAAAGTCAGAACTCGAAAATTCGCCATCAGACCTGTCGAGGTCCTGTGTAAGTCAATGGGAGAGGCACCTATCCCAATTTGAAGTTATTGTGGTTAGCCCCAAAATCTGACTTTTTCAGGAAAAAATTTAGAGACTCTGGAAAAAGCCAGAAAAATTTGTACGATTAGAGCTTTTGCTCTATTTTGTTGAGTTCTTTCACAAGCCGATTAAATCAAGTTTTTTTTAATTAATAAATAAGCTAAAATTGGGCATGGGAGTTCGGTCAAGCTTTTTTTATTAATATTATGAGAAATTCGGATTTTCGTAAATAACCCCCAAAAAGTTAACTTAAAGGTGAACCACCCCTTTAAGTACACAATATACAAGGCATTTTATCACTGCCAAAGCTCTAAAATATATACCACATCCTGTGGTAATTCTAAACCAAAATTAAAGTTAAGCTATTGGAAAACCTAAAACAACTTGTATATTAATTGAACCTGACATATAGCTGTAGAATAGCCGTACAATCCAAAATTAACATAAGTATTGTTCTTAGAAACAGAATTGCTTCTGCCATATCTTCCTTCATAGACGCTCCTAAATCGGATTTGATTATTTTCAGTGCTTGTATTTAAAGCATAACTAAAGCCAAAAAACGAATATGGCTAAAAATGCCATATTTTATATGCTCAACATATTGTACCAGCCTAAAGTTTCAGCTTCTCAATAGCAACAATAATCCAGGACTTCAAACTTGCCACAGGGGGTCACCATCTTGGAAAGTGTCTGCGAGACTCACATGCTCAGTGGGCTCTGGGCAGCTGTTGATAAGCTTAGATTAGGGGTCGACACTAATTATCCAGCAGAAAATGAGGTTGGTCTGTAATATAAACTGATGCTACAGGGCTGATTATTAAATTCTGGTGCTAGTTGCACTGGTTTCTGAGTTGCAATGCAGTAATTATCTGTATTAATTACTAATCAGTCTTATATTGTGACGTTTCTATTCTTTATATACAGTATATTTTGAGTTGGCCCCTAAGCTCAATAACTAAACGTAGCACAGAGCATGGGCAGTGAATCAGCAGAAAATAAGATCAGAGGCTACAGGGGCATCTTCAGAGGCAAAGATTTTTTCTGCTAAAGGGCCGTGGTTGCCTTGGTCTGGAATAGAAGCCCAAAACATGATGTACAATATTTCTAGCCTACTTCTTTAGTTAGGCTTTAGTTCTTCTTTAAAGTTATTAGGAGTCGGAGTCTGTACATTTTCTGGCGACTGACTCCAGATACCCAAAATTGCTTCCGACTCCATGACTGACTCCACAGCTCTGATTTTTTGTTCATGCTGTCACTTAAAGTAGATGAGGAAACATTAATTGCCTTCAAATATTACTGTTTTTCTTCTGGTTTTCTCTTTCCTTTGCGGTTATCGAACCATTATGTGTTTTTAAGACCTTTCATTATGCCATTACCCGAGATTTCTCTTTCTCGATCTTGACAGAAAACCTGGGACGTACAGCTGGGTGCATTATGCCCCATAAATCAGCAATGTTAATGTAGAACAGAATTGACTGTCCATGCAGCAAGTGAGCTAGTGCATTTCAGTTTCTAGCAGGCTAGCCAAGTGCATATCCATGTAACCTCTCTCTGGGTATCCGTGAGAGTGAATCAATGACACCAGAAAATGGAAATGTAGATCTTACTCATTTTTTTTTTTTTAAAAAAAAAACAGTGTTTGGAAATGCTCAATGTGACCTTCAATTTTTAATTCAGTTTTGTTAAGGTGATATTCTGTTCAACTGTGGCTACTGAAATGAAATCTTAAATTACAGCTACATTTCATAGTCATATAAAGTCACACTATCTCTGGGATAATTGTCTCTATATGCTTCATAACAGGATGATTACAAATTTTAATTAATAATCTAGAATCATGGCCTCACATTACTTTTTTAACTAATGTCTCTGTGTCATGGATGTGAGGAGTAGTGTACTGCAGCCTTAGTCATTACAACCTAAAAGCCTAAAGAACATTATGGGCCTTTAGTTGTGCTTTAATGTTGAGGGCTACTATACATTTTCACACCTACCTAAACTTAGGTGGTTATTTATGAAAATGTATGTCATTATTTTATGAATTATACTCCGACCAAATCCGCACAGGTTTTTTCCTCTTATTTATCAATACATTTTACCGTAAAAAATTCCAGTGCAGGAAAAAAATCTTTTTTTTGCCCAAAAACCACTAAATCTTCAGATTTTTGCATGAAACCCAGTGCAGATCAGGATATATTCTGGATTTCTCCCATTGACTTATATACAAACTTGGCAGGTCTGAGATGCCAGATTTTTGGATTCTGACTTTTTCCATCCTCGGAATTTTTTTTTTTTTTCACTAAAAATTTGGATTTTATAGTAAAAAAACACCCTGAATTTTTCGAGTTTTTGGCATTCAGACTTTAATAAATAACCCCCTTAAAATTTCCTGATGTCAAGGTGTCGAGTACATTTTGGCAACTTCTACCTTCATAAAAAAGTGTGTATGTTTGTCCAAATGTTGTCTGAGAATTCTGGGAGTTGTAGGCGAACAACTGCTGGTAGGCCATATGTTTAACATCTGTTGGAATCAGCAGCCACTGTTTGGCCTTTGTCTAGTGTTAGAGTTCTCTAGCTGATGATCTGATCTTAAGGGGAAAAAGTAATAAATGCTCTTAATGGAAAAAATATGTGCAGTGTGAAAAATTGCAGCGGCAGTGTGAAAGCACGACAACAAAGGGTCCTACAGAACCACAAACAAAGTGTTGGAACCATCAAATTTTACACAGGAAAAATGATCATACATTATTGCGTGCTTCAAATATGTTATTCTTGGGCTTATTACGAACAAATATCTATCTGTTCCTGCATATTTCCCTGTTAGTGTTTGGTTTCCTTCCTGAGATACCTCTATAGGTCAGATGAACATCAGAGTTTTATGGAGCCTCATTCCGATTCCCTGTGCTGAGGGTGTCGATCAGAGGGCCTGAGAGACTATCTAGGCTGTGTGTTTATTGGCTGCCCTGATTATTCTAATCAACAGAAGTCTTAAGGTCATTTACCCAGAAATTAAAATGCTGCCATATTTCCTTTTTTCTTTAAATTGTGTTTATCATGTTTCCATGTCTCATATTTTAACATCACATCTATACTTGATCAACATTTATCCAGAGCTCTAGATATATTTTATTTGGCAAATCCATTGGCTCACAGGAAGGGCAGTCTCTGGATTGAGCCACAGTAGTCTCAGTGAGACAGTTTAGTTTTACATTTTATGTATACTGCTCTAATATTTTAACAGTATAAAATGCCTTAAATTCACTTTTTGTTAATTCAGTTCAATCTGTGAAAAAATATAATGTATGGAAAAACAAGCAATATGTTTTTACTCTACAGGACTGGATTGCCTAATGTTATATACACATACAGGTATGGGACCTGTTAGCCAATATGCTCGAGACCTGGGTTTTTTCCGGATAATGGATCTTTCTGTAATTTGGAGCTCCATACCTTAAGTCTACTAGTAAATCATGTTAATTTTAAATAAACCAAATAAGCCGATTCTGCTTCCAATAAGGATTAATTATATCTTAGTTTGGATCAAGTACTATGTACTGTTTTATTATTACAGAGAAATTCTTTTTTTTAGAAATTTGGGAGTCTATGGGAGGCAGCCTTTCTGTAATTCAGAACTTTTTGGATAATGGGTTTCCGGATAATGGATCCCTTACCTGTACTGTATACAACATTTGGTTTGCTATTGTGTAGGATAAAACATAGATTTGCACACCTGTGTTCATCATCATGAGTTATGTACATCATGTGTACAAAGTCTGTTTTAAATCTTATGGCTGTAGGCACTAACACTGGCAGTTGAATTGCATGGAAATGCTCTTATTTTGGTTAGCATTTTGTGCCATGTATAGCTAGAATACCTGTTATACTGTAAAATATATTACATATATATTTTATAATAGTTTTATTGAAGAAGCTTTCAGTTTCACCACTTTCAAAATATGTAAGTTATTTTTCTCACTCTTTGATCTCGCAAGAATTGCCCTAACATTAGAATCTCAAATTTCTGGTAAAGGTCACTGCAGCTTGCTCTACACCTGTAATTCATAAAGCAGCTATTTGATCTTACTAATATAAATTAGTTAGAGCTTTCGCTCCTCGGCGATGAGCACAAAATAAGAAGCGTAGAAAAGCCTGTTTTGCAAACTGGAATATGTAACATATTGCAACAACGGAAACTAATCTTGAAATCTTCTGGCAGAAGGGAATTCAGGCACATTTCAGGTCACTGTGGGATAATGTGTTCAACATGCCATAATTCTTTACTTCATTAACTTTAAGGGAGCAACTCCACGGGCGATTTCGGCACAATTCGACGCGCAAAAACGCAGGCGTCATGTCAGATGCAATGGAAAAAAAAGATGGAAACGTCGGATGAAGTCTCAGCATTCATCCGACACGACTGGCGGATGCAGGTGCAGCGTCTACATCCGACAGTCGTGTCAGATGAACGCTGCGACACCATCCGACGTTCCAGTTGCTTACCTTATTTCCGTTGCATCTGACTTGATGCCTGCGTTTTTGCGCATCACGTCAGATCCTCCCTAAAAAATGCCTATTAGGATATGCTAAGTAGTATTGCTTGAATGGATCATACAGGTATGGGATCCGTTATCCAGAAACTTGGTATCCAAAAAGCTGTGAATTGAGGAAAGGCCATCTCCCATAGACTCCATTTTATCCAAATAAGTACACATTTTTTATAAATGATTCCTTTTTCTCTATAATAAAAAAACAGTAGCTTGCACTTGATCCATCCTAAGATATAATTAATCCTTATTGGAAGCAAAACCAGTCTATTGGGTTTATTAAATGTTTAAATTAATTGTAAGTAGACTCATGGTATGGAGATCCAAATTATGGAAAGATCCAGAAAACCCCAGGTCCCGAGCATTCTGGTTAATAGATTACATAACTGTATGCGCTATTTAACCTCAGTAAAACATGCAGAATTGCCTTTTGTATGCACAGAACTTCCATTCCCTACATATTTACATCCATACAAATGGGGGATCTTATTGCTTGACTCAGAGACCATTCTGCTATATGACAATATTACGCTGAGATCTGTGCAATATACCCTGAGGAAGGTACTAAGGTGATACTTATACACTTATGCAAAGATAAACAATAGATTTCTGTTTCAGTGTATTTCGCTTTATTTCCCCCCTAACTACTCCCTGCTTTCCTTTGTAGAAGAACTTTCCAAATGTTAATTAACCAGTCCCATATCTTTATTATAAGACAAGCCCTGGATGCTTTAACTTTTTTGCATGCTGAATAATTAACAAAGCAACCCTCGGGCAAATTTAAAGCTCTATAATATAGTGAAGAAACATTTGTAGCTGTCAGTCTCACTTTGTATCATTCATGTTTTAGCTAGGGGTGGCTCGTTCAGACCTCAGGCATAGTCTAGTCATGTTATGTAACCACAGATACTGCAAGTCCTATAGAACCCAGTGAACCTGATGCAAACAATTCACTTAAAGAAGTCATATATAAGCATCAACATATACCACTGACTATCTGACTGTGGACAGATACTTTTACAATTCAGTAGCTCAAGTTAATTACGTGAAAATCTGCAGTTAAAAATACCCCATGTAATTATTGACCAAAGTATGTGGTTTGTTGCTCTTGTTCTCGCACAGTCATGTAAGTGTCACCCATGCACCGAATTCATCCAGCTATTTTTCAAGCAATATTTGAGGGTCCAAGGTGACCCACAGCCCTTCTTGTTACATTCAGTTCACAAGAATATTGACATTTTGGTCACCAAGTATTGGTGACGAAAACCTGTAATTTTGTTGTTAGCATAAGTTATTTATAAGATCATAATGTCAAATATTAAATTTCAATGCCCTGTCATTTTTTTTGGCTAAAATCTTAGTGTTCATTCAGGAAGGATTTAAAAAATCTGTAATGCATAATACTGTTGACACGCCGAGTACAGCAATTAAAGCATTAAGGTCACAAGCAAGCGCCCAGCATCATCTGATTAAAAGATTTGTGATGGTAGTGCAATATGTCAAGCATGGAATATGAGGAACCTCTCTCATGGCAGAGTATGCATTTACTTCATAATGAATGTGTTGATACATGAATTCTACTGTTGCTATAAATGGTATTACTCTGGAAACACTTGAGGGACTGGTGGATAGCAACTTTCAATTAAAGAGCACAATGCGGTCAGATGTTAAATTAGTGTTAAGAAGTCTCAGACAGAACAGGTTCACAGTACCCTCATCTCCATCTTAATCATAGGTCACCAAACATACATAACATAAGATTTTGAAATAAGCAATCTTAAAGCTTTAAAATTTATATTTCTAGTAATCAAGCACATATGTCCTTTTTCTATATTGAAACAGCCACCTTGATGTGAACTATATTTAGCCGAATACCCTTTGGAGTAGGATTATTCACATTATTTAAATTAGTCTTTAATTCTAGTCATGGCGCTGATTTCAAGCAGTTCCCAGTATATGAATTGACAAGGTTTATGAGCAGAAAAAATGTGGATGAAAACAGATGATAACAGCCTGTAATCTGCTGTACTGCTTGTCTAGGATTCAGTGTCATGTTTCTGCCTCAACACATGTACCAGACTTCCAGCAACCCAAAAACTGTCCATGCACTTCCGGTATAGTCAATTAAACCTATATTCCTTTATTACAATGTTTTATATGCCTTTAAAATGCAATTCCCTGACAAGAGCTGATAACAGCATCTGCTTTTTCAAGCAATGGCTAAAAGAGTCATTCAGTTTCCTGGGCATGAAAGTCGCTTTGAAATGCATGTATATAAAAGATGTCATTTAATAAGCACTTCCATGTTCTGAACTCTAATTTCAACTAAAACTGATGAATATTTGCTAAGCGGAAGGACACAACTAGCCCTTACAGAGCAGACTGCAAGCAATGCCTAGCCTTACTAATGATGTTGTTGTTGAATGCAAACAAATCCAGTATCAGACTGGGCCAGTGGGATACTGGGAAAAACCTGTGGACCCCATTGACCTAGGCCTGCACCCTGCCCAATACTGTATGTGGTCCCTACCAGTGATCATGACAAGATGAAGCTAAAACATGTACAGGTGGATGTGAGGGATCTGAGACAGGATGAAGTTGGGTTTGATTTTGGCTGTAGCTTGGGTCTGGGGGGCTCGCAACAGGGATGAGGTGCCCATGGGGAGGGGGGTCCTGAGGTAGCAGCCCTGGTGGGCCCCACACACCCCAGTTCCACACTGAACAAATACCAACATTCCATTATCTAGTGGAATGACTTCCCAGAAGTTTAGAGCAAAGGCAGGAGCAACTTCAATACTCTTGGTTTATAAGATCTTTCACTGGCAAGTGCCAGACACCTGGCCATATAGTATATATTAACATTATATAAATAAAGGATTTTAGTATAATTAACAATGGTCTGGAGTTTTTTTCATGTTCAAACCAAATACAGCCTATTTCATGTATGACCACGCAGAAAAAAATGATCTGCTGATAAATGAAAAATGCTCTGTTCTTTTGTAGATGTTGATGTATAAATAATACAACACAAACTACAGTTCGTAGCCAAATGGAAAATGGTGTTTGCCATTTCTGAGAAACTCATCATTTAAACTTTATTGCAGTAGAAACAGCTGGTGGTCTCCCCATTTACCCACTTATTAAAGCAATACTACTTGTGTGGCCAGTTTTCAATTTAGTGGAAATTCTAGTAAACAAAAGTAATGTAAATGTGAATATATATACTTTTTATGTAAGTCTATAATGACGGTTCCCATTTAATTTCATGGGTATAATTTCCATTTTATTTTAATAGCAAAAGCAATGTATTCTCTTGGAAGGAAAACTATACTTTGAGATCATAATTGTAAGCATATTTTATTTGGACAGGTACGAGTAACAGTTCTGGAGTGGGCAAGCCAATAGCTGTATTGAAAATAATTCAATGGAATTAAATAAACTACAGGAGATGGATATTCTGTACACAGTGCTTAAGTGTCAGGGATAGTGGGGGTAAAAGCACAACGTCTGATTTTCTTAGAGAGAAGAAATGATGTATAATCTGTGTTCTTGCCCCTAATTTCATTCTTTTTCTGATCAACTCTTGGCATCAGAAGCGGATTTTTTTATTTATTTACAAAAATTGCTTACATTGGGTATAGTCATTCTAATACATATATCACCATGCAGGGGCGTAACTACCGGGGGAGCAGGGGGTGCAACTGGGCCAGGGCCCGCACCCCCTTAGGGCCCCCCGGTAGATCGCTCGCGCTGCAGCTGGCTGGAGTCGGCTGCAGCGTCAGGAAAAAAATCACGCAGACGAGGGTGGGGGCGGGCCTGGCTTCACGGCCTGCACCAGGGCCCGCCCCCACCAAGTTCCGTTACTGTCACCATGTCACAAGTAAACTCACTGCTTCCTGTAAATTCATTTAAAGGATGTGGTTTTGCCATTTCCAAATAAAAATTGCTAAATGCACAATACCGTTTTATGGCTTTGAGGCATAATTAGTTGCCAAATGAAGGTGATTTATTTCCTATCGAGGAAGCAAGAAAGCCGTTTAATCAAACACGGTAAATAAAATTACCTTGATTTGAGAAGAGATTTTTCATAGCAAATGTATAAACCCCATTTTTATACTGTACTACTCACTTCTTTATGGGATTGCCAGACACTTCAGACTAAAGAGTCCCATTCTTTCAGGGATGTTTTGTTCATTTGTAATTTTACAATAAAAACACCCAGGCAGGTTAGAAAATGCCATTGGCCGAGGACAGGATGGGCACATTAAGGTTGGCCCTTTGCTTATGGATGTGCATAGTCATGCATTATGAATGGGGCCAAACTGACGAAAGATCTGCTTGTTAGCTGACCTGGTCAAATTAGTGGATCTTTTGACATATATTAGGATTTATTTTTGGGACAAATATTGGTAAAGAGAAAGTTGAATAGTTCAAATTAATAAGTAAGGGGCATTTTTATGAAGCCTCGATTTTTCCTGTCGAGGAAAACTTGAATTTTTAGAGGAAAGAAAAAAACTAAATTTTTACAGATTTATTATACCCCATTGCTGCTAAAATCAGACTCCGAAAACATGTCAAGGTTATGTAGAAGTCAATGGCAGATGTCCCTTTTATAATTTAAAAAGAGGTTTCATAAATTTGAGTTTTAGTAAATACACTTCTAAAAACCCATAAGATTGAATAAAAATAATAGTATTTGAAATCATTTAAAAGAAAATTAAAATCTCCAATATAATAAGCAAATTGTGAATGATTTAATCTCAACAATTTGTGTTAATTGTCCTAAAGGGCCTGATCTTGCTTCATTGACATTCACTGAAAGGCAGATGCATTGTGCCAAGGCGGCTGAAAGCTTTTTGGGAGTCTTTTTGAAGAACAAGTCATTCCACAGGTAGCTAACAGCACATCATTATTTTCACACATGAGTTCCAACAAGGGATCTAGTGTGCATGAAACTAAAGCTGTTGAGTAAAGTTACTGAGGCAAGGTAGAGCAACGGAAAGCCTTTGTTCTTTTATCCCCTTTGAGTTCTCTGTCCGAAGGATGGCTACGTTTCCAGCAATCTCCTCCATTCATTTGTCTACCTTTGAAACTGTAAACTTCTTTATGTTACTATGAACTGAAAGACTATGGTTTCAGTGTGGGTATGTCTGCTGCATTTTGTAGAGCCCAACTGTGTTCACAATGTTTGCTTTGCATTAATGGGATATAAGTAGATAAAATGGAAATCCCCCAAGCTCTCTAGGAAGTTATTTTTATTAGCAGAACATTGAGGTGCATTTATACACAGATACACATCTAAACCTGGCAAAAGCTCTGTGTTTGTTTTCAGGACAAAGGCTCCCTATAGAGGCGAATCCAGTCTTTCCAGTTTCATGTTAAGGAGTTGCATAATCTGACATTTACATGAATATTGCAGAAGCTTTGGCTACTACTAAATTAAGTTTTAACGGGGATATCTAGACTGTAAGAACATCACTATGCTTTGAACTTGAGTTTTGTTTATTTATCAAAAAATAATAAAGGATTTACGTGTTTATGTGATTGAATAGCTACCACTTGCACGACTGAATTTGATAAAGTCAGAATTAAAAATACATACCAGATTTTCATTTATGGCAAATGCTTCAGAAATTAAATATGTTACAAAGTAAGCCCAAAGGGACTAATTTGGTTTGTATTTAAGTAATTAAATTCATGCTGTCTCACCAGTTGAAATGCGTGTGCTTTATTTGTGAGTTTCACAATACAACATTTTTTTCCTGCTTCATATGACATGAGCTAATTACTGATTTCCATTAGAGAGTATCAAACATTAATACTAAGTTGTTTGCAGCAGGAAAGAAATAATCTGTTTTTCCAAAACTAAAAACAAAGAAATAGCACTTATTTGGGTATGTGTTTATAGCTATCACAAATCTCCATAAGAAGAAATTTGGTAATTGGGCCACAGACTGAATTGACCGAAAACATACAAGGGCCATAAACAGTATGGGTACTCTATGTTGTTAAATTTGTTTAGGCTAGTAACCCTAAATATCGAATAGAAGGAATTAAACCTGCTGATCTGCCATATATATACCAGTAGATTGTGCTTCATCAGATTAGATTTTCATAACATGCACAATCCACAAGATGACCAATATTCATAGTATATAGATATTCAATATAATCATTGGGCAACCATTAATGTGCTGATAATCATACAAAAATGTATTCTTTGTAAGAACATAGACAACATTAACCTTCTTCTGGCATCTCATAATGGAATTATCAACACACAAGCCCTGTGAGAGTTTATACGGAGCACGTGGCCATCCAAAAAAACTCAAGACAACAAATGAGTTATTGCAGTATTGAGTATTGAGAAAAAAAAAAGAGAAATTTACAAAATGATCCTATCATTTATAAATTGGATACTTTTACCTTTAAACAGCAATGTTAATATTTAAGAAAAGGCAAATATACAGAGACAATAAACCACACCCAAATGCTGTACTGTCTGTTTAAGGTAGAATAAACAGTTAATTCATAAATAGGCAGCTTTACCTTTAAACACTGCAAAGGCATAAACACTTAAATTAAATATTTATAAATGTTATTTAAAAAAAAAAAATCACATAGGAACAGGAATGTGTTCTCAATATGTATAAGTAAATTATCTTTTTAAACATTAAGATTATTGACTTTGAAGGGAGGGGGAAAGGCAGTTGTGATTGTCATTGGGAAAGGTTACACCCATGACATTTGGCTTAGTAAACTGAATTTTCAGTGATGTCATTCTGTATTTAAGTCTAGCTTTCTAGTGCTAGTAACAAAAAATATACAGAATTTTGAAAAAAAAATGGACTATGACTTCCACAATGCTCTGAAATTGTGAATTTCAGCATGTAGACACATTGCTGTTAAGGAAATTCAAGCCTGGATTGCTAAGGGCATGAGTTTGGGTTGTTTGGTGACTGCATGTGGGACAGTTGTGAAAATGCTCTAACATTAATTAAGGGACCCCTAACAAGGCAACGGATACACTATATGGCCAAAAATATGTGTAGGTCTTCCTGTCCTATATCTCATTCCAAAACCAAGGATAACAAAATTAAGTTTATCCTTCCTTTGCTGATAAAATAGCTTTTTTGGAAAACTTTCCATAAATGTTGGCACATTTAGTGGGATTTGCTTGCAATCATAGTTAAGAGGTTGGCACTGATGTTGGACAATCAGGCCTGGTTGAGGTCAGGGTTTTGTGCAGCCCAGTCAAATTCTTCCATTTCCATCTCTGCAAACCAATTGTGAATGAGGTTATTATCCTACTGAAACAGAAAAGAGCTTTCCCCAAAACATTTGCACAAAGTAGGAAACTAGGAATTGTCAAGAATACCATATCATTGTATGATGTAGAGGCATTGACAAAGGGGTGGTAATGAAGGATGTGTTTTTTTTCAAAAAAAAAAGCAGTTCTAATAATTGGATATGATGTCCACTTACTTTGAATTATATAGTGTATGTGAAAACATTGCATCAGCCCTACAGTCAAACTTTCTCCCCAGATCTCCCAATAGCTGACCTTCAAGAAGGTTTTTTTGTACTTTTGTTATTGAGAATGGTAAAGTTGTGGAATTCTGTTTCAGACGTTGTTGTATTGGAAGATAACTGCATCATTCATTGATTGTACAAGGAGGAGGACATGGAGGTGGTTATGGTTTTTCTTAATTTGACTGTTTGTTATGACAACTTCAGTCTGCACTAGGTGTAAGAAACCGCTCTTTAATTGCCACCAAAGTTATAAACAGATGTTTTGAATACAGGCTAAAAAGACACTTTCATCTGGAACTGCATCTTTCTGCATATTGTTAAGGGTAGTCTACATGAATAGTGCGGTTTAATTTTAATGCATATAGCCGATTGACAACCTGTGAAAGATCTATTTGACAGTATTTGTGCTTCAATTTTGAAGAAATTTTGGACCTGACATTTTAATTTTCTAGCTGATTTTGTTCTCTGGCAGATGGAAATCCATGTGTTGTAATTTGCTTATGTGTAGAGAACGTGGTTTTGCTTTATATGCCTGGTGAATGGTTGAAGGCACATGGTTGCTTTCTTCTGTTAGGGTTAAGTAATTTTTGTGCCTGGATGCTCCCATTGATGGTCTCCTTTCCTCCTAACAGAAACTAAAGAGTGTAAGCTATATTACTGGCCAGAGCTGCTGCTGTACTTCATTTTTCTCCCTATCTGTTCTTCAAGCCACCGTCAGACACCAGCTAGAGATCACCAGTGTTTTCTCACTGCCCGTGGCAGTTTTATCTGCTTTCATTTGGTTCCATCTTTTAGTTGAGAGCAGGATGCTAAAAAGGACAGCTTAACATACTGTTAGTGTGAGATCCTGTGGGGCTTCTCCTGAATGTGTAATGTCACACATATATTTTCTCTTAAGAATGTATTCATGTATATATTTGCATCCTTTTTGCTAATTTTTTATAGCTCATGTCAAGTAGAATAAATTGAAAGGTCAAAAGTTATTCATTGGAAACAAAGCCACACATTATCACGTAATTATGATGTGCTAACAACCTTTTTTCTTTTCCATTCTTACAGCAAAGCCTGGAGAGCAACCTAACCAACCTCATCAAAAGGAACACAGAAATGGAAATGCTGTTGTCTAAGCTCATTCAGACCTGCCAGAAGGTGGAGGTGAGTACAAATTGGAATGGAATTACATTTGAGAGGGTGTCATTTCATCAGCAGTATTCAGAAATAAAACTGGCCTGAGGTAATTGAAAAGGGAATTTGTCTGGTTATCAGGTCTTATGTTGTTTTCGACTGATTTTTAACTTGTGCCAAGTTGCTCACAGATTTATCCTATCACAATTGCCCTATGTCTGTCTCATTTTGGAATACAGCAGGGAAAGTTAGCTATCTACTAATTTATGGTAACAGACTTGTGTGATGGTAATGTGCAGAGCTACTAGTTGCCTATTCTTTATATTTATAAATATGTGTATCAGTAGGGGGGGCTGCAAAGGCAGGCCCCGATTTGTTGTGAGGCCACAAAGGCCCTGGCCTAGAGTGGCTAAATATTAGGGGCGGCCAGTCGCTTTCAGGGGAACACTGGGGACGCGCAGCTCCACATGGCTCATGGGAGGTGGGGTAGTGCAGGCTGCCTGGTGGTAGGACTGCGCGGCCAAGGGGCACCCACCCAGGAAATCCGGGCCTGTGCAAAGGGGACCTAAGATTTCAGTCCAGGGTTAAAGTGACCTTTTTTTAATTCAGCCTTCTTAAATATCTTCCCACTCCCACTTTCATGCCATAACTTTATCCTGTCAGTGATGCGTGGTAATTACCCCCTGCTTGTTGAATTATGGGTGGCCAGGGATGGATTCATGCACAGGATACCCTAGGCTATAAAAGATGTATATAAGAAAACAGGGAAGCTTACTGGTTTAAAGCAGCTGTGTGAAGAGATAAAGAATGTACACAAATAAAAGTCCTCGGGGGGGGCGGAGGAAGAAAAGAGGTGAAAAGGCGGGGGGGGGAGAAAAAAAGTCCAGGTACTCCAAAGGTTAAATACAAATGGTTCAATAATCCAAGGGTTAAATGCAAATGGTCCGATAGCTCCAACAAGTTTTGCATGGGGTGCTGCCTCCTTAAACTGCTGGTCCAGAGCAGGCAAAGTCTACAAATAAACATTTCCAACTGTGTAAAATTGTATCAGCACCTTTATTCAGATAAAGCTATATTACACTTAAAATTTAGCAGAGAATAATCTTTTATCAGAAAAGTCCATTCAATATGTTCCTAATGCATTTCCTCAGTGACCCTTGAGAATATTTTCTGTGTAAATATAATTGCTATTAATGGGGTGGTTCACCTTTAAGTTAATTTTTAGTATTCCATAGCATTTTCCGAACAGCTTTGCAAATGTTCTTTATTATTTTTTTCTGAATTATTTGCCTTCCTCTTCCTCAACTTTCAGCATTTAAGAGGGGGTCACTGACCCGGACAGCCAAAAAACCATTGCTCTGATATGCAACAGTTTTGTTATTATTGTTACCTTTCATTATTTATCTTTCTATTCAATCCCTCTCCTATTCATATTCCAATCTCTCATTTAAACCACTGTCTGGTTGCTAAGGTAAACACTACCCCAGCAACCACATCCCAGCTGAAATTACAATCTGGAGAGCTTTTGAACAATAATTTAAGTAACAGAAGAACCACAAAAAATAAAAAAATGAAAATCAATTGCAAATTAATTATCTGTGTCAGTCTAAAGTTAAAGGTGAACAACCCCATAAAGAGAATCATTTGTCAATCTCTTTCTATTCTCTGCACTTTTTGTTCTGGCTCTTGAAACTATTTCAGAACAGTGAGAAAGAGACTAGCAACTCCTGCTTTCAATTGTGATTATATTTATAAAGAAACCATATAAATGTGTACTGTATATTGAAAAGTTGCTGATTACATTTTCTTTTATTATAAAAAAAAAATGTCTCTTTCATTCCACTTCCAACTGGATACTTTTCATAATAATGCAGCCCTTGATATTATGCACATTTTCTTTATTTTCTGACACATCTGACACAGAAACATAATGCGTGTATAACAGTAAAGCATTTAGCACTGCATCTCTTTGAAGTAGCTTTTCCTATGTAGCTTTACCCATTTTAGGATTAGAAGCACAAC
This sequence comes from Xenopus laevis, assembly GCF_017654675.1. NCBI lineage: Eukaryota > Metazoa > Chordata > Amphibia > Anura > Pipidae > Xenopus > Xenopus laevis. Next base: position 80,082,412 of record NC_054373.1, on the reverse strand, counting down.
AGAAGTTGATCAAAGCAAAGACACAAAGCACTTGTTATACCTTCTATATAAGAACTGCAGTTATTATAATAAATATTTAATTTGGTTTGGTATTTTAGCACTTTAAAGCTTAATGAGCAATCAGTGTTGGTGTTGCATATCTTCCCAAAACTCACCTGAAAATAAGCCAATTCTTGCTCAGTTCTAAATGCTATAACTGGGGTGTCCAACCACCCAGTGGCAACTAGAGGAACTTTACTTATCATGCATTCAACATATGGGTTACCACAGGATATAATATGTCTGATGTCTTATATACAATTGGAAAATACTATAATACAATTGGAAAATACTGTAATCCAACATTTTGTTTAGCCTGTGTGTATAAAACATGATTTGATATGGTACGTTGGCTTTATCATTTTTACAACTCTACTTTTAAAAGCAGACCTTTATATATTGGGGAAAATTCACTAAAGGGTGAATTTTTACCATCCACCGCTTCGCCACATTCCGCGCCACTTTGCCAGATGCAGATTCATTACTACACTAATTCACCAAAATGTGAAGTTGCATCTCAGCAGCTGAATGCTGGTGAATTTTCTCTAACGTTACTTCGGCAGTGCATTTCAAAGCAAAGTTTCGCTAGCATTCATTTCTGCCTATCAAAACTTTGTTAGGTCAATTTTAATGGGGCAGGTGCATAAAAGTCTTATGGACTAGTTTATTAGTGATGTTGGTGCAAATGTTTGAAGTAGCCACTTTTTAATACAAATGTCCAAGTAACCATAATAAAAACATAAAAGATCATCTAATACCCTAGACATGAGCCCACCTTAAAACAAATGTACCATGCCCCTCAAATGTCTGGAAAAATTTTTTAACACAAAAATCTTGAATAGTTCGGACTTTTGAAGGCAATCCCACTTTAAAAAAGTAACAGTCAGAATTTTTTACAACTTTATGAATTTCCATCACAGATTTGGCTTTGTTTTATCAGTTCACCTGGTCTAAGGTGTTGAAGGACACTGGCGAAAGAGCTAATTTACATTAAAATTCCCACTTTAGTGAATCTGTGGAGTAACGACCGTTTGACAGAGCCATAGGGTGTGAATGCACGCTAGTATAGGTTGCTAGCGAATTGTCCTCTATGCGTGTTAGTAAATTGGCGATGTGCCTGTGGATGGGATTTCTGGCTAATTGTCATTGGCAACGGCCACTTCGCCCTTTAGTAAATCTGCCTAAAGATGTTGTAGCATATATTAAGAAAATGAATTAACATTTATGTAATAAAAGGCACTACATACAGGTAGATGCACCCCCATGCAATTTGGGTTCAATAGTAACTGCAACCAGCACAACACATATCTGTAATTAATAAACACACATCTCTAAAAAAAAAAAAAAGTATTTTCAACAAAACACCAAAAATTATTACATTACACTTTCTGTAATAAGTAGCAAAATATTTTATAAATGGAGATTGGCGAATTTTTTCGCCTTGTTTTGTCACGGAAATGACGCCAATAGACTTATATGGTGTTGTGCTTCAAAAAAATTTTGATGTCCATAGACTTTAATGGGCATCGGAGACATTTCACCAGCAGCAATTTTTTGGCGAAACGAAGCGGGTCAAATTCGCCCAAGCCTACTTATAAATGCTTAAAGATGGCAGATATTGGCCACTGCTTTAGCCTTTTCAAACCTGTTAGCAAACTGTCCAGTGTTCAAGGCCAATATGGTCAATTCAAATGTAATCAGTCAGACTGGACAAAAAAATCTATTCACACAGGGTGTACAAAGGGGACATATAAGTTATCTGCAGCCAACTAACTACAATTCGCCATGATACTAGATCAGCCGGATTTGGCCCACCACTTCAGTAGTCGAATTGGGCAAAAACCCTAATATCTGTTGACCGTCACAACCCTCTCACTCTCACCTTCTCATTCTGATCCTCATTTCTCCGGCTACACTCTTGGATAGACTTTAGTAAGTTACCATATATTTATATTTGGTTTACAACTGGATAATTTTAGCAGTTTAAACTAATAAACAGATTCCAAAAATTAATAGTGAAATTGCCCAGACAGAATTTGGGTGGCCAATAAAATATGCGAAAACAAACCAGTTTCAAATGATTTTGTTTCATTCTGCCTGAGAACCATGGAAAATGATTTGGATATTTTAAAAGACCATATAGAATATAGTTGATACTTTCTTGTCTTTGGCATTGTTCCCGGAGCAAAGGCTCAAAACCACTACTTTGGACCCAATTTAAGCCCTGCTAAGTGTCTCATAGTGTACTTATATGGAAATATGGCCCAGGGTCAGGGTAAAACCTCTCATAAAAGTAGTTTTGTGTAATGCAGGCCTGAGTTTATTAACTTTCCAGATTTAGACCTTACATTCTAGCTGTAAAATATCAACATACCACAAATTGAAACAACCTTTGTAATAATGTAAGTGATCTATTGTTGCACTTGTAGCATCAGTTTGTGGTGAAATGCCCCCCCTACAAATATAAACACTTCTTCACTTCATCAGATATTATTCTCTTATGTTAATGCACACATACTAAAAGGGATTATAGAGGCTTGGATATCCCATAGTGTTCTGAAATACAAATGAATACTCTGTATCATTATAAGCTCTACTCACGGAGCGTTAATGGCGGAGCTCACCCAGACCAATGTGCCGTCCTGCTCGATCGCTGCTATCGCGATATGCCGGTCACTCCTCGCCGGCTACTATATCAAAGCCACAAACTGCTACCGAGGTTTGATGAAGTGCCCAGCTATGGGGCATGAAACGCGTTAGAATTGTACACCCTCCACTGTCATCCTTCCTATGTGTGATGTTAACTGTGCCGGATTCCTGGTATTCTTGATCTGCGCCTCGGTAGCAGTTTGTGGTTTTGACTCTGTATCATTATATCTGACATAAGAATCGTTTTGAAGTAGGAAATGTAGGCTTCACACCTTACAGAAATGCAGTTATAGTGAATGCAGTGATATTAAATGATTATAGTTATGCTCCAATTTTGAAAATTCTTTATTTGGTGACAAGTTTTAATTATTTGCTTCAATGAAAGATTTTATACAGTACCAACTATTAGCATATTTACAAACAACATGTTATAATGGTAAAAACTAGGGGTATGTCAGTGTCAGAGTGATGCATAGTTTATATGTGAATGCTTGGTTAATGTAAACCAGTATTGACCATATGTTATATTGAACAAAGAGAGTCTAATAGGTAGACATTAGGCCCCACTACCCATTTTTTTCTGTAATTCACATGCTCACATAATTCACATGCTCAAAGTATTTGGCACACTTTTAGACGTAGTGCCTTTAAATGGTAAAAGAAGGCTAAACAATCAAATCACACAAGTTGCATAGAGAAGTTTGTGACTGGGGTGACTTGAAATTGGTTATCACCCCCTCTTCCCGATACATTACATCCTTTCTGTAACCTATTACTATGCGTGCTTCTGTTCGCAAACCAATGACATTTATGATTTTTTTTACTTGCTGCATTGTGGCCTTTGACAAATATTGTAAAAATTGTATTCCACTTACCGAATATAGAAAGTTTCAAGCCTGTAGTACAGACACAGACATCTGCTGTGTTGAAATCAACAGGTATCTTTAAAGGGGTTATGTGACAATGAGCAAGCTGTAGGCAGTGAAATAAATATAAGCCCAAAGGAGGCAAAGCTTGCAAGTGTGAAGCGGTTCTGCTCAGAAATCAAAAGTTAACAAATTAATGTGTCGATACACTGTATAAGAGTGTATTTTCTTATATCCTGCAAAAGGTTGTTTCTGTTTTATTCTTACATAGGTCAGATTTTCTGCTGCATGAATCATTTTAACCAGTTAAATATTTTTTAAAAAAAATGTAAATCACAAGAAATGTCAAGATGCTGCTTTGGCTTGCTGCAAGTCTTTAGCATAGTCAACAAGCCTGTAGGCAAGGCTGGGTGAGATTTGTTCTAGATACTACTGAAAGCTAATTTTAAAGGTATTCTTGGGTGTTTTTTGGGGGGAAATGCTGTAATAGATCATCTTAAACGTGTGGCTGAATGACTGATATTGTCCTATAACTGTAAGTTTGTTACGGGCTAAGGGTGGCCCTAACCAAAGGTTGCACCTCCAACAGGGACTTAAGCTGAAGTAAGACACTGGCTTAGGGTCATTGAAATGAAATTTAAAACTCCATTTGAACCTCGCTAACAGAGCATTTCATGATAATATATAATAATGCTTAAATGCAGAAATATATGGATCCTTGCCTCACTGAGATCATTGAAACTTGCATTCACATATTGTATTTGATATGAGTTGGAAAAGAAGTTCATGTATTTGGAAAACTAGTATTTTTATCATTCCATTCTCAAATGCTCTTTTCTAGTCCATCACTTTGATGGACTAGACTGGAACTTGTCATTATGTTTTAACTGTAAATACTGGTTTCTGACAGATGCTCATGACAAGAATGCTAGGTCTATCTGACGGCATGAACAACCAGTAATTTTTGTTTATCAGCGTTGTTTTGGATTTGTGAGCGGATGAAAATTATTTCTATTTGACTGTGTAGAAAAATCAACTCCAAGTACACTGTTATTATCATGTCAGAGTAGTTCAGCATGTTCCTTTGATGTTTAGGAACACAAAAGAAAGGAAAGTTTTGCTAAAATTTCTGGAGTAAATCATACAGGTTTTTTAAAAAAAGGCCATGTGAAATGTTTCTTTTGGCTTTTGATCATATTGCTTCTGATTATTCTAAAAGTGGATTGGGTATTTGTTTTTTTTTTTGTTTTTTTTGCAGAATTGCAGAGGCAATTTAGCAAAATTAAAATTTGTGTAATGTTAGCATTTTTTCTACTTCGCATAAACTCAAATAACTTGAATGTTTGCTTCTTTATTAAAATATCCAAATATAAAAAATATGATTGAATAAAATCATGAAATAAAACAAAAGTAACTCAGTTTGTACTCATTTTCAATGGGTTAAACATTTTGAATTACATTGAAACGTACATTGAAAAATTTTAATTTAAGTTTTACATTTACCATAGACCCCTCCCATTGACTTTTACATGTTTTACAAAAATAGTTTTCCATTTTTGTGCACTTAATAATTATTGTATATTCGATTTTTAATGCATAATTTGAATTCAGGAGTTTTATTTTAAGAAAATTGCATAGCAGCCAAATGCTGCAGCAGACTTTAATGTATAGTTTTAAATGGACACTAAAGGGCAGATTTAAGCTGGCCGTAGATGCAAAGATCCGATCTTTTGAATCCTCGAACGATCGGACTTCCCCATCTCCCCACCTGCCACTAACCTTCAGTTTAAATAAAGTAGAAAAAGAACAGATCAGCCAATGTTCTGCCCCTGACAGCAATCGTACGAAAGTTATGTCCGACAAAAGCTAGTGACAGTCTCCCACTGAAAATCGTCCGATTGGCAATACATGCAGAGATATTATCAGCAGCCAAAAGAAATCTTTTAACCTGTCCGATCGACCAAACAACCTATCTCCATGGGACGAAAAATCTCAGGACTCTCCACACACGGTCCGAATCATACGAATCGAGGACTCATACAATCGGATCTTTGCATCTATGGCCAGCTGTAAGGGGGGGGGATTTTTTTCCCATGAACATGTTTTTGCCAAAAATAAAAAGCTTGCCATCTAAAACTTGGCAAGCTTTTTATTTTTTTATTTCCACTCATGGAAACACAGACACTTTTTTTTTAAACTTTTCAGAAGCAAGCCAAAGCAATTAGTTGCAGAACAATTGTCTGCAATTGTTTTGCACAAGCCTTGGCCTCGAGGGTTCATAAATGATCTATTCTGTTTCCATTGTGCTTTATACATAGTACATTTTTATAGGATATTTCTATGATTAAATAGAGCGGTTTGTTCCTTTCCATATACTTTGATATACCAAGTCACACTCCATACCATACAGGTAATGGATCTGTTATCCGGAAACCCATTATCCAGATAGCTCTGAATTATGGAAAGGCTGTCTCCCATAGACTCCATGTTATTCAAATAATGATTTCCTTTTCTCTGCAGTAATAAAAGTGTACCTTGTACTTGATCCCAACTAAGATATAATTTATCCTTATTGGGGTGGAAGCAAAACCAGCCGCTTGGGTCTAGTTAATGTTTACATGATTCTAGTAGACTTAAGGTATGAAGATCCAAATTACGAAAAAATCCATTATCCAGAAAAACACATTTCAGGGAGCTGTTTTACAATACTTTGTAATACTCCAGAGATGCTTCTCAAAAATGTATCAACTAAATGTTGCAAAATGTTAACAGTTTAGAGTCTGCACCTAAATTACTGAGCTGCCAGACTGAAACACCAGAGACCGCCCCTAGCCATCCTCAGGTCTGCCCTTCTTCCCCGCTACACTATTCATCTAATCCAAGGGCTGCAGTCCCTTCCTGGCAAAACTCCATGACCCTGCCCCTGAAATGTCACAACCAGGCCCTTAAAATAGCACAACCCCGCCCCTCTCTGGCCCGACCCCCACCCTCTACGTCACCGGCTGGTAGGGCCAGAAATAAAAGGTGGCAACCCAGGCTAGGGAAGGCATATAACAGCAACATACAGTTTAGGCTAATGGGCTAACGGGACCGCACGTGTAGTGAGCAAAGTGCAATATCTAGCATAGTTGCATGTTTTTTCCCAGAATTCCAGCATCGGTATTGGCACCAGAGAGAGTTGCACCTGCCTAATTGTGGTCTATGCATCAAATTTACTGCAATTGTGCTCATACCTCAACATGCATCAGATGCAGTTTGCACTGAAAATTTCCAGAAGGCATAGCTTCTGCTGCAGATGTGTGTGATTCTTTAGGAAAAAAAGGGCCTGGGGAGAACACTGGTCATACCCTAGGGGTAAATTTACTTTGCAGCCATCACAACACTTTGCCAGGAGAAAATTTGCTCAGACTGCGCGAATTTACTAAAAGCGAAGTTGCATCCAGGGCACCGAATGCTGGCAAATTTTATCTAACGTTACTTCGCCAATGCGAGCAAATCCTAGCACAACTTCGTTAGAGGTCTAATTTGCATATGGCAAGAAATTTAAAGTTGGACGTATATGTTGCAGCAAAAACATTACTTTACACAAATCCAGGGAACTTTAATAAAGACAATGGAGTTTTTATAATGCCCTACACATAAGCCCACAGTATAGTTAATGTTCCATATGTTAGAAAATGTATAGAGGAACCTAGTTACCCAAAAAAAAATTTAAGGACTTTTGCAGGCTATCACTCTGAAAAAAGGTAAAGACCCAGCATTTTTGGACTTAGAAACCTTTTCCACTAAAAGTGTTCCACTAAGTAACAGAAGAATGAGGAAGATCTATGTACTCCATTGCACTTCGCCAGGTCAGAGCTGGCGAAGGCAAGTCTGGCGAAAGAGATAACGTTCCACATCTTAGTGAACTCACCATTCACCAGAGCGAAAATATAGCTGGCTATAGAGTGCAAATAAGCACTAGCGTCTGTCTCTTTCACTAGCAAAGTGACACCTGCGCCCATTAGTAAATCAGCGAAGTGCCTAAATACAGTAATGCTGGCGAATTGTCGCCAGCTTTAGTCACTTTGCCCTTTAGTAAATCTACTCCCTATTGTCTTTCTACCTTGTATAAAGTAAACAACTTTTTATTTTGAGTATAGTCTCTGGCCTTAAAAGTTATGGAAACCTTAGGCTGGCTAAACACAGATTAACACAGAATATTTGAATCATCAGTTATCAAACTCTGGTCCAGATTCAATTCAATGAGAAAAAGTTCTCATTGTTTATCACGTGAAAACTCATGGACGAAATTCAATTAGAAGAGAAAAACGTCTCCTAATTCAGTTCTAGTTTTTCCCATAGACTTCAATAGAGGTTTCATGTGATAAATCGTGAGACGTTTTTCTGAATTGCATCTCAGATCGAATCTCGTCTATGACTTTTCACGTGATAAACCTTTTTTGCATGCTTTTGTTTAAATGAATAAGAGCTGCCATATTCTTTTTCCATTGCAAATTTACAGTTTGACTTTTGTTTTTATGCTTATTACAGATTATTCTCCACAGCCAGGTCAGCCATCAGCAATAATAATAAAACCTTGTACCAATTGAGGTTTTTCGCTTCCCAGACTAGTGCAGGTGTTGGGGGCTGAACATTATGGTGGGAACAAAGGCCAAACTCTTAATAACCAGGAAGTGAGTTATTGTCCCTCAGGACAAAGAGGGGAACTCATCAAAGCTGTTTCTACAGCCCTTTTTTTTCTAAACGCTAAATTTACTATGCATTTAACTCAATGTTTTTTTCCTGTTATAATTCCAGTGTTTGCTGTTCAGGAAATGATATATGATTTATACTTGAAGATGATTCTCATTACAGTATTAAGTAATGCAACTTGACGATTAAAATAAGCTGCTTGTGTTTTCAGTTCTCATTGTCAGCAAGGGGGGGGGGGGTTGATTAGTATAATTGTTGCTTGATACAAGTGGAGGATTGGTTATCTGGAAACACAGTATCCAGACAGGTCCGAAATACAGGAATCCCTATTTAAACAAATAGTTTTTCAATACTGACCAATTTACTTTTTGTCCCTTGTACATGATGATAACTCTAAATTACTTGAAGTGAAGTCACAGCACCATCCATATATCATAAGTTTAAAAAGCCTTTATTGGAATCTTGGCTCAGCTCTCAGACAAAGAACAATGTTTCAGGCCTGGCACAGCCTTTTTTCAAGTTACTGAACTACTCATGGTCACACAAATTTATACTCACATGTACAACGCCACCTATGGGCATATAGCGGAAATCAGGTGAAGCAAAATAGAAACATAAAGGCAGCATATACAGATACAATGTTAGACATCAACAAAGTATCCACTTATTTCCTTATATTATATTTCCTTATATTCATCCAGACATGCAACACTCACTCCTCCCTTAAGGTCCCCCCCCCCCAAGTCAGATTTCACCAATACTGATCCAATCGTGTTATTTCTTTTATATGACATAAGGGCATATTTTGAAAAGACTCGACCTCAGGTACCCCATCCTTCAGTAGTCCCCAATGTGTATGTATAATTTTGGCCACTTCTTGACTAACTATACTAAATTTGGAAACAAAAAGGGATAAGTTTTGAATATTCTCGATAATATATGCTAAACTTGTATTTGTTAAAGTAACGTACTTTTGGTTTGGAAATTATAAAATGTTAATTCCAAAAACAATGTAACTGTTAATAGACTCTATTAGAGGTGATAATACATTTTAAATTGAAAAAAAGAAGGGAATATCAGGAGCAGAACCAACGGTTGACTTGCCTTACAGGAAAAGCATGGGAAAACTGTATTGTTCATAAAGCCTTCTCTGAAATTTGCTTACGTACAGCCTTAGCTATGGGAGCAATGCTGACATTAACTGACCCCTGTGCACTGTATAAAACAATCAGGACTTGTACCTGGAATGTGTCTAGTATTTTTAGACTTGGCAGGAAGCCTATTCAATTTACCTTTAGAAGCTCAGTCTGCAGGTCCTAACACTGAATACAGATCCCTTCTAAGGTAGCGTAGAATCTCAAGTCAGTTTGCTTGAGATGTGAGCACTGTTGGGCATACGTAGTTTCACTTATCTCAGTTTTATGTCTGCGCTGCTCCAAAGCGATTTGACATTAGGATATAAATGTAAACAAGTAACAGTTCCAGTATTAAGAAGGAGCATTCACCATACACATTTTTCAGATTTTTTTTTTATGAGCAAAGGGGGAAATTATAGTCTAATGACACAGAGAGCTGACATATCTATTCATCACATGTAACAACCTCACTTATTAACAGTAATAGTAATTATAAGAAAATGTAGAAGCCAAAGTTAAAGAGATATTTACATTATATAATTAGCGCAAAACGCACAAAAGTACACCTTATAAATGTGGTGCTCGCTCAAACCTCCTAAAGCAACTTAAGAGTGCCAGCACACTTAAGGGTTAAATCAGCAGTGAATATCTTCGAACAGCAATGTAATAGTAGTAAATGCTAATTAGCTTTTTAAACAAAGGGTAATTACTCTTGCTTTCTTTTGTAGGCAAGTGGCATTTATTATCTAGAAACCGTGCCACTAAAACTGCGCATAAACAGGAGGCAGAGTGAATGTCTTGATCACAAGAAAATGGATTCCTTCCTTCAAAGATGAAAAGTGCCAATAGCTTGTCAGAAGTCAATGGAAACCTTCTCCCAAAATTAAGTTACTTTGCACAGTTTCACACTCTAGGGTTATTTACTTAAGGGAAGACAGAGTGCACCATTGAGGGGGGGGGGGTCTGACGTCACCATCGCCAGATGTAAAAATATTCAGTGCTCACACCTCTCTTTTAGCAGGCTTCCTCTCGGAGTTAGAGAAGAGGTGGTGTAGGAAAGCAGAACAGAGTATGTACGTGCCCCCATCACTGTGGCCTAACTGTACTGTGAATAGGACACAGTGGTGTTTGGGACCAAGGAGGTGGCTGACTGTGAAAGAGACAGGCATGAGTTAACAACTAAACTACATTCTGGAGTTGTCTGTTTTTTTGCCACACTGCAAATTATTGGTGTGATCTCTACCCTCTGCTCTCCACTAGCCTTATATCCCCAAGCATCTACCATGGGTACCTTGATATGTAAGCATTACCAGTATAGACCTCAGCAGACAACAGTGCATAATGTTTTTTTGTTTTTTTCAGTTTCCTTAACCTATTCTTTGTAATATTTGGTTTAAATCACTATAAACAACTCTTAAACAGTACAATAACCCAATCAAAGTGCACCATGTTACAAAAATGATCAAGCCTTTTTTAATTCTGAATATTGTGGTTTCTTCAAAAGTTGCTGGAATGTTATTTGGAAAAAAAACAACCAAATTGTAAGCACAAAAGTCTGGTATCTGAAATAGAAAAGTGCCCCTGATATTTTAAATTCTATTTACAGAAATAGTATTTTGGTTTTTCAGTTCGTACTTGTTGACCAGCACTAACCAATGCTGTATCCAGTGACATCAAAATGCAGCCAGTAGAAACTAAATTATCTTAGGTTTTCCCATCATTACATATGAATATTTTCAACATCAACATTGTACAATAAATTACAGGAAGCCATATAAGTAACATAAGTCAGACAAAAGGCAGATGCTAGAGACGTCTGCTGTAGACAGGTAGATACAAGCTCAAACATTCAGCAAATGATTGATATGCCCATAAGCACTGGGCATTCTTGCATGACTCCAGAGACTAGACACTAGGGGGCTGATTTATTATGCTTCCATGTTTAAAACGGGGGGGGGGGGGGGGGGGAAATCAAACTTTTTTTTTTTTACATTCTTGTGTTTTCTTGCATCGATTGCTTATTCTTTTCTGTGAGAGGGATGGTTTTTGACGACCATGTATTTTTAAAAGTAAAAGTAAAAATCTGGAGGGAAAAAAACAACCAATCAAGAAAAATGAGTCAAAGCACTCACTTTTTTTTATTTATTTATTTATTTTTTTACATAGTTTACATCAGTCCCAAGGTTTCTCCTGGTATCAGTCCAGATGTTTTGCACAGGAGCATAAATGTAGAAGTATCCTCTGATCCTCCGTCCATTTTCTCTTCAGATTAGAGATAAGGGAATATATTGTTTTCGTTATTAACTAAGCTACCACTTTAAAGCTGTTTAAGAGATGATGTAGAGCTCAGTGATTTTGGGACTATCGAGGAGAGTACATTTTACAGTGCCTGGGTAGTATATATAACATGTATAAGAATTGTATACCCTTTATGTATCAGAGGTATAATAATTTATATAGTGCCAACATTTTGCTCAGGACAGGTATGGGTCTTGTTATGCAGAATGCTCTGGACCTGGGGGTGTCAGATCTTTCTGTAATTTGGATCATCATACCTTAAGTCTACTAGAAAATCATTTAAACATTAAATAAACCCAATAGGCTGGTTTTGTTTCCAAAGAGGATTAATTATATTTTAGTTTGGATCAAGTACAAGGTACTATGTTATTATTACAGAGAAAAGGAAAATACTTTTTAAAAATTTGGATAAAATGGAGGCCTTGCCATGGTGCAATAACCTATAGCAACCAATAATCAGGTAGCATTTAATGGTCAACTGTTTACAAGCAAACACTGCTTCCTGTGTTAGAAACAATTAAATGTTAAGTGAATAGGTTTTTTTTCTCATCAGATTCTCTGTTTTGTAGGTCCCACACATATAAATCAATATGAAGTAGAAAAAAAAAAAATTACTGCTTTATGGGAGTATATTTTACTAAAAAACTATAGAAACATAAAAAGGAAGTATACATATCTTGTACATATATATGGTCACAAGATATGCAAATAGTAACAAGTTTCACATCTGTATGTATTATTATTTTCATAGAAAAGCATATTGTCTTCTTGCTGCATTCACTGGGAATTAGATCTTAAGACTGTGCATGTATTTGGAATGCTTTTGGATTCATTTTGGCTTCTGCAGCTACACAAATCTGTTTCTTATCTAGTCTGCAATGAGTTATGCATCCCCTAAAAAAAGGCAGATTTGTGCACTGCTAGGTTCAATCACAAGATAATTTCACTGAACTTCTGCATTCCAGTATTTACGTTCCCATCATATAAATCAAGCAAAATTAACTGCAGACAGATTTTTTTGGGTTCATTTAATTTAGTTTAGTTGATTGTCTTAGCGCTTTGCCAAACTCTAATGCAATTTTGGGAAAGGATTGGCACAAGAATTCTTGGCCAAGATTGTGCCCCACCTCAATGTTAACAAAGCTCCCCTCTGCAATTATACTGCTTCTTTACTGCCATGGGCCATGGAATATTACTGTTTTTCCAGAATAGAGTTAAATAAATAAGTATTTTTTTTCTCTAAAAGACCTTGTAAGCACTTTGTTGCTGAGCTTGAGCCTTATTCACACTAGTGATTTTCACTGAATGTATTGCTCTCTCTGTATTGATCTAATCACTATTAATCACATGGGAAGGCCCATGATATGGATGAACTTTAATAAAAGTTGGTGATGCCAAAATATTGACAATGCAAACATCTAGGTCTCTGCGCAAATTTAATATAGCTTTTACAAACTTAGAAGCTGTTTAGCGATTGCAAATGTTATAGTACCAGGGCTCAGTGTACATTATAAAACAAATTACTAAAAAATATGTTTGCTTCAAAAGATTATGCTGTGAAAGAATACAACTGTAAAGACAAGGTGCGCAAGTGGAATTTGCAATGCAATTATAGTCTAGTGAAGAATATTACACTGTGCAATTATTATTATTATTTGTGCAATTTTGTTTTCTACTTGTGACTTACTATATTTCTCCTTGTGTGTTATTTGTTGTACTAATATCTGGCATATCATGCCACAGGTTCATTAGATATTCTGCAACTTAGCCTAATAGAGTAACCAGAATTTTACTATAACAGTCTAATGCTATATCCACATACTGCCATATCCATATACTGCAACTGTTTATTCTGGTAATTCTGCTATATCCACATACTGCCATATCCATATACTGCAACTGTTTATTCTGGTAATTCTGCTATATCCACATACTGCCATATCCATATACTGCAACTGTTTATTCTGGTAATTCTGCTATATCCACATACTGCCATATCCATATACTGCAACTGTTTATTCTGGTAATTCTGCTATATCCACATACTGCCATATCCATATACTGCAACTGTTTATTCTGGTAATTCTGCTATATCCCTACTTGTATTTGTTAACCCCAATAACTTTTGTCTGTCAGGCCTATTCTACTTTAGTTCTTTGATAAATATCTAAAGCACACATCTGTGTCCCCTCCTCAGTGAACAAGAGATATTTTTATAGCCCCAAACCTGGTTCTGGTGTCTGTAAAACTCTGCGCTTTGCTAGCTATTTAATTGATTAATTGATTAATTAGGCTCTGGTTTTCCCAATCAGCTACATATAAATTCAGACCCAGTATTGGGGATGGCACTCGTGTCTGGGGCATGGCACGAGTGCTAACCTTTCCTAAGTGCTAAAATTTCTCAAGTGCTTAGAAATGACAGTTAAACAAGGCATTGACAAGGCATTGACAAGGCAAAAGGAACCGGACTCCCCTGCAATCATCAGTGAACCATCTGGGATAAGAAGAAAACAGATTTGTTTGTACCTGCTAGTTTGTTACTTCTTATTCCAAACATGCTTTATCCTGCATTTCTCCTCCTTTCACTCTCATGCTTCATAAAACATTTTTCACTACCTCCTCCGGCAAGTCCCACTTCTATAAAAATCTCAGCCTCTCTTCTCTCCTCTCCTTCCCTCTCCACACATGAAGTTTATAAAGTACTCGGTTTAGCTATTCCACAAAACTCCTCCTTTTCATACAAACGAAGGACTTATAAATCCCACTCACACTTAGTCTTTCTTTCCTTTCTATTGCTGGCAGCTGGGGACATTTCCCCAAACCCTGGCCCTTACCCCATCCCAGTTATATCACGACCACGAGCTCCTTCTATCCGGAGCAAATTCCAACAGTACAGAACACTTACTCCTATACCCAAAAACCCAGTTAATCTTTCCTGTGCTCTCTGGAATGCCAGATCTGTCTGCAACAAACTCACCGCTATACACGACCATTTCATTGCAAATTCCTTTAACCTACTCGCACTTACTGAAACCTGGCTTTCTCCTACTGACACCGCCTCACCTGCTGCCCTGTCCTATGGGGGCCTACACCTTACTCATACTCCCAGACCTGGCAACAGACCTGGAGGTGGGGTAGGTTTGCTTCTCTCTCCCCGCTCTACTTTTAAAGTTCTTCCACCTGTTCCCTCTTTATCATTCTCCTCATTTGAGGCTCACTGCATTAGGCTCTTTTCTCCGGTTTCACTGTGCATTGCTGTTATATATCGACCACCAGGACCAACTGCACAATTTCTGGACAACTTTGCTGCCTGGCTTCCTTACTTTCTTTCATCTAACATACCTTCCATCATATTAGGTGACTTTAATATACCCGTTAACAACATTAACAACTCTTCTGTCTCTAAACTTCTTTCACTAACCTCCTCCCTAGGCTTATCTTTGTGCTCAGACTCCCCCTCTCACTCCAATGGTAATGCTCTGGATCTCATATTTACCAGACTCTGTTCAACCACCAATTTTACTAACTCACCATTTCCCCTCTCTGATCACAATATGCTCACATTTCAACTCTCACTAACTCCCTCCTCACCCCCTGCTATTCCCCAAACACATACCTACCGTGACTTGCAAGCTATAGACGTGTCACATCTCTCTTCTTCCTTTGACTCTCTTCACTCTAATATCTCAGCCATCTCATGTCCTAATGTGGCTACCTCTGTCTACTATAGTACTCTCACCACTGCCCTAAATGAGCTTGCTCCTTTAAAAACTAAACGTTCTAGACCCAAACCACTTCAACCTTGGCATACTGCTCATACAAAAGCGCTCCAAAGACACTCACGTGCACTTGAGCGTCGCTGGCGCAAATCCCGTTCAGAATCAGACTTTTGGAGCTACAAATCTGCCCTGCGCTCCTTTAACACCAGCCTCTTCCAAGCCAAACAAACATACTTTACTTCACTCATTAACTCCCTTTCTAAAAAACCAGCACAACTTTTCTCCACCTTTAACACTCTCCTTTCCCCTTCTCCACCCCCTCCATGCACATCTGTCTCTGCTCAAGATATTGCTGAGCACTTCAAAAACAAAATTGACACTATCAGAAGGGACATTACACTACTCAACCCCCCTAGACTTCCACCACCCTCCCTCCACACTCCCCAGTCCCTCCTGTGCTCCTTCACCCCTGTCACTGATGAGGAAGTCTCAAAGCTTCTGGCCTCTTCTCACCTTACCACCTGCCCGCTTGATCCAATTCCCTCAAAACTTCTCCGCAATACCAATCCGTGTCTAATCAAAGCCTTAACTCACCTATTTAATCTTTCCCTCTCAACTGGACTGTTTCCTTCTCAACTAAAACATGCTCTTGTCACCCCCATCCTGAAAAAACCCTCTCTTGATCCCTCCAATCTTGACAACCTCCGACCTATCTCTCTGCTACCTTTCATCTCTAAACTACTTGAGCGCCTAGTCTACAACCGACTTACCTCATTCCTCTCTGACAATAACCTGCTGGACCCCCTACAATCTGGTTTTAAGCCACAACACTCCACGGAAACTGCCCTGACTCGACTGACTAATGACCTTTTAACCGCTAAAGCCAACAATCACTTCTCACTACTAATACTGCTTGACCTCTCAGCCGCATTTGACACTGTAGATCACCCTCTCCTCCTCCAGTCCCTCCAGTCACTTGGCCTTCGTGACACAGCCCTGTCTTGGTTCTCTTCTTACATCACCAATCGTTCCTTCAGTGTCTCCTACAATGGAGTAGCATCTTCTCCCCTACCTCTTTCTGTTGGAGTTCCCCAAGGCTCTGTCCTGGGACCATTACTATTCTCCCTCTATACTTCCTCCCTTGGCAAATTAATAAATTCTTATGGTTTCCACTACCACCTCTATGCTGACGATACTCAGATCTATCTCTCATCTCCTGATCTCAACCCAGAACTCCTAACTCGCGTCTCCTCCTGCCTGTCCGCTATCTCTACCTGGATGTCACAACGCTACCTTAAATTAAACCTCTCTAAAACTGAAATGGTTCTCTTTCCTCCAACTAACAACAGTAGCATCCCCGAAGTATCCATCATAGTTAACAATTCCACTATCACCCCCTCTCCCCAGGCCCGGTGCCTTGGGGTTATCCTAGATTCTGCCCTGTCATTCACTCCTCATATCCAGTCACTTATTAAATCTTGTCACTTCCACCTAAGGAACATATCCAAAATACGATCATTTATCACCCAAGACGCTGCCAAAATTCTTATTCACTCTCTCATCATATCGCGTCTAGACTACTGTAACTCTCTTTTAATTGGCCTCCCCCTCCAGAGACTGTCACCTCTCCAGTCCATAATGAACACTGCTGCGAGGCTCATACACCTCAGCAACCGCTCCTCCTCTGCCTCGCCATTCTGTCAATCCCTGCACTGGCTTCCGTTACCTTTCAGAATCAAATTCAAATTAATGACACTGACTTTCAAAGCACTTCATAACTCTGCCCCACCCTACATCTCTAAACTCATCTCTATATACTCACCCACTCGCTTACTACGCTCCTCTACTGACCTGCTACTCAACTCTTCTCTCATTACCTCCTCACACGCTCGCATTCAAGACTTTGCAAGGGCTGCACCCCTCCTCTGGAACGCTCTCCCACGGTCTGTCCGACTTTCTCCCAACCTTTCTACTTTCAAGAAATCTCTGAAAACGCACTTCTTTCGAGAAGCCTACCCTCACTCTGCTTAACTACCAAACGCAATACCACATTTCTCACCCACTTAATTCGATCTTGCCCACTCCCACACCTTGTGTATTACTCCCTTCCCTTTAGACTGCATGCCTATGCATAGGGCCTTCCTCACCTTTTTGTACCTGTATTGATTGTGATGTTTGTTACTCCATATATTCTATGTATGTAATTCATGTGATGTAGTTGTATAATCACATTTACTTTACAGTGCTACGCAATATGTTGGCGCTATATAAATACATGTTAATAATAATAATAATAATAATAATAATTATAATATAATATTATACCAATAAACTACATTTTCAGTTTTAAAAGAAATGTGTATGTATGGCTACACGCTCACACACTGCTATAGTTGCTTAATTACACTTCTCACAATTGTGATGTCAAACGTATGAGAACAGAATAAGTCCTTATAGGAGAGTGCAGGGATAAATGTGGTGCTAGGACCCTAGAAGTCAATTGTTATACTGTTCAGAATTTCACAGGTTCCCCTAAGTGTTAGTCTCAAAGGGCCCCAGGGAAAGTGGGCTCTGTAAAATTGTGACCCAGGGAGAGTATACGCTTACATTTGTGATGTAATGCTTCATTGACTCTAATGAATAATGCATTCATAGCTGAATATTTATAAGGATATTTGAAGTCACCTTGAAGCTCTGTGACCTGTATAAATTCCTGAAGCCTTACTGATGGCGTTTGCACTTGCCGGGCTGAATTGCTTATCCACTACCCCTATCAACCATAACCCACAACAAACAAACCCAGTATATCTTGAGACACACTTGGAAAATTAAGTCACAGTCGATTAACATAATTTGAATATGGAAGTGCACATCATTAAAACCAACTATGTGACGCTTAGACAAGTAACATGACATATGCTGCTGTCTATCACAAAACATAGCATGATGACCCAGGGGACCCGCTCCCTGAACTAATCTTCCTGCCGCGACCTCCCTTTTTCAGGAAGGTCGTGGAAAATACAAAGCGCATGTGCAAGTGCAGTGGGGGCCCTGGAAGCCCAGTCCGACCCTGTGATAACCCCTTTTCAGCAAGTCCTTTCCATTTCTATAGTTTTTGTTGCAAGTCTCTGGTGGGTTTTTCTTGTTTAGCAACTGTTGCAAGGCTCTTACCCCACCTTACGCTATTTTCCTTACACACCCAGGAAAAATATAAAGTTGCAAACTACATCTGGGAGGGCATTTGAGTGTCATAAAGGGAACATGGCTACAAGCCTGAATGAGTACAGTATATCCCATAGTTATCCTTTCACTCCTAGATGTCTGCCATGAACTACATCAGAGTTGGCAGAATCTTTGAAGACCCATCCTCAATCATCAGCGGGTGATAAATACCCTAATAATGTACAGTAAGGGGTAGAATGTGACATTTCTCTTAAAATATTAAAATGATAAATTATGTTTAAATCTTTTATCTTATAATAATAATTTGTTCTTGAAAGTGAATTTATGTAATACAGCAAATCCTCAATTTTAAATTCTCTGATTTTAAGATTTCTCTCATTTTACATAATTTTTTGTGGTCCCACCTATATATTATGCATATACTTTTCCCTGATTTTACATTTTCCTGAAGAAACTTAAAATATTGTTAACATTTTCTGGAAGTTTCTGTCTTGCTCCTTTATCATCACCCTGATTGTCCTATTACTGTGTAGTTCCACTATACAGTGATGCAACACAATTAGCGCTTAAAAAAAATATACATTATAAACAGCCGGACAGATACTGATTTCTATTGTAATTACATTTACGAATACATTTAAAACCATTAAAAACGTGTAAAATGTATGTTGGAAAGTTGCTTAAAATTACATGCTTGCTAACTTGCTTGAAATCCATTCTGTGTATGCTCAAGCCAATCCCGTTCCTGTAAGGAAATACATATACAAGGTACAGCCAGCATAATAAAAGACCCATTAGCTTAAAAGGAACTATCATGAAAATGAACATATTTATGATCTTCATCTTATGTAAGAAACCTTCTAAATAGAGGCATGGGCATATCTCCCAACTGTCCTGCTTTTCGAGGTATAGTCTGACAGCTTATCCACACTCGGTTTCTTACTGAAATGTTCCTAATTTCTCTTTGATCACCTGCACTGACGCCAGAAAAAAATACCACGTTTATTTAAAAAAAAGAAGGTACTGTTTTATTATTACAGAAAAAGCAAAAACTTTTTTTAAAAATTGGATTATTTGGATAAAATTGAGTCTATGAGAGACGGTCTTTCTGTAATTCAGAGCTTTCTGGATAATGGGTTTCCGGATAATGGATTCCATACCTGTACAATCAGTTCAAAGTTTTGTACTGTTTTAGAAATAATCAATTTACTCTTCAGTGTCCCTCTCTTTCTTTATGTAGGAGTAGGATATTAGTAAGTTCCCTTTCCCTAGACAGTTTATTAGATGTAACTGTTTCAAATTAACCGACTCAAAGCTGCATGTAGAGAGAGAGAGAGAGACACTGCTGAGGGAGAATTAGGGGCATATTTATTATGCGGTGTTAAACTAAATTTGCTTAAAAAAATTGTGTAAAAAGCTAAAATAAATGGTGAGTTTATCAAGGTGTGTTTTATTTTACGCCATGCGTACATAGGGTTGCCACCTGGCCGGTATTTTACCGGCCTGGCCGGTAAAAATTATGCTTTATTCCAATGTTATTAATAGGAAAAAACAGCAAGAATATAGGAAGGCCGGTATTTTTTCCTGAAAAGGTGGCAACCCTATGTGTACACCAGATTTTGAGTTGTTATTTTTACATTGCTTCCAGCAGATTTACGCCATTTTTTTTACATGCTGAAGCCTGGGGATGTGTGCAGGGTCGGACTGGAGGGCCCGGGGCCCACTGGGACTAATGTCCAGGGCCCCCTCCGACCCCCCTGCCTCCCTACTATGATGCGCTGAGCACACTTGCACGAAGGCGCTGCTCGGCACGCCTGCGTGTAGGCGCCGCGGCACATAGAAAAAACTTTTTTTCTTTCAAGTATGATCGGGACGGGGCCCACCGGGATTTTTCCCGGTATCCCGCCGGGCCAGTCCAACACTGCATGTGTGGTGAAGTATCCCTCCAGTTTTTACACGACATAATAAATAAGCTTGGTTATTTCAAAAATGGTACAACATTTCTGATAGATTATTTTTTTTAAATGTTGTCTTTCTATGAGGTGAAGCTTATATTGAATTTTTATTTTTATGATAATTCCCCTTTAACTGCTTGAGTACATTAAGAAAGTAGATTCCAGAATTTTTATTCCATAAACACACCAAGAAAAGCACCCAGGTCTTTCATTCATGAATCTGTCTAGACAAAGCAAGTTACTGTTAAATAAATTCCTCAATGCTAAAAAATACAGTAAAAAAATACTGCATTGCCAACAAACCTAAAATAATACTGTTTTCTCTGTGTTTCTCACTGACTCACACCTACACACACACACATAGGGGCAAAATTTTGCATGCAAAGACTTCGCTACACTACGGTAATTCACTAAAACGCGATGTTACATCTCAGCAGCCGAATGCTGGCGAAGTTTCGATCGCGTTAATTCATCAACGCGAGCATTTCGTTACAATCCCAGTCCTTTATTACATTTACACACACTCACACAAATATATACGGCAGGAGACCCTTAACCTGCCTGTTTTTAAAGTGCGGAAGGAAACTGTATTATCTGGAGTTGTAAAATACTTGTCCTTATCATAAGAGGCATAACTACCATCCAGAGATGGCAGGCCAAGAAAGAGATGGGCCCCTACCAGTAGGGTGTACTGTCAAATTTCTTACTTTTCTTTCCTGGAGTGTGTGCATACATATTACACCACTACTCAAGATTAGTCATTTGCAATAAAGCACAGTGTTACAATGTTTCATTATGTTGTCCATTCATACACTCTGCAAAATGCCCAGGTTTTAAATAGGATCATTACAGACTCATCATCATCATAATTTATTTATATAGATCCAGCAAGTTAAAGTTACTATTTTCTCCTCTAGGTTTGGCACCTTGTTGATAAAAACAAGCTATTATGACTGTGTTATACCAGTACAAGTAAACACCATTTAAAATGCAGTAGAAACTGTAAATAACCGGGTAACACATAGGAGTTTACTCTGGGCGGCATGAGTTTTAGTAAAGAAAACAAATCTTAAACTAGGTGCAGGCTGATAGCATATGGGTATCTGCAGCTATTGTTCAGTTCCCTGTATCCACAGCAAATATTGTTATTAACATGTATTTATAAATCATTAACATATTCTGCAGTGCACGTGGGGAATGCATTGAACATTTACAGACTATAAAAACTACCGTTAATTTTATACAAGTGGTATGGAGACCCCTGCCCAAAAGAGCTTCCCTTCTGATTTAATCTACCGTAAATCCTGTGTTTATATACAACTAAAGGGTTCAAATATTTCTGCATCACTGATAGTGTTCCTTACAGTCTTTCTGGTACAATGTTTGGTTGGAAGAAGTGCTGCCCTTCCATTTCAAGGTTGACTGGAGCCCAAGCAGCAATGCAAGGTGCTGACTGACTAGATTTTTCTGTCTGGAGTGATCACATTTGGTTGTTTAGGGACAAAACTTGGCCAGTGAGTGGGTAGATTAAGACTATGCTTTTCCTCCTGTAAATAATTTTATAAGTGCATTTTTGACAGTGCTGCAATTAAATATGAAATAGGGTAACCAAGCAAGTTGTGGTTCAAGGATTTACGGAAACCTGACCTTTAAGTAATCCAGTCCGATTTTTTTTTTAGTACAGCACCTGTGCCCGCTATAACATTTCAAGGCTTTTACTAAATGCTGCTATTCTCTTAATTTTTTAGGTTAATGCATCACGACAAGAAGCAAAATTAATGGAGGAGAGTGACCAACTGATTGAAATTATTCAACAGAGAAGACAACTAATTGGAACAAAAATAAAAGAAGGAAAGGTAAA
The DNA here is from genome assembly GCF_017654675.1 of Xenopus laevis. NCBI lineage: Eukaryota > Metazoa > Chordata > Amphibia > Anura > Pipidae > Xenopus > Xenopus laevis. The sequence continues at coordinate 80,060,011 of NC_054373.1, read as the reverse complement.
AACTTTATTTTTGTTTTTTCTTTTCTTCGTAACCTACACACTTTTCTTGCACAGCTGAGAGCTGTTATGCTTTTAAGTGTCATGCAACATCGAGCACGACTTCTGTCATCACTTGAACAATATTGATTGCTCTAGAAAAATTTCAACACACTATTTTAGACTTTAAACATAGACGTATAGCAGAAGTGAATAAACTGAAAATAGCTTTCCATTTAGGAGAAAAAATAAACGTAGTATTTGGAAAAATCTGACACTGATTTTCCAGTGGGCGGAGCACAGCTGCGTGGTTTGTAAGACTGTGTCCTTAAACACATTGAACACAATATGCTGGCAATAACTTGTAAACATATTAGTCTGTTTTAGCAATGCATGAGACAACACATTTATATTTGTTTCAATTCTTGGACAACAAAGCCACTAATGTAAAATAAAGGCAGCAGGAATTTATTCTTCAAAATCAAACTGTGTTACAAACATTATAGGGGTTATTTATCAAAGGTCCAGTTTGTGAGGTTTTTTCTACCTCAAATAAACTCACAACTCAAATGTTTGCTTACGGTATTTATGAAAAAACCCGAAAGTAAAAAACTTGAATCAATGCAATCAGAGGGAAAACTCGAATACTCTCTAATTGATCAAGTTACCAGCAAAAAAAATGCTTGAATACCTCGAATTGATCAAGTTTTGGAGCGCAAACCACTGAAAAAAACAATCTTTAAAATGGTTCAAGGAACCTCTGCCATTGACTTCTACATGACCTTTATAGGTTTTAGCTGGAGTATTTTCGGATTTCGGCATGGGTATCAATGTGGTATAGTGGCACACTCATACAGATGCTTTTGCATTTTTCGGGATCTCTGCCCCATGTAGCTGCTCTCATGCCAATGCTATGTCTGTCAATTAAGTTACACAATTAAGTATATAGGAACGGATCAGCTTTACTCTCTGCCTGTTTACAAAATGCAGGTAGAGAGAAGCGGGCCATACAACCAGTGTGTGCCCTCACCCTAAAGGGTGTCTGAACCAGTAAGCTTCGGTTCATTGTCCCAGCAACTGCTGTAGGAACAAATTATATAAATAAAATGCATCTGCATATGAAACAGCTCGACCTCCAACATGTTCATTTTGCTGTGAGGTCAAAAGAGTGCACATTATTCCAAAAACATTTTCCTTGTTCATATATGTAAATCAGACACTTTACACAGTTCTTTTTTGTTGTTATTATTATATTTAGGATGATTTTTAGCAACTATGCATTTAGGATTATCTCCATGGTAACGTGGTAAAAGTGTTATGTGTAACTAGCAAAATTGTCGATGTTAGGTTGTAGACCTCTGGGAATTTCATAGTACCTGTCAAATGCGGTTTTAATGGTTCACTAAGTTGTCCTGCATCTCTAATTAACTTCAAATGAAAAGCCCTTTCGGCAAAAGCTTGCACAGTGTGTTGGAAGACCATGCTTTTAGAAAGGCAAAGTACTGGAAAGTCTTTCACTTGCTTTAATCAAGTAACATGCTTTGTGAGACAAAGCTTAAAGAGATCCTGTCATCGGAAAACATATTTTTTTTCAAAACGCAGTTAATAGTGCTACTCCAGCAGAATTCTGCACTGAAATCCATTTCTCAAAAGAGCAAACGGATTTTTTTTATATTCAGAGTTGGAATCTGACATGGGGCTAGACATTTTGTCAGCTGCCCCAGTCATGTGACTTGTGCCTGCACTTTAGGAGAGAAATGCTTTCTGACAGGCTGCTGTTTTTCCTTCTCAATGTAACTGAATGTGTCTCAGTGGGACATGGGTTTTTACTATTGAGTGCTGTTCTTAGATTTACCAGGCAGACCTATCTTGTGTTAGGGAGCTGCTATCTGGTTACCTTCCCATTGTTCTTTTGTTTAGCTGCTGGGGGGAAAAAGGGAGGGGGTGATATCACTCTAACTTGCAGTACAGCAGTAAAGAGTGATTGAAGTTTATCAGAGCACAAGTCACATGACTTGGGGCAGCTGGGAAATTGACAATATGCCCAGCCCCATGTCAGATTTCAAAATCGAACATAAAAAAAATCTGTTTGCTCTTTTGAGAAATGGATTTAAGTGCAGAATTCTGCTGGAGCAGCACTATTAACGGATTCATTTTGAAAAATCTTTTTTTTCCCCAAGACAGTATCCCTTTAATATCTTATTTGCTCTATCAGTTCTTTTATAATGTGAATTTTAGGAGGTGTTGATTTATGGGAGATGCAGCATGCTACTTAGCTAAATTGTAGCAGCAGCAGCAAGGGATATTAGTATTAATATGAGGGGTAGAGTGCTTCCAAGGGGGCAACTCTTTGTTTTCCCAGAATGTGTTTGGCATCACCGTATTCTTAAAGGAACAATAACACCAAAAAATTAAAGTGTTTTAAAGTAATGAAAATATCATGTAATGTTGCCCTGCAATTGTAAAACTGATCTGTTAGTTTAGAAACACAACTATAGTTCATATTAACAAGCTGCTGTGTCGTAATGGCAGAAATTGAAAAAAGGCTATATGGCACAGGTTAAATAGTGGATAACAGATAACATCATTATGTTCTACAGAGCTTATCTGCTATCTGCCTTTTCTTGCATTGCGACACAGCAGCATATTTATATAAACAATAGTAGTGTTTCTGATGCAAGCACAACAGTTTTATCAGTGCAGGGCAACACTGCATTATATTTTTATTACTTAAAAACACTTATTTTTTTTATGTTACTGTTCCTTTAAGGGTGAACTGAAGCCGAACCCTTATTTGCATATATAAATTAGGGCAAGGAAATTTAAATTCAAATTTCTTGTTTGCGTGATGAAAAGCTTTCGGGTTCGCTTTGTTTGGCGTTATCCTTCTGAAAAAGGCAGTGCTCCCTAATTTAAGAACTTTCTGGATAATAGGTTTCTAATACCCACTAACTTGCGCAACACAATTTCACAGATAAACTGGATAATTTCTTAGCATGATAATAGCTTTTCTTTTAACCTTATAATTTAAACCGCCTTGATTATACATGACTCAGGAATGCTTATGCTCTTTCTCTAGAGATTAAAACCACACCATCCATTTTCAAGCAACCCATGACAAACTTTGTTCATACTAGCAGCACAATGCCAAAAGCCTTGACATTTAAATAAGTCCAGACTGAGGTAAGACACTGCCTTGAACACAGAACAAGTATTACTTGCATCAACAACAGCATTCTGACTTCCCAGGAAAAGCTTCAGTGTTGCTTGCATATTGGGCCGCCCTTATTTTAATAAGGATTTGGTTATCAAAACAGCATTTCAGCTATCATGTTAGAACTACATGCCAGGAAATGACGAGAATTGTGGGGAACACAAGCCAGCTGTGCTTATTTTGGCTGTCATTATCATTTTTTTAAGACTGGAAAGATTGAGAATGTTCAACAATGGTGTTTTCTGCTTAGTGCGTTGATGGTATTTATTATTTTTATAGGTGAAAAAATGCTGAATTTGAAATTCCTATAAAATGGGTCTTAAATTTGAAGATTTTATACTTTAATATTCAGTTGTCTTAGATAGTAATATGGCCATCACAGCATCAATGGCGTAACTAGATATTACTGGGCCCCGCAGCAAGTTATTTTTCAGGCCCCCAAAATGTATAGAGGTTGACCTGTTGTACCAATATTTATTGAAATTGTATATGAATTAGGGCCTTATGGGGCCCCTATACCTCCTGGGACCCCCTGCAGCCGGCGGTTCTGCTTCCTCTGTAGTTACACCCCTGCATACCATACTTAAAATGATACTGTCATGCTCCTGGGAAACCCAATAGAAACATGGCTATGATTTTTTTTCTGTGGACAATAAAACGCGGCATTAGGGGGCCTGTCTTTGGAAAGCCAAATCAGCTTCTGTGTATTTTATTCAGTCACAACATGTTTCTGACAGATATGTCCTTCATCAGGTTCTCCAGAGTTCAATTTTATTTTTATCTTGGATATATTGTGGCTTGGACGGTGCCACTTACTCTGTTGTGCAGAACCTTGATACATTTGGAGTGAGGGACCACCCGACAACCAATCTAATTACCTGTCTTTGGAAAAGGCTGTGTCAGCCCTACTAGGTGAAAGGAAGCATAATCCTTAAATAGGCTGGAGTACTACTTGCTTTTATACTTCAGCCTGTGGAAGGATTGTGCCTCCTCCAGCTCATCATGATAATGGAAACATAGCTGTTCATCTAACTCTTTTGACATATGACTACAGGTACCACTGACCTGGGGTGACTTGGTACTAGTAATGTTGCTATCAATTTTTTAAAGGGGTTTTTCACCTTTGAATTAACTTTTAGTATGACGTAGAGAGTGATATTCTGAGATCATTTGCAATTGTTTTTCATTTTTTTTATTATATGTGGTTTTTGACTTATTTAGCTCTCTGGTCCAAATTACCTTAGCAACCATGCACTGATTTGAATAAGAGATTAGAATATGAATAGAAAAAAGACCTGAATAGAAAGATGAGAAGCAATAATAATAAAATAACAAAAAATAAATAAAAGCAAATGCTTTACAGAGCGTTTGTTTTTAGATGACCTCCATTTGGAAGTTTGAGAGAGTCAGAAAAAGAAGGCAAACAACTCAAAAACTATAAAAAATTAATAATGAAGACCATTTGTAAAGTTGCTTAGAATTGTGCAGTCTATAACAAACTAAGGGACAAATTCCCTAAGCGGCATGTCCGCTTCGCCCACATCGCAACACTTTGCCAGACGTAACTTCGCCCAGTCAACGCTAATTCCCTAAAATGCGAAGTTGCGTCAGGGCACCGAACGCTGGCGAACTTGCACTAGCGCTAATTCGGCAAGCGGAGCGAAGTTGCGCTAGCGTTGGCTAATTGCAAGTTAAAGTTGAAAGGACGTATATGTTTCATCAAATACATTACACAAGGCCAGGGAATCTTAATAGATTAACTACCATATGTTTATGGGCGAAGCCAGTTACCAAAAAAAAAATGTACCCTCTTTTACAGCCTATCACCCTGAAAAAAAGGAAAAGATGCCAGCGTTTTTTGGTATTTAGAAAATTTTTCAACTAAATTTTGAGGAAGACCTAGATTATCTACTTTATTGTACTTTGCCTGGTCTGAGGTGGCGAAGGCAAGTCTGGCGCAAGAAGTAACGTTCAGTAAAATCCGCATCTTACTGAATTTGCGGAGTTACGCCAGTTTCGCTAGCATTAGTCACTTCACCCTTTAGGGAATCTGCCCCTAAAAGTTAACTTAAATTTGAAACACCCCTTTAAAACTTCCCCACTGTTCTCTGAAGAAATTGGCTAAAAACAAATACAAATGCAAAGGAATTTGACAATAAGAATGCCATATACCAATGCTATGTCAGGCTTATTGTTGTTATACCACATACTGTGAAACCTCAATGATCTACTGATTTTAAAGTTTTCCCACATTTTACATAATTTTAGTGGTAGTATATATCACATAATATATTTGCCTGATTTTAAATTTTTCTTGATTTACACCATTATATTCTAGTCCCCTGAAAAACATAAAATAGGGGTTCCACTGTACTGAATTCTGTACTGGATAGTGTTCTATGTTTAATAATTCCAACGCCAATTGTGGTTTATTGTTATTATTAGAGGACTATTTTAAATTTTAATGTAACCGCTAGTTCTGGAGAAATGTTGTTCTACAGCAATCTCCCTGCTTAAAACTTGATAATATGTTAAAATATGCTGGTATGTGTAGTCCAACAATAACTTTAAGTTAAGAGTGTTTGAGCAATGGTGTTTTGGATCCCATTTAACAGTAACGGGAACCATTATGATTTCTTGGGTAATCTTAATGCTTCTATTTCCCACTTTGCACACTGAAAGTGCTGCTGAATTTAAGTCATTTTATGTGCAAATACAAGTTGATAGTTAAGTGAGCAATTAACCAGAACTAAGCTAAAATAAATACATATTACTGAGTTAAAGAGAACAACTCACTGCATTATATAGTATCAGAATGCCATTTTCCCTGTTCTGCTTGTCTAATGGGACTATAGAGGGGTTTATATAAATTATTTTACTTTGTGTCATCATAATTCCCAAATGCCTTGTTTTTCGCGGGACAGTCTCGATTTTGACAGCTCAACCCGTAGTCCAGGGTTTGTTACTGAAATGTCCCAACTTTCTGTTTGATTTCCTGCACTGAACAGCGAGAAAAAGATATAAAGTTTCTAACTTAATTGGCTTTGGCAGAGAGCCCAGAATAGATAGATACTTTTGTAACAATTTGAAATAAGCAAGTCTCCTGGGAAAACTTAGACTTACAGTTTAAAGGGCAATTCACCTGCCAAATTTTGTAAAATGGTAATGGACACAAAAAATGGTCAAAAAATGTCTCCACACTGCAAATCTTTTTGTCCCTCCTTCTATTTCCACAATATTGGGAGGTATGCCTTATTACTCTTAGCTTCTTTGAAGTCTCTACTTACTATTTAGCTCGTAGTTTTAACCTTGCTTCACTTTTATTGGCCTGGCTGGCCACAGATTTCCTTGTGACCTCCTTATGCTGCGCAGTCCCTTAACCATAAGCCAGACGAAGTGTGACCCACATGTGTGTACAGTTGACTGTACTAATCTATTTACAACCAACAGTTCTAATTAGTAGAATTGGCTAATAAGTCACTCCCACTGTCTAATCCTCCCTTGCTTATTCCAATTTCCTGGCCAAATAGGTGTGACACACAGGAGAGTGGGGGGGGGGGCTCACTTGGCAAGTAAAGGTGGCAAGTTAAAGATGAATTACGATTTGCGGACTTGAAACTCAGACCTACTCGGCATCTAATTATATCAAATATACCACCCACTCAAAATAAAGACTATATTCTGAACCTACCAGAATATAGGGGCAAATTCACTAAGATCCAAAGTTTCGCCAGCTTTGCCGCACTTCACCAGGCGTAGTTTCGCCAGCACTACGCAAATTCACTAAAATGCGAAGTTGCGCTCAGGGAGGCGAACGGTAGCGAAGTTACTTTGTCAGGCAAAGCGAAGTTACGCTAGCGATGCCTAGTTTGCATACGGCACAAAGTTAAAATATAATGGACGTATATGCTGCAGCAACTACATTACACTACACAAGCCCAGGAAACCTTTAAAAAATAAAATAAAGGTGTTCTATTGTCCTACACATGTGCCCACTGTATCGTTGAGTTGCCATATGTTAGGATATGTAGGGGGGGAGGAGGGTATTTATGCTATTTTTCATACTATCACCCTTAAAAAGGTAAAAGACACCAGCGTTTTTTGGGACTTAGAGTCAGCAGTCAGAGTTACAACTAGTACTCTCCCTTGGGCGCCAGTACCTCTTGGCCCGGCTCTGATAGCACAAATAGGGTTGCATTGCACACCTGCTGGCTGCCCTATATGAGTCCATATGCACTGTGCGTGTTGCAGGACCAGAACTAGGGGTAGGCAGAAGAGGCACCTGCCTAGGGTGCAACAATGTGGGGGTGCTGGCATGTGCCTGTTCAAGATTCTTTTGCTTACCCCTAGTTCGGATTCACTCCGGTTTGCAGCACTCATCTACCCCTGTTGCTCACCCCTCTGTCCCGCCCCTTACATTTCCCCTTTTCATTTCCCTCCCCGATTTTATGGCATCCATGAGAATGCGGGGGGGGGGCAGGCGGGACAAGCTGACCGGGTTGTCTAGGGCGCACATTCAGCTTGGCCCGGCCCTGGCGTGTTGCACTTTCTTTGCTCTCTAGTTCAATTTATCGACATTTGCTATTATGTAATTACCACTTATGCACATTTTCTAACACTGTACCTTTCTGCTCCTCTCCTAGGTTGTGAGGTTAAGAAAACTGGCCCAGCAGGTTGCGAACTGTAAACAGTGCATTGAGCGCTCCACATCCCTAATCTCACAGGCAGAACAGTCTCTAAAGGAAAATGATCATGCTCGCTTCCTTCAGTCAGCCAAGAATATCACAGAAAGGTAAGCAGCTTGCAGGAAGTATGCTAATTTCTTAGTCTGATAATTTCTCAGAAGCAAAAGTACTAATTAGACCTAATCTTCTAGTTGGTTTATCAATAGTTTACTATGCAATACTAAATGTCTTGGTGTATTTACATACAGATGTATGCCTTTGGCTCTGCCCACCAGCCTTTGTAGAAGCACGAATGTAGGATCTTGCCATTTATAACGGTCTCCTGCCTGTATATTTTTAAAGTATGAGAGAAAACATACACTGTGCCACTGTGATGACTGTACGTACTATGACAATACTTGTGCACAATTCTCAGTGTGCACCACGGTTTGTTGTGTGCACTAGTCTTGTGTCATAAACAGGGGCACTGTAGCAATATGATATGTTACAACTGGCCACTAGAGGTCTCACTGTTTTAACTTATGCAAGAACTAGCAGGATATACTTGTTGGTAGTTACAGACCGTGTGGTCAGCAACTGCTGAAACCAAAACTTGTGGTTGACATCAATTCCAAACTGAAACTGAATCAGAATCGACAAGCAAAGTACTACAACAAATCTGCAAGAGATCTACCAACTCTTCAGAAAAATGGTAATGTTTGGGTTCAACCACTCCATAAATATAGTAAACACTGGCAAAAGGCAAAAGTCATGCAGAACCTAGGACATCGGTCTTACCTAATACAAACAGAGGAAGGAAAGGTGTTGAGAAGAAATCGTAGGCATATAAAGAAGACTGGAGAACCTGATAACAGGAAGCCACAAAGACTATTTGATGAAGATCTAACTTGGCCTTCAACAAAAACTTCAACAGCAGTTTCTCAAGGACAGATACCACAAGAAGCAGATCAAATAAGTGGGGAGCAAGAAAATGGAGAGCCCACAAAAGATTTGTATGTCTCAGAAGTACCACATTCTTCCAAAGATACAACATATGTGTCAAGAGCTGGGAGAATGCGCAGAAAGCCAGCTCATCTCAAGGACTATGTATGACTGGCCACAATATAACATTTTAAGTTATGCAGTTATAAACAATGTTTGCTGTTTTTTAATAATTTTGTGTTCTTTAAAGAGAAAGGATGTAGCAATATGATATGTTACAACTGGCCACTAGAGGTCTCACTGTTTTAACTTATGCAAGAACTAGCAGGATATACTTGTTGGTAGTTACAGACCGTGTGGTCAGCAGCTAATGGTCTCTCTTGGGATCTGTTAATAAAGTCTGTGCTACGTGATCCTGAGTGTGTACCTCCTTGATGCAAGTCACCCTTCATAACAGGCACATAGTTTGAAGAGATTGTTGATTTGTATCTTGTCCCCTAGCAGTTGCCATGTCACACACTGCTTGAGGTCTATGTTTGCAAGGAGCTCTCCTTTATCTGACAATAGTAATAATGCTGCCTCAACTTCTTTTCTGGACCATTTTATTTGTTTATCCAATGTAAACTAATGGAATATGGAATGAAAGGGGAAAAAGCACAGTATGCATCTGCAAGAGAACTCTGCACTATGTATATCCTTCAAGGAGTAGTTCATCTTCTTTATCATGATTTCAAATAGAACGCTACAAATAATAGCTTTTAAGAATGAATTAGTCTTAAAAGTAAATTTCTACCATTCCCATGTTTTCTAGTAGCAGTTCCATTAAAATAATGTAAACATAACAGACATAAAACATACCTCCCAACTGTCCTGATTTTGACAGCTCAGCCGCAGTCCCAGCTTCTCACTAACCTGTCCTGCATTTCTCTTTGATCTCCTGCACTGATGCCAGAAAAAGATACAATGTTTCTGAAACGTAATTTGATAAGAGGCTTTTGACAGAGAGTCCAGTATACGCATTCCTGAACTTAGATTCAATTGTAATTAATTACGATAAGCAAGGATACAATTGTAACTGATAAGATAAGCAGGTCTCTTGGGAGAACTGAGACTTGCAGCTTAGGGTAGTGGCACACGGGAAGATATGCTGCCTGCGATTTTTTATACAGCAGCATGGGTGACAAATCTCTTAATATATGCCTCTCCATTGTCAATCATTGAAATTGCTGGCGGTATGCCCAACTTATCACTAAATCGCTCGAAGTTGCCTCCAGAGGAAGGCGATAAGTTGGGCATGTCGCCAGGGATTTCAATGATTGGCAATGGAGAGGCATTTCCGGGATATTTGTCGCCCACAGCCACACAAATCTCGGGTGACAACTCTTCCCATGTGCCACTACACTAAGGGGCAAGGGTTGAGTATTGAGGGTTAGTTAACCCTCGATATTCGACTGCCGAATTAAAATCCTTTGACTTCAAATATCGAAGTCGAAGGATTTTGCGCAATTCGTTCGAACGATCGAAGGAATAATCATTCGATCGAACGATTAAATTCTTTGAAAATCGGATTTTAATCCATCGATCGAAGGATTATCCTTCGATCAGAAAATTGTTGGCCAGTCTATGGGGACCTTCCCCATAGGCTAACATTGGCCTCGGTAGGTTTTAGGTGGCGAACTAGGGGGGGTCGAAGAAATTTTTAAAGAGACAGTACTTCGACTATCGAATAGTCTAACGATTTTTAGTTCGAATCGTTTGATTCGAAGGTCGTAGTCGAAGGTCGAAGTATCGAAAAAAAACATTCGAAATTCGAACTATTTTTCCTCTATTCCTTCACTCGAACTTAGTGAATGGGCCCCTTAGTGTGGTGGCAGACGGCGAGATTAGTCGCCCAGCTACAAATCTTCTCTACTTCGGGCAACTAATCTCCCCAAATGCGTTCCCGCCAGCAAGAATACGAATCACCGGTGGGATGGCATATGAATCGCTTCGTATTTCCGAAGTTGCCTCATGAGGAAACTTCGGGCGACTTCGGAAATCCGAAAATCTGAAATCTGATAACCGTCATTAGCAAAACTGTAATAAAACATGACACTAAAACTCCCAGAAATGTGTTCAAACTTTCCATAACCTGCCATATTTTACAAAATGGGCATGGTATTTAGGGGTATAGTCAAAAAATGAGCATGGTCTGCTGCTACGTGCTGCAGGACTTACATATTGGAAGGTATGATATAATTGTTTTAGAAGGAAGTACAGCCACAGAGATAAGTACAGTCACATAGTTTTATCCCTTAAAAACAGTATAATTATTTCAAATATATTTTGTAAATCCAAGATAACCTGTAAAGGTGGTAGTTAACCTTTAAGTTAACTATTAGTGTGTGATAGAATGGTTAATGGTTAGCACAGTTTTAGCTGGTTTTCATTTTTTCTTTCTTGCCACTTAGGAAAAGTCCCTAGGCGTGCCAAATAAGGGCTTCAATTGGCTATTTGATGGCCTCTATGTTGACTGGCAGCCTGCAAGAGGCTCTGTTTGGCAGTACACCTGTTTTTATGCACCAAAAGTTTCCTCCAAGCCAATAATTCAAAAATAGGCATGTGCTTTGAGGACACCAAGAGGGATTGGTGAGCCAAATGTTGCTCACGAAACAATGGTTGGGGATCACTGGTCTACATCATACCTAAAGTTAATTTTAAGGGGAACAATACCTTTAAGCAAATACAGAATATATAGTCCAAAATAGTTTCAAACATGTTAAGCCCCACGGATTTGGCTTAGGTAGTAGTTGTTTCTGGTCTCTTCTTTGTTTTAGATGTAGAATGTGTGTGTATAATTTTTCAGAAACATTCCCAGGACTTAGTTGGCATGTCTCTGTCCTTGGCTGCTAGAACACTCACACCATATCAAAACAGGGATGAAAAACCCTTTTTTAAACAATGGAAAATGTATGTTCAGCTGCAATTAACATGATTGCTATTTAATTTATTAAAGGCAGACTCCTTATTGAAAGTCACGGTTAAATGTTGCAGATAAATGAGAATGATTGTCAAATCATCTATTTCAGGTTTGTTTAATTTCTAAAGGAAAACCTGACAGGATGCTCTTGCAATAATTTTCATAAAAGGTTCCACAAAGGGAAGAGGTCTTTTACGCACTGGAGCAAAAAAAAAAAAAAAAAAAGGGATTTTTGGAATGTCATGTATTTCCTCCAAGACTTATAGCTAGGGATTTGCAAAGCTGAGGGTGGGGTGGAACATTTTTCTCATTCCACCTCATTGTTAATGCCCTGGTTGTCGAGAACTTTGTACTTTTTACACAAATAATATTCTGAAAAGGCTTGTCTCTTTTCTCCAGCACTTTTTTAACTATAGGAAAATGTCTGACTAGGATGTTTTGACTGGACAAGTAGAAAAAAGTGAGCATTTTTTGAGCGGAGATCTACTTGTGCCTTTCTACAGAAGTGTGTTTTGACCCCTGCTGTTGTTTGCCTTATGATAGCAATGGTTAAATGCCAAGTCTATCATAAAGGTAATGGCACACGCTGCTACTTCGGGAGATTAGTCGCCCATCGACAAATCACTTCATCGGGCAACTAATTTACCCGAACTGCTTTCCCGCCGGGTACAATCTAAATCGCTCAAATATGATGCACTTGCTATTCTAGTTGGTCATGTGCCAGCCTACTTTCAAATTGTATTTATATAACTACATGGCAAGGGATTTGCCCATGTATGGCCACAGGGCTGGATTTACACAGCAGGCACCCCTAGGCCCGCTGTCGTTTGTCTCCCCTTTCCCCTCCATTTTATTCACACCAATTTTCATCATCAGGACCGGAGCAATGGAGATTGGCGCATGGCAGATTTAAAAAACGGTGTATCTCCTGCTCATCCTCTGATACTTCTGAACCAATGTTGGTGTGGTTGGGCAGCATGCCCCCCCTTAAAATCCTGCCGCCCTAAGCCCGGGTCTTGGTGGCCTCTCCACAAAATATTATGAACCGCTATTTTTCATGACAGTTTAGCCCTAAAGGCCATTTTTTTTCATAAGTGTATGTATAAAGTTAAATATGTATAAATAAACCCAGCTTGCAAAAAACTATTAAAATATATTTTGTAAAATATTTATGTGCAAATAAAGCAAATTTACTGTTGGTCCAGATGAATAGAAAAGTAATATTTGCGGATTCCCTTTTATGGTCAGTTGCATTTATATGTCTGTTAGGCTTGTGGAATTATGAGTTGGATACCATGAAGGTCAACCAGTGTATGGCAACTTATATAGGAGTTGTTAATTGCTCTTTTTAATACAAGCCTATTCTAGTTTTTCCTTTTTTAGAATGTGTAAACCATTAAAAGTTCTGTATATTTCATTAGCAAGCTGGGCCAGCATACTAGGAAAAACTTTCAAGGATGCTGCAATTATAGTTTTTCTGATGGGACCCAAAAAAAAAAAAAAAAAAAAGCTGTTTCCTCTCACGGTCTGTAGCAATATGCCATATTTAATAGAGATGGTTTAAACAATTCTTTGGTTAGACCACCATGATACAGTTTCCTCTCACTGTCTGTAGCAATATGCCATATCAAATAGAGATGGTTTAAACAATTCATTGGTTAGAACACCATGATCCAGTTTAAGGCTTTCTGTTCACAAATGTGATTTGTGGCAAATATTTAGACATGTCATTTTTCATGTGCTTTCCTGAAAGGAAGCCTTTAGATAGAAGATACAGATGTTTCTCAGGCGGTATACAACTTTTAGTTGGAGACAAATGACAAAATTGTTTGAGAATGAAGAATATCAGAAACATAAACTTTTGAAGTGCAGGAATGGGATCGGTTATCCGGAAACCCGTTATCCAGAAAGCTCCGAATTACAGAAAAGCCGTCTCCCATAGATTCCATTTAATCTGAATAATTCTAATTTGTAAAAATGATTTGCCTTTTTCTCTAATAATAAAACAGTAACTTCTACTTGATCCAAACTAATGAATATAATGAATTCTTATTGGAAGCAAAACCAGCCTATTGGGTGTATGTAATGTTTACATGATTATCTAGTAGATTTAAGGTATGAAGATTCAAATTACGGAAAGATCCCCAGGTCCTGAACATTCTGGATAACAGGTCCCATACCTGTATTTCATTATCAATTTAAACATGCAGATAAGAGGGATAACAGTCATATTTTGTAGCCTGCTCAGATTTTTGCCTGAAAATGCACATTTGCTGATCATAGTACACTGTCATTTCTGTGCCGCCACTCGTCACTGCACACATACACACTGGGTGGTAAGTGGGGGTATCCATAGTTTCTCTGCTAGTGATAATCACTGGCTGAGAAATCTCTACATGTGACATTAGTCTTAGGGTGATGGCAGATGGGTCATTTAAAGAGATACGGACACCAGAAAATAAACTTTTTTAATATCTATCATAACATTATCTTTGAATGCTATTTGTAATTTTGCCATAAAAGAATTTGCATGATGCTTTTACAATACACTTTCTTATTACCCTGTTTCTCTATGAGGGGGCTGCCATATTTGTGCAGCAGTAGTCGGTTAGCATTAGAAACTGACAGGTTAAGAAGTGACAGTAATGATGGCAGTAAGGTTTAGGAACTTCAAGTAACACTTACAAAAGCAGGCTGATCGTCGAAAAACGATCAACATGACCTATTGGTAACTTTTCATGTAGATTAATATTTTGAAATACATTTTTTTGTGTCAGTATCACTTTAATTTCACGTAGGACATGCAGTGATTTCCATTCTTCCCGAGGCAAAGGTAAAGGTATTTTCAGAACATTTTTCCTCAGACAACACAGCACCTCATCTGAATATTTTCACTCAAGTAATAAAAAGCAATGTATTCAGAATAGAGTATCTGTTATCTGCCATGCAAATGTGGGTCATACAGTCCTACTAAAACTTGCATTTCAAGCCCACAGCCCACAATGCAGAGTTTTTCCCACAATTCTAGTATAGCGTGTGCTTTGCTGCAAATTGGATGCAATTGTGCTGAAAATCTCGATTGGATGTCAGCATTTACACCAGTGCCTGGGAACAGTTTATTAGATTTAAATGCATACAAAATATTTAATTTATTTCTCCTGAAAAAGAGAAAAGAGGCATTGTGTTTTCTAGCCTATTAAGCCCAGAGTAGATTCCTGAGGTAAACAATAAATCAGATTAGTTTGTGGCTCATCTAGCAATCCTTTAAGCAAGCAACAGTAGCAGTATACAATGCATGCTATTTGTGTATCTGTTATAATAGCCATCCTGTAATCTGATGCTGTCTTACTTAGTTATTACACCCATGTTGTTGGTATGATTAAAATGACCTGGATGTTTGTGTCTCCCTATAGAGTTTCAATGGCAACAGCATCCTCTCAAGTGCTTATTCCTGAAATCAACCTAAATGACACATTTGACACGTTTGCATTGGATTTTTCAAGAGAGAAGAAGATGTTAGAATGTCTTGATTATCTGACAGGTAAGCCGCTGTTTAAACTCGTATGGGTGAATGTTATATTAGTTGCTAATGCAAAAATTGTTTGCAATTCAAATAAATTTTCCCAAAGTGAACAATTTTGCATTTGCGAACACTTTGCCCCTCACACGACAGTAGGATAGTGAGAATTTTATAGTTTGTGCAAGTGTGCAGCGTATGTAATAAAACTTCTTAATGAAAACATTGTTACATTTGCTCCAAAAGTTTACGCAACCTTCAATCAGGCGTTAAAGGTTCACAATGCACAATTAAGAGTCACAATGCAATAAAAGCCTAATGAAGAATATTACATTGCAACATTCAAACATGCAAATTTTTATTCCCAAATTTGTTCTCTTTACCAAATTTATTACATTTCCCACTTAAATCATTTATTTGGTCATTGAAAGGAATATTAATTAATACAGACATGAGTTTACATAAGTAATGTGGCATTGCTGAAAAGATGTTGGGCCTGTATGATTCCAGGTATTTTGCTTGAACCCCAGTGACTAATCCCTCTCTGTTATCCAAGGTAAATTTTTACTTTAATACAGACATATATCTAAAAATGATATAGGAAAGCAATCACATTAATAGCACACAAACGTTTATAGCCATGCAACTTTTACGTTGACATAAAAATGCAGTTTGATTGGTTTCAAAAACCAATTTTTCATAAACATTTCAGAGCCCCAAAAACCTGTAGTTAAACTTATGACTACAAAGTTGCCTGCATTTGGCAGTGTTGTATTCATGGGAGTGGAAGCACATTAGTGTTGTCCCCTCTCCTGTCCCCAACTTGCAAGTTCATCATACAAGGAAGCAATGCTTCCTCTAAACTATGCGCACATAGTTGTTATATATGTTGTTGAACAGATACTGCAAGCAACGCCAACAGTAGTGGAAGATTTTAAAGAGCACCTTTAGCAGTTTAGAAGAGATGTGTTGAAGCAAAGTGTTTGATTCTAATAAGTTACAGTTTTATGCAGTATTGGAATTCTGTCTTCACAGCACCAAATCCCCCTATAATTAGAGAGGAACTCTGCACTGCTTCCTACGACACCATTACTGTGCATTGGACATCTGACGATGAGTTTAGTGTGGTTTCCTATGAGCTACAGTATACCATCTTCACTGGACAAGCTAATGTTGTTAGTAAGTACTGGATCAAATTACACTTTCTAATCAGCGTGTTTATTTTTTGTTTGTTTTTTTTCAGTACAGCTGGCAGCAACATTAATGTTAAATGTATGTATGCAAATGAAAATGTGCTCAAAATCGCAGTTCCACTAATATAAAAGTGCAGTAAATGTTTTACAGTCAGACACAACCAATAACATGGAAATGATAATGCAGTAAAATGCAGGCCCGGATTTGTGGTGAGGCCACAAAGGCCCGTACCTAGGGCAGCAAAATTTTAGGTGTGGCATGCCGCACAGTCGCATTCTAAAGTGCATGGGGAACGCAAAGTTCACCAGCACTAGGACGTCATATCTCCCCAAGCCACATCATTTGTACTGTATATATGCCCTTCATTTCCCAGCGCCATTACATTTTCCTAAAACAAATAGCATGCTCATTAGCCAACAGCCAAATTAAATTCTTGCAGGAGGGGGCAGAGTGGGTTAGAGGAGTAGAAGGAATTCTAAGTAATTAAGGGGATGCTACAGCCTTAATGTTAAAATTTTAGTGGCAGGTTTCTAAAGATTTCAAAGAGGCTATTCACTGATTAGATTTTTGTGTGGGGTGGTGGTTTTATGTCCTTTAATCACAAAACATTTAGGGTCTGATTTTGCAAAATGTGAGATTAGAGTTCACTACAGAAAAAAAATCACCCACTTTCTATTAATTTCTATGGGATTTTAAAAGTGTATTTATTTATTTATCAAATGGCAAACTGTAACTTTAAACCACTGATAAATACATTTCTAAAAATCCCACAGGAATGAATAGAAATTGGGTGATTTTTTTCTGTGGTGAACTCTAATCTAAAGTGTTTAAAGAAGAACTAAGCTTAAAACCACTGGTGTTAGGCACTAGTTTACTAAATAATAAAGTTTGGCGTTTTAGTTTTTTTCAGGGCTGTTCAGATAAATGTCCATGTCTGTGTAACAAAAATATGTTTTGAAATTCAGATATTTAGGCATTAGTGATGTGTGAGCCAGTGCAGGACCCGTGGGTTTACTTTGGGTACAACCTGCCTTGAGCTTCTGGCACATGAATTTAGTATCATGCCTGCCACACCCCTTTTGTTATTTCACCACACAGTAGGCACAGGTCTATAAATAGAGGGGAAAGAGTGGGCCGGCCCGGGTTAGGGTTGGGAGGGTGTGGAGCTGGTGCAGGTAGAGGAAAACTTGACCCGCATATCATTATTAGGCACCTTTTCTATATAAGCCAACGTAATTAGCTTATGTCAAAGGGGGATATATTTTCCCTTTAAAAGAGAACTAAAGCTTAACTAAAGAAGTAGGCAACCACAGCCCTTTAGCAGTGAAAATCTTTGCCTTTAAAGATGCCCCATTGCTCCCCATCTTCTTTTCTGCTGATTCACTGCACATGCTCTGTGCTTCTGTCAGTTACTGAGCTTAGGGACCGACTCACAGTATACTGTATATACAAAATAGAAATGTCACAATAAAAGGCGGATTATTAATTAATACAGATAATTACTATATGACAGCACAGAAACCAGTGCAACTAGCATTATAATTTAATAATCAGCCTTGTAGTATCATCTTATATTACAGGCCAACCTCATTTCCTGCTTGTAAATTTGAAAGGACCCCTAAGCTTAACTTCTCAACAGCAGCTCAGAGCCCACTGAGTGTCATAGACACTTTCCAAGATGGTGACCCCCTGTGAAAAGTTTGAAACCCTGGATCCTTGCTGCTATTGAGGAGCTGAAACTTTAGGCTAGTGCAATAAGTTCAGTATATAAAATAAAGCATTTTTTAACCATAAACATTTTTAGGGTTTAGTTCTCCTTTAAGACATTTTCATTGCTGCATACATGTCTGCACTAGATTCATAGAAAAATTGTTTTAGTTATACCATATGTCCACATAATATTTTAGCTTAGTGGCCTCCATTAAAACACATCTCTGTGCTAAATTCTAATCACTTGCTACATGTCAATTGGAGTTATGCTTCTGTCTGCATAGAAAAGGAGCAGAAACTAAATCAGCATGTTGGGGATGCACATAGCACCTTTTCAGTGTGAACATAAAAAACATTCTTTGAATAGCTTGCCAAAAGTTAATTCCTTAATGACAACTGAATGATAACCAGCGAGGAGTCCCCTTCATGCATAAAGTATGTGTTAATCAGATTTACGTGTTGGCATGTGCTAATTGCTTCCCTTCAAATCACACGGTCAAAGCTGTCACCCACTGCTCCCAACTTTATATGTTATTCTCAGTCGAAATGATGATTATAAATGTAATAAGTTGGAGAATATCTTGTATGGTCTAAAAGCCGAAATATATCCTTACGTTTAATAGCTAATTTATTAGTGAACATTTATTTGGCTGATGTTCCACATTTACTCTCCCTTTCTAGCCAACACATGTTGTCTACATGTTGTCTAGTCTCCCGAAAGATGCGCCATATTAACTTGGTTTCCCACACACTGAAAAAATTTGCTTTTACTGCTGTCATTTTTCAATTCTTAAGGGGAAATGTAATAAAACATCCCAAGCGATGTTTAAAATGCCATTTTTGCGAATGCTAGCAATATAAAATAATTCGCTGGAGAATATTACATCACGAAGCAAAGGTTAGAGTTAACACCTGCTCTGGAGATTCGTTAAATATTTTGTCTCAAAATAAGCTTTGCGATTGCAAATTTTTATTAAGTACACTGCAAATGTTCACAAAAGCCATTTAGTCTCTAACTTTGCAAAGAAATCGTTGAGGTCAAAAAGGTAGCAAACATGGTCGCTAACATTCACAATGTTTGCAAAAGTTTTTTGTGCTAACGTTACATTCCCCATTAGTTCATAGAGAGCAGCACTTAAAAATGCACCGAGGGCTCTTATAGACTAGCGTTTTTAGCTGTGCTAAAATGACGAGGGCAGGAGTAAATGTTTGAAGTTTATTTAAAGATAGAGAAACATATACAAAGGATAATACTCATCAGGAAGCTATGATGCCTCTATTGAGCTGTAATCTACTTCCTTCTTTATGCTTTTGTGCCATGACTTTCAATAACATATACACTTGCTTTCCTGGTTTTATTCTATTGTTCAACATAAAAATGCTTTGTTTTTTTTTTTTTGTTTATTTAAAATAATCTTGTAAACAAACGTTTTTTATTCAACTTTTTGCTGTTATTATTCAAAACTCTTGCTGCTTGCTTTTAACTTCCATAGTAGTTTAGTAAGAGAGAAGAAAATAAAGTCCACATGGTCATTTCTCATGGCTACACACTCTTTAGATTAAGATAAAGCTCATTGTGATATCAATAAGTTTGAAATGTGTTTCATGCCAAGATGCAATTCACACTTTTCAACTAATGAATGACTTGATAACAGGCCAATTTTTACCTGGTAACACAATAGTTAGTATATTATTATTATAATAATTATTATTAATTAAGCTATTATGTTGCTCCTCTCTGTCGCTGGCAGTATATAGGGATTTGGCATTCTCATTAAAGGGATCCTGTCATCAGAAAACATGTTTTTTTCAAAACGCATCAGTTAATAGTGTTACTCCAGCAGACTTCTGCACTGAAATCCATTTCTCAAAAGAGCAAACAGTTTTTTTTTATATTCAATTTTGAAATCTGACATGGGGCTAGACATTTTGTCAATTTCCCAGCTGCCCCTGGTCATGTGACTTGTGCCTGCACTTTAGGAGAGAAATGCTTTCTGGCAGGCTGCTGTTTTTCCTTCTCAATGTAACTGAATGTGTCTCAGTGGGACATGGGTTTTTACTATTGAGTGTTTTTCTTAGATCTACCAGGCAGCTGTTATCTTGTGTTAGGGAGCTGCTATCTGGTTACCTTCCCATTGTTCTTTTGTTTGGCTGCTGGGGGGGAAAGGGAGGGGGTGATATCACTCCAACAGAGTGATAAGTCGGAGCACAAGTCACATGACTTGGGGCAGCTGGAAAATTGACAATATGTCTAGCCTCGTCAGATTTCAAAATTGAATATAAAAAATCTGTTTGCTCTTTTGAGAAATGAATTTCAGTGCATAATTCTCCTGGAGTAGCACTATTAACGGATTTATTTTGGAAAAAAATTTTTTTTCCCATGACAGTATCGCTTTAACGGGCTGAAGCAGTGTAATTCCTTTATAAAATTCAATACATATAAAGCACCTCAAAGATCCCATTTCGAATAACTGCTGCAGTCTTATTGGATTGCTGTCTGCCTGTCAAAACTAAGCTTTTATGGGGTTGTGTAAGAAAAGGCACTAAGTTTTCTCATGTGCAGTTAACCATAGCCACCAATCAGCAGGTAGCATTTACTGGACACCTGTTTAAAAGTAAACATGGTATTTGTTGCTATTGTTTGCTTCTCTTGGGAAAACTTAGTGGCTCTTATTACATATGTGGCATTTCTGCTAATACCCTTTTTTGCATGTAAATGGGGCATTGACAAACGACAACTCTTTTTGCCTACAATTTAACATACTGACCAAAACAGTGCTGTTCAGAAGGGTTATTTAACAAAAATTGAGTTGGTGTTTTTTTCTTAATTCGAACAAAAATGGGTATGAAAAACCCTGATACCTTGAATAATCAGAATTTTTCAATAAAAAAAATGCTAAATGTTGCTCATGTTTCATCTGAATTTTTTTTCGCACCAACTTTTTTTTCTCAAATTGCAATAAATTGACCTGTAAAGCTGGCCATAGACGCAAAGATCTGATTCGAACCGTGTGTGGAGAGTCCCGACATTTTTCGTCCGGCGGAGATCGGTCATTTGGTCGATCGGACAGGTTAGAAAATTTCTGTCGGCTGCCGATAATATCTCTGCGTGTATTGCCGATCGTATGATTTTCAGTGGGAGACTGCTGTCACTAGCTTTGGTTGGACATAGATATCGTACGATTGCTGTCAGGGGCAGAACATTGCTGATCTGTTCTTTAACTACTTTATTTGATCTGACTGGTAAGACTTTGATCTGAATGGTTAGTGGCGGGTCGGGAGATGGGAAAGTCCGATCGTACGATGATTCGTACGATCGGATCTTTGCATCTATGGCCAGCTTAAGTCTTTTGTATAGACTGACAAATCACAGAATATTCACCCCTTTAGCCCACAGGTCAGTCTTATACTGATATCTTAATTAGATTAGTCAGTAGCTCAATATCTCCACCAATATTTACCAAGCCAAAGTGTGTCCCAAGCTGTTGCAGGACTTCAGCTTCCTACATCCTTTAACACCTTTGATCTAAAGGACTGCATGGCTATAAGGGGTATTGCACCACTCCTAATAATTTCTTGATTATTCTGCTGAACTGTCAGTGTATTGAATCCTGTGTATTTGGCAACACTGAGATTTTCAGGGAAGCATAAAGAACTTGTTAGGGCCTCCTGCAGTAGAAAAAAAACAGTAACTTGTAGTAACATAGGTGTAAAGAACTAGAGAAGTAGCATGACTCCCCTAATGAAGAAAGTGTATAGAATTGAAGAAATAGAAGATACATTTAGTTTCTTCTTTAGCAATATTTCAGAATTCAACTGAGAAAAGCACGTGTACAGCTGTTTTTCTCTTGTTTGCATCTATCAAGAAAGGCTAAATCTTGGTTCTTGCCAATGACTGAAGAAAGCCAGCTGGAATGGGGGAAGAACATTTTCCGTTGTTTTTTCTTCTTTTAATCATTTAATTTCCCAGTTATCAAAATAATCACTTTAGATCGACTGAGACCTTCAGATATAATTTTTTGTAGAACATATTTTAACTCAAACGCGTCATCACCATCTTAAACCATTAATATAAGCATATAAAAGTCCTTAAAAATATCCTTGTTCCAAAGTCTCTGATAATTATAGCAATTAAATTGATTTTGTTTGTGGAAACAGCATGTGTTTTTAATACAGGGGGAAAAAAAAGTCTTTTCCTGCTTAAATTATGTACATTTTTTCTCTATGTTCTCGTGTGACTTATTTTCAAATGTCTGTAAGACATAAGAGATGTAGTTTTGAAAATATGGTGCAGGTTGGAGAAAGGAATTCTAAAATACAGCTCAAACTTATATAAAGTAATTGTATAAAAAAAAACTATATTAGTTTACTCTGACGTTGTCTAATTCTGATTTTACATTGTATTATCAGAATTCTGATTTTACATTGGATTTTCAAAATGTACCCAGATTATGAAACAGTCCTGCGCAGTCTACCATTAATACTGTTGATTTGGTTGCTGAAGACTGGGTCGACATCCTATTGGCCGTGATCATATTGATCATATTGGTCTGAGCAAATACTCTAAAGGGTAGCTTTGAAAATCTCATTGGTTTATATATTCCCCATATTGAGATCTAATTGATTGGCCCGTGGGAAAATGATTGAATAATCTCAATTAAGAGTTTTCTGAATAAGCTCTCTTATTCAGAAACCCAATATCCAAAATGAATTACGGGAATGCCATATTCCTATAGAGTCCATTTTAAGCAAATATATTTATTTTTTCTCTGTCATAATAAAACCGTACCATGTATTTGATCCAAACTAAGAAGAACAAATCCATATTGGTGGCAACACAACCCACCTGGGTTAATTTAACAGTAAAATGCTTTGTAGTCAAGTTAAGGTATGCGGATCAAAAATATAGAAAAACACCTTATCTGGACACAAGCTTTCCGCAGAATAGATCCCACACCTGTACTACAGAAGGAATTGTTATACATGTATATGTTTTCCCCCAAAAAAGTATAAAACTGTCAGGTATGAAATACAGAATTGTTCATGCAGTTCTAAACTAAGACTATGTAAGACTCAGGGGGCCTGTTTACTTACATTTGGAAAAATAGGTTTCTCCATCTTGATATGTTTAACATGATGTAATTGTGAAAAAAATTTACCTCCGACATAAGGCATGGACAGAACTGAAAGGAAGAGGAAGCATTTATTTATAGTTAACTGGGAAAGCACATATGTAACTATAACTATTTCAAAACACAGACACTTATTTTTATGATATTGTGCCTTTCAAGGAACTTTTCATCATTTTTTCCTATGTTTCCTCTTTGCCGTACTTCTCATATTTGCCTTTCCACTAGCAGAATAAGATTAAGCCATTAGATATGCAGTTAAATTATTGTCATATTAGATGGAGACAGACAGCATTATAAACACCTTTATAGAAGCAAAAGCATGTCTGGCAATAGGAATATTGTATCAATGTCTACCACTGAACAAATAAAGTACAATTTAAAGAAGATTTTGTTGTTTTAAAAAAAGCATGCTGAATATTGTAACTGTAGAAAAACAAGTTAAAATGCAGTAATTTGTAGGAGTTTTAAGTCCAAAATATACCGCCAACTTTTATAATAGCAGATTTAGCTTCTTAATATTTCCCCATAGATTCGACAGTTAAACTGGAACTGCAGCAAATTATATTTTCAGTTCATTACTGGTTTCTGTATTTTGAAAATAACCCAAAAAGTTCCTTTTACAAAATGCTGATTGGAAGTACAAATAAAATATCATTACTGCCTCTGAGAATGGTTTTATAATGTATTGACATTAGTCAGTTTTAATATACAGCCTTAATGAACGGTTATTTATGACAACACAACAAAGGCATTTGTTCTGACAATTGCAGCATTTATATTAATTGATAGCATTTTATACCTGCGATATAGCATAATATAGATGAATTTTTGAGAGGATAGGAAACCACTGTACGAAGCTGAATGTATAAAGTGTGTTTATCACATTTGATTAAACAGTGGTATACATTGTCACTTGGACACATGTGGACTTTAGTTTACTTGGACATTCTCAACAGTATAGTAATTCCCACTGCTTCTATACAGGGATAGATGTTTATTTTATGTGCTTAATAAGCTATGTTTTTATATTGTATCTATATCAGACCATGATTCTATGGTAGTCAAAAACAAACCCCAAGCAGAGACAGGCACATTTAGAATGAGTACCGGTATTTAGAACTGTAAAATGCCTGTTACCTGTTTAAAAGATGTGTATATGAAAAACCCATACCTAACCAGCATAAAGTCTTATGTTACTTCATTGGGCTCATGGATCACTATCATCAGGAGCCAGTGGGTTTTATGATTGTGAGAGGAAAGCCATACAAACACAGGGACAAATAAAACCACCCACTCTGATAGGCAGTAGTTTAAACCATACAAATGTGTTGACTTCTACTTTCAAACTTGCCCCGATGCTGCCCAAGTGGATGGCAATTTAATCAGCATTTTTCACCACAAGTAAACATACACCCAGAAACTGTGCATTTGCAACACAGCAGTTCTCAACAGGGACACCCTGGAAAAATGCTTCTCTGGGATAAGTAAATGTCCTGTGTTGCTTTGTTTTGTCTCTTTTTGCTGTTCTTTATTCCAAAACATTTCTTCTCAAGCTCCCCAACAAGACTGTTTTTGGCTCCCAGGTTCTGATATGTTTAAGAAAAATGGGATCATATGGTACAAAATGAATCAGGAGATTTCTCTTGCAGACAATGATACAGAGTTTGGGATTGGTCCCATCCGGTGCATAGAATATGTCAGATTCAAGCCCAGAGGAAAAAACTTTCCACATTATTACCTCCAGATTGGAAAGACTGTGTAAGTCAGCTGGGAGCTTGTACATCCTGTATTAATTTACATGTGCAGCTGTGATCTCCCAGTGTTCCACTTAATGCAGTGGTGCATAATAGATGCACCTTGACAGTTATTCTACTGCTGAACAGTTCCAGGTTACAGCTTGATCTGTAATGCAAATTATTTTTCTATTTAAAAAAAAAAAAAACACTTGGAAGTTTGGAAAGAAACATGGTTCTTTCTGCACCCCTTACAGCAGTGATGGGGCAATCTCTAGGTTCCAGATGTTGCTGAATGATTCTCCTTCAGCTGGTGGGATGATGGGTTTGTAGTTCAGTGATTTTTTGCCCATTAATAGATCATTTTGATAGCTGTAATGAGTTTCTGGAAAGTGTGGTATGTATATGGAAAATGTAACCAAGGCCATGAATGACATTTAAAGCACTGTAGATGAAACATTTTTAGGGGGAAGGGAACATGTGGAAAGTTACATATTGCTAAAAATAACATAAATGGTTACATCTAAACATGACGGGATTAACAATTGTAGCATTTACAGAAACATTAATTAATATGTGAATAAGTCCAAATCAGCAGTTGCAAGATTTGCAAAAAAATATAAAGAATGTTAAAAGTTAGTGGAAAGTCGTCCACTGTCACTGTTACATGTTTAGTTAAATGCACAACCTACAATCTTAATTATGTCTTGGAATGCCATGTGGACTCTTAATACGTTAGGAAGACCAACATAAAGTATCAGGGCATATTTATTAAATATAGAAAAGGTTTTAGAGACACAGTAGGGGTTTATTCTACAAGATAAAAGTGCTAAAACAGTATTGGGCACAAGATTGCACCAGACTTTATTTTAGGCTGATCTTGTAAGTGCTGTGGTCTAGACGGAGCCATTATTCTGTTGAAAAGAACCCGAATACATATTGGAGTGAGAGACCACCAATAAGTAGGTAGCATTCACTGGTTACTGGGATACTTCAAAACTCTTTAAAAAGAAACATAATAGAAACCCCAAAAGGCCTGATTTTTGATAAATTTGAGAGTAGAGAATATCTGCATTGGATTTTTTTTGTATAAAATCATGGATTTTCAGGGTTTGGATTTGGTTGGACCAGGCACTTTGGATTTGACAAATCTGAATCCTGGAGCCAGTGGCATAACTAGATATTTCTGGGCCCCACAGCAAATTAGTTTTCAGGCCCCCAAAATTTGTAGAGGTTGACTTGTTTTACCAATATTTATTTAAATTGTATATGCATTAGGGCCTCATGGGGCCCCTATAACTCTTGGGCCCCCCTGCAGCCACAGGGTCTGCTTTCTCTGTTGTCTGCCTGCAGCAAAATACTCAATTTTGGCCAACTCCTTAACCAAATCCATTCTTCTCCTTTCTGCTTACATTAAGCACTGGTTTTCTGTGCATCCATTTACAGAAACATTGAATATGTTATGTTCACCAGTGCCGACAGTTATATTTGTTGTTTTTAAACAGATAGAAGCAGTACATTTTCTATACATGCCACATTGCCTCTTTGTTTTCTGCTTGGTCAGTCTCTAACTGAAAAATGTTTCCCTACATGTAAAGTTCTCAGGACTGTTTATCATGCTCTAGAAAAATTGTCAATCAAATATATCACACGTCAGCATTTCATTGGCAGACATGGCCATGTAAAAAAGCATATTATGCATTGATTTTGGCAGTCGTATAAAAACATTGTTTATGCTAATGGTTTATACTATTTTGCCAAATATTTGTGCTGCCTGAACATATTGCATAAGCATTAATAGCTTACACAGAGTATGAATTGGTGTGATGGAATAAAAGATAATACACACCTTTATAAATATTGCATAAATGCATATAGAATTTGTCAAGTGCCGTAAATAGGCCCCTTGCTGTGAGATGAATATAGCCTAATAAGCTGCCAAACTCACATCTCTTTTGGCTTCTCATCTGCATGCCTAGCAGTGTTTTGTAGGCTTCCAATTCAAGATGTATGACTGCATTCACAAATATATATTGAACTAGTTTCAATGAGTTGACCATAAATGGAAGCTGTCGTGTTGTAATTTACAGTCTATTTACAATGAAGTAAATGCAATAACATCTCTGTGGGAGACATACAAAGTCAGAGGAGTGAATTTGAAGCAAATGTATTACTTCATATTTGTAAATGTAAACCAATTTTATTGCTTACTATGTAGCCTGTTTCCAGCTCCACTTTTAAACATCACATCCTATGTTTTATATTTCCCTCATAAAACCTGAACTTCACTTTTTACCACAGTTCATGGAAAAGGCTTGAACATATATAGCAAATATTTAGCAGAGAGGATGTGGGTGAGGGAGGAATTTGTCTGGGTCAGGGTGCCACAAGGGACGGGGTTGCTGTGACTGCTGCTGAATACAGTATATGGCTTCCAGGGAGGATACACGGGGGGCTATTCTAGTGCTTACATGCCAGGACTAAAAGGCTGAGTTTACTTTATTTACCCTTTCTTCTCCTGCATTAATCATAAAAATGTGATCATTTTCAAAAATGTCCTAAAACTTTCCAAATGTATTAAAATATTTCTGCACCTTCATAATGGAAAATTCCCCAGAAATATTCTGGGAAGTATCTGTAAACCACAGAATGACAAATGTGTTGAATGTCATCGTAAAATTGTGTGTAGCAATGTGTAATACTTTCCAACAAGGCTCAGACTTCCAGTGTTAGATTTTGCATATAAATTACTTTCCTATCCATGACTTGACATTCATTTGATAAAAAGGATTTTAGCTTGATCTTGAAGATTGTTTTATTTTTTCTTCTGGAGAATTAGCAGAAAAAGTAAGTATCTAATATATTCAGCAACCGAATGCCCTACCTGCAGCCCACAGGGTACTCTATGTTTTTGCTGGTACCTGCCCCGCTGCAGGTCTCTAGTGTAAAAAAAATACTTTATGCAATTGTGTACCAGTTCATTTTTACTGTGAGTTCCACCTAGCACAAGAATGCATGTATAAATAAAGTGTTGGAATAGATAATAATAATAAATAATTGCCAACATTTGAAAATAATTTACCAGCGATACCTTGCCATGGATAAAAAAAGGTTACACGTTAGCGGCCATGCTCCAATTTCATCATTATAACAATGACTTTGTATTTATTTTTAGCTGAAAAATCAAAAGCAGGGACTGTCCCTGTACATTAGGGAAGCTGGCAACTATTGCATTGCTATAGATTTCTTAGTTGCAAAGGAACACAGATCAAGATTCAGTTTTGCAGCATTGCAGGTCACTTTATGTACTTACCATCAAATGTCTTGCTTTCAAGCACTTCTTAAGGGCCAGCATTGGTTTCATGCAGCAAGAAATATTTATGTAGCCGGCTGTTGAGTTGTTTTCTCTTTGTTGGAAACTTTTTTTAGTGAAATAACAAAGCTGGAAAGGGTAAATCTTTAGCAGCAGGAGAATTGCCCTGGGAATATCAAGGGCTCCCTGAAGTGCCTGGCATTTAAGTTTTAAAAATAAAAAGTCTTTATAGAAATAAGTAATCTAATGCCTCTTGGTCTTCATTACTAACATAGCAAAGCAAACATTTGCTTCACTTAGATGTGCTGCATGTTTTATGACTTTTCCCATTTCCTTGATCTTACAGGTTTGTGTAACTCAGCCGACAGCTGGATGATTGTTCCCAATATCAAACAGAACCATTATACAGTTCATGGCCTCCAGAGTGGCACCAAGTACATCTTCATTGTTAAGGCCATAAACCAGGCTGGAAGTCGCAACAGTGAACCTGGCAAGCTAAAAACCAACAGTGAGTAGAAAGTATATCTGATTACTTTAATCTATATTGAGTCCATATCTGTAAACATGCTTCTATATTTCCCATATAAAGGGAAGACCGAGCACAATTCTATTGCATCACCTTTTTTTCTAGCAGAGAAATTAGTATGATTTTCATTAATAGTATGATCACTTTCTATTGTATGGCAAATAGCTGGATTACAGTCCCATAGCACTAAAAAACAAGAACGACATGGGACTGGCACACTCTACCATATTTCAGAGAAAGTCTCAATGATCTATGCATAAAGTATACCAGGAATTCAGATCTTGTCATTGACCTTTTTTTGGATTAGAATGCGTTCCTCTTTAGCAGCAGGGATTTCTTTTTTTTTATAGGGATTAAGAGGGAACCTGTTCATCCCCTGCGATAATCTCTGTCATGTCTGGCTGTTAATCAAGGGAATAGCATACAAAATCTTTCCACTAACATTCAAAGCCCTTCACTCCGCTGCTTTCCACTACATATCTTCATTTGTCTCCTTGTACATTCCTGCCCTACTTCTCCACTCCTCTCACGTCACTGTCATTTCTCTCCCACTGCTATCTCTTGCCTTAAGTGCTGGGACACACTGGGCGATTTGGGGAGATTTGGTCGCTCCACGACCAATCTTCCCCGAATGCCTCCCCTCGCTCTGCGCCTGGCTAAAATGAAAAATCGCCTGCGCTAATCACAAGCGGCGATTCGTTTTCCGAAGTCGCCCGAAGTTTCCTCGTGAGGCAACTTCGGGCGACTTCGGAAAACGAATCGCCGCGTGTGATTAGCGCAGGCGATTTTTCATTTTAGCCAGGCGCAGAGCGAGGGGAGGCATTCGGGGAGAATGCCTCCCCACCTGGCGACACATCACATCTTCTTCGGGCGATTAATCTCCCAGGAAAAGCCTACCCGCTGGCTAGAATCTGAATCGCCGGCGGGATGGCACTCGGATCGTCTCATTTTCCAAAGTCGCCCGAAATTTCCTTGTGAGGCAACTTTGGGCTACTTCGGAAAACTAAGCGCTTAGAGTGCCATCCTGCTAGAGATTTAGATTCTAGCTGGCGGAAGGCTTTTCGTGGAGATTAGTTGCCGGGCGACTAAATCTCCCTGAATCTTAGCATGTGTCACCACCCTAAAGAATCTCTCAACCTCTTCAAAAATAACTACATTCTAGAGCAATAGAATATTACCTGCCCAGTCCAGTTTGGCCAAACCTTTGTGCACTTTGCCTTTATATGTTATTTATGTTATCAACCCACTTATATCATAAGCTCTGTGGGACACTGACTTCCTTCTAACTGGGTCTCATACCATATGGCACTTGATCTGCAAATGTATCTTATTTATTTATTATGTGTGTACCTTCTGTATTTAAAATTGTACAGCTTTGTTTCCTAGTAGTGCTTATGTAATGTGCTTATTACAGTGGTGGCAAGGGAAATCCATTACTCTTAATGTGGTTTAGGAATGGAAAGGCGTTCTGAAGCCACCAACATCCTACCACCCCCACTAAATTAAACCTCCACTCTCCACAGGAAGAAAGCAGCTTTAAGAGATGGGTTAATTGTTAGAGGCTATTATTGCACTGTTTTGCACCCCTCGGCACTGTATTTTTCTCATATGTCACTAATACATTTGGCAAAAAGTGCATTCAATAAATCATCTGTATGTTATTTTGAGATATACTTCTAACTGCAGAGATGTTATTATAATTATATAGTTACCACCCTAGATATATTTTTGGCTCCAGTAAAACAGCAGTCATTTGTTTAAATTTTACTTATACTCTATTCTAATATCGATGCTTTGTTCATTTAAAGAAAAAATAAAAATTTTCTTTATCTTCCATTTTGGTCACTAAAAGAGACCATAAAGTAGTGGGGGGGGGGGCAAAATCCACTGCACTTGCTGGACATCCTTTAAAACAGTGTAAAGTGTAATTACTGCAGTTGGCCAGACTACCATACCTACAGATGTCTTTTTTTTCCATTGCTGTTTTGCTTGTTTGGGCTGTCACTATTTTTCTATTTGAAAGATATATTGTTTCAATGGGACTTGTATTTGGAAAATCTGCCTGGCAAGTGTAGGGAAGAGGAAGAAGCCTGCAGGCTTTGTTGACCCAAGTTCATCTGTTCTGAAGCCTCTAGAATTTATTTAGCCTGAATGAGCATAATTGAATGCCAGCTTTAGTTTCCCTCATCAGCATATAGAACAGACTCTTTCTTGACAGGATGCAGTGTTTTTTGCCATTTTGTTTCCACCACTATATACAGCTTTCCTCTTGCAGTTTTATTGGTTTTATTATTTTGACACTTGTGGCCTGCTCTTTTTATTAAATATCTCTCTGTTCTTTTCTGTGTAGTAATATGACTCATTGTGGGTCCCTTAAGCTGGCCATTTATGGGTAAATTCATTCGTTTACAGACATCACCCCTCATGTTTTTATTGTTATATTGTTGCTGATTTGAGCACTGTTGACAGAGGTGCCAACAATATTGGACCAATTATGGTCAGACTTACTGATGTTATATGGCGGCACTTCATTTCGGGTAAAATGGCCCTGACACATTAATGCTGCTGAGTTTGTATGTACAGTGCTACACAATATGTTGGCGCTATATAAATACATGTTAATAATAATATGTGTATAATAATACAAGATCTATTATCTGGAATGCTTGGGCTGGGGTTTTCCAAATTACGTTTTTTCCCACAATTTGGAACACCATACCTCTTAAGTCTATTAAAAAACATTAAATAAACACATTTGGGTTATTTTGCCATTGATTCGGATTTATGCAGCTTGGTTAGGATCAAGTACAAGATACTGCTTTATTATCACAGGGAAAAGCTATAGAATTATTTAAACAGCCTTCCCATAAGTTGGATCTATTTGGATAATAGTTTCTGGATAAAGGATTCCATACCTGTACAATGTTGGTTTCAATATACCGATACTATTTTTCATGAACATTTTGTAATAAGCACCAATAATACATGAGCAAAATCCTTGTGTAAATCAGCTATAGTTGTGTTTGGTGCTGCCAAGTCATTTACAAAAACTTGGTCCTTATTGACACACATATACACCCATCTGTAGGTGTCCGTAGGAGTGTAGGTGATAACAGGTTAGTGAAATACAACTTCATTGGGTGACTTAATTGCACTTGCACTGGTCTGCTTATTCTGTAGTTGTAAATCAATTAAGCCCAAAAGTTTGCAATGGTTATGAGAGCTAATACTGTGCAAATCAATGGGAAGCTTAATTCTGACCAGAACCTTATGCTACCATTTTCTTTAAACTTTTTACCACTCGGAAAAATAACTGGTTATTAAAAATGACCTTTGTCCTCAGAGTCTGCCTGGCTTGGGTATCGGGGAGTGGGCTTTGGTCTGGGAGGTCTCTTCTCCCTTACTGGAACACAGAGCATTTACTGTTAATACTATATTCCTGGTTCTGCTTGTGTTTTATTCATCCCCACTGATACTACTATATAATACAAATTTATGACAAAAAAATCAAACTATCATGAAATGCTATAATGTCTGTGGATTTTGCACTCTGTTTCATTAAAAGGAAATGTTTGATATCAGCTATGTGGTAGAAAGGTAAACACAGAAAATACACGGGCCGATAAAAGCTGCAGACAGAGTCAGCAGCTTATTGGCCCGTGTATGGGGCCCTCCAACGGGCTTCCCCAATCGATATCTGGCCGAAAGTCGGCCAGATGTCGATTCGGACGGGACTTAAAATCCCTTCGGATCGTGGCCACATCTGTTCGTTGATGCTGCCCCGCGATCCGACCACCCGTTAACCTGAAGGTGGGCATATCGGGGAGAGACCCGCATGTTTGGGGACATTGCCAAATGAGCAGATCTCTCCGTGTACGGCCACCTTTAGTCCTATATAATATATGTGAGGTGCTATAGAAGGAAGCTCTGCTGCTATAGTACATTAAATATATCAAGAAATATTTCTAAAAAGCACTCCCAGTGCCATAATGTTTACAATTTTAGTGAGAAAGGAACAAGAACCCCCTTTCACAAATGCCCTAGGAAAGGTGTTGTCCAACAAAACATCTGCTAAGATCTTAATAAACCTTGACACAGTGATTACTTGGCTGTAATAAGCAATAATGTCTGAAGAAAATGTTGTACGACTTGTTGTTGCTTGGTGAGCCCTTGATATGAGATTCTCCTGTCTGACACTGTTGGGGTTATTTACCAAGCCTCAATTTTTTCTGGTCTGGTTTTGTGGGACAAAAACTCTTAATTTTTCATGGAAAAAAAACCTTGAATATTTCAAGATGTTACAAAAAGTCAGAATCCAAAAATCCACCATATCAGACATATCAAGGTCATGTATAAGGGAATGGGAGATGTCCTTATCCCAATTTGAAGATATCTTGGTTTAACCCGATAATCCGAAAAATTCAGGGGTTTCAGGCAAAAACACACAAAAAAATTGAGCGGTTCTGGAGAAAAGTTGTACAATTCGAGTTTTCACACGATTTTATAGAGTTTTTTTCCCTATGCGATTTATTTGAGTTATTTTAATGATAAATAAGGCAAAATCAGGGATGGGAGTTTGGTTGAGTTATTATAATTTTTTTTTTTTTAAACAACAATGAGCTAAAATATGATTTTAGTAAATAAGCCCTTGTATAATTTAACTACAGCTTCAAAATTCACACCTAAATTTCACTGCTAAAAAGGCAACACCTTTCAGATCAAGTTGTTGAGCAGGAAACCAAAAACTGACATATCCTTGCAAAGGAAGTATAAACATTATTTTATTACGACGTTTGTTTCTTTGCCTTCGTTAGCCGTTTCCAATTGGTCCTTTATTTTTTAAAGCCAGTTAAGTCTACCCTTTATTAGAATTTTCTTCATTTTTATATTTTCTGTTAGCCTATCCCAAGGTGATCATGAATTTCATTGTTCCTATCCGTTTGCACAGCTGAGAAAATCTATAAAAACAATAGCAGTTATAAGTGTATTCTCATAGGAAGTGGGCACTGTAAACGTCAATTGTTAAACTTCTGCAGAAATTTGTCTCATTTCCATCCCAAAACACTGGGGGGAAAAAAAGTGGCAAGCCAGATGTAATCTCCAAAATAACCTGACCCGTGGCTCAGTGAAGATGGGGGGTAAGTGGTTTGCTGTATATTAGTCCAAGGAGAAAGCAGTTTTAAGCCTGGTTTAACAAGTACGCAGTCGTAAATTGAAGTCCCTAAAGTAACATTCCTTTAGGAATGAAACCAGTTTAACTCAACAACAGCTGTGTATTGGGATAACCCCTGTTCCATAAATTATCAACCGTAAACTGAACAAAAGGACTACAATTACTATTATAGAGTTAATAAATAGTCCTATATATTGTATTTAAAGTCTAAACACTCCTCTATGCCTTATATTCCATGTGTGTAAACAACACACACACATTCAAAGTCTTCAAGGTACCACTAACAATTCCACTGATGATCAAAAAGTAGTACAGGTATCCATTATTCGGAAACCCATTATCCAGAATGCTCCAAATTACAGAAAGGCTGTCTCCCATAGACTCCCTTTTATCCAAATATTCCAAAATTTTCTAAATTATTTCTTTTTTCTCTGTAATAATAAAACAGTAACTTGTACTTGATCCCAACTAAGAAATAATTAATCCTTATTGGAAGCAAAACCAGCCTATTGGGTTTATTTAATATTTACATATATCCAGAAAACCCCAGGTCCCAAGCATTCTGTATAATAGGTCCCTTTAATATAAAAGACCAGCAGTGCAAATGTCATGTGAGTGATCTTCTTTAATAAACCATAACTGCACAGTGATATAAAAGATCAATAGGACTGAAACATCTGGAGTGATTGTCTTTTGCACACACCTGAATAACATATCCCAAATCTGTAGTCACACAAATATCGTATCTAGGTAAATAGCCAATCTATGCTTACCTAGATTATTCTGTTGTCACTTTATGCAATTTTTTCTAATACGATGGAGACCTTACATGTAAGTAAGTGTATTTCACGTGTCCACCATGATTTGTTTTATTATCCCTGTGTGGTGTCCAAGCTTAACCTTGGATTGAACTTTAAAGCATTACTTACAAAAGTGGAATGTTATTTTGCCATTAACAAGTCCTTAGAGAGTTCTGCTGATCTACACAAGCTTAGGGACATGTCTCCTTAAAGCCCCTTTAATTTCCTAGGACTGTTAAAGATACAGTGTGTCTAGACCTATATTTTACCGATTTAATGTGCAGTTAGCTCTGTGGGGATATGTAGAGCAGCAGAATACATTTTTTTCTGCAGTTCTTTTGTGTTGTATCTACAAACCATACACTGATTAAGAATAGCTTAAGTGGCATTTAATAGTAAATAAGAAAAGACCATTTTTCTAAATCACTAATCTGCATCAGTAATTGTGTTCAACAAACTCCCCAGTATGCTTAGACAACCAGACACTGTTGTACCTACAAGCATATGATGAGAGGTTGGTATAGGAACCGTAAGAAACAGAGGTCAATTTATTAAAGGTCAAATTGTAGAATTTTGAAACCACGATTATTATTTCTCTAAAACCATGAATGCCATGAAAGTTATTAAAAAGTCCAAATACAAAAAGTACTAACGAATAAAAACAGAATAAAGGGATTGGAAAAAAACATTGAACTATGCGCTAAAAAAATACAAAAACCTGCGAAAAATTTCGAGTTCATCAGACATTTACTAGGGAAGAAAAATCCCAAAAATCTCTAAAAATCTGAAAGGCTAAAAAAGGTCCAATAGGATCAGTGCACTTTTAGCTTTCACACTTGATAAATCTCAAGTTTTAGGGAAAGAAAAAACACACAAATGTTTACAGAAAAACCTGTAATGTAAAAACCTTTCCTTCATACAAAGATATACCAGCGCTGTAAGCTTAGGGATAGACACCAAGAAAACACAAAAATATAATATAGTGTAGTATTTTCGAATAAGATTTGCACCTCTTTGTGCAACTGCTATATGGTGTGGTTTGATATCCTCCACCAAGGGATTCAAGTGCCCTTTACCCGTGACTTTTTATTGATATATGTGGCCACCTCCTGTGTAAGGTAATGGGTACTTACAAACGTTTAGTTTTGCCACTAGCATATAATATGATTCTTTGTCCCAATCCTGGTTATCTTTAGGTCTCTAAAAAGATATGCTAAAATCGTGTAAAAACGTCTTTAATATAATAAAAGGATAAAAATACAGGTTGCACTCACATATGTGTGCTTAGAATAAGCGCGCGTGTCCTACCAACAACCCCAGGCAATTAAACATCCAAAGTGGAACGCAGGACTGGAGAACCCCAAGACGAACTGTATTTATGCTGACTAGTAATTATTGTTCCTCTACACAAAGTAGGAATCCATAAAAATGGTTTCTGTATTAGGTAAGCCAGGAAATGTGTAATCAGCTGTATCACGGTTTAGTAGAAAAACTCTTATATGTGGGACAGCACCGTCTAAAACCTTCAGATACATAGCAGTTTCCCTTCCATAAAACCTTTATCTTTTGCTTTTTCATATTATTCAGGGACACAATGATTCATTTCATTAGGGGCAGGATATGGATTCCAGAGAAATGTTGAATTGCCTTTAAGAAATGAGAAGTAAATTACTTTCCATGCATAAGGCAAAATTGGCATCAGTTAGTGATGGTGAAGGAGGGGTACCTTCCTGTCAATAAGCAGTGGCAGCCAAGGCTTAAAGTGAAGTCATGACCTTTGTCAACTAATTTCTATTTTTCTGCAATAAATACACACCTTATTTTAGAGTGGAGTTTTGGATTTCTTACAAGTTAATTGAAAAAGAATATAGTTTTTTTTTACTATTAGTTTACATAATAGAAAATTAATTTGAAAAGGAAATTGTAGACATGGATATCATTTAGTAATAGAGCAAAGGGTACAATGCAAGGACTCAAAGGAAATTTTCTGGTAAAGAAATTATTGTATTAAGCGAAACGCCATATTTGGAAGCTGCCCACACATCCCAAGCTTGTGGAATGATTAATTTATTTCAAATATGGGATACTTTTTTCATCTGTGCAAAGGAAGTATTTTTATATTTTATGTAGTACTCATATTCAGTAGTTAAAATTATGTTTTACTCCTAAATATATTTTATCATAATGCAGTATCAATGGAAAGACCGTGTGGAGCCTCTTGCTTCCACTATTCAAACCCATATATATTATGCCTTTGCTCCTTGCTCCCGTTTAGTAGATCCTAATGGAAATAATCAGAATACAAGATTGCAATCTGTCTGGAAATGTCAATACCATTTTTATTAAAGCAAGGTATTAAAATATAATGTTTTGGGGGTTATAATTAAGCCTTGGTTTAGACCAGGAGCTCATTCTGTCTGGTGTAGGTACATAATGATACAGTTCTCTGTATAAACTTGTTTTGAGATATTTCTCTGTCCTCTATATCTGTCTCTTTTGGTAGTAATTATGTTTCCTAATGGCTGTTACTTCACACACAGGTTCATTTTGATAGGGCAGTTATAGTGGTAGAACTCATTTCCACTCATTTGAAATTACGTAATTTATGGGCTTACTGTATGTTAGCCGGCTGCTAGAGTAGTTTTATAAAAGACAGGCCTTTTAAGAAGAGACCTGAAAGCCCTCCTAGGAAATTAGCAGTTAAAACTACTACTACTACTGGTAGTTTATGTTAGGGGATCGTCAGATGCTAGGGAGCTGCAGGGGAGATAATGAGAGCAGTTATCTGAGAAATACTAGAAGGAAATTACAAAACTCTTGTAGAGATTTTTTGCCTAAAAGCATTACTGCAATGTGGGTTTGCCCAGGTTGGAATGGTACCCGAACTAGCCAATGATTCCTGTTCCATCCAGTTTCCTGCTATTGCACTATGGGGGAAATGTAAAATTTGCAAATAAAAATTCACATGTCTCGTAATATTCTTCATTAGGCTTTTATTGCATTGCAAATCTTAATTGAGAATTGCGAACCTTTAAGGTGGCATGAACGTTTGGAACAAACGTAACACCTTTTTCATTAAGACGTTTTACTACATACACTGCACACTATCACAAACGATAAAATTTGCCATCAATATCCTACTGTCGCATGCGGGGCAAAGGATTCACAAAGGAAAAATTGTTCACTTTGCATTGCGAACAAATTGCAAACGACTTTTGCTAGCGACCAATATTACATTCCCCGATATATGTTAGATTGCACCAGTTATTATGTAAAGCAGACCTTGCCGACAGGACATTTATATCTTTTCATGATTTTTTTTTATAGGTGCCATATATGCAATTGTTTTTATTTTTAAAACTAAAATATGTCTTAATACCAGCACTATTGCCTGCCATCCTCCTGCTAAACCGGGGCACTAATCCCTGCCATTCTCCTGCTCAACTGGGGCCTATTAACTGCCATCCTCCTGCTCAGCTGGGGCCTATTCACTGCCATCCTCCCACTCAACTGGGGCATTTGGCACTGCCATTCTTCTGCTCAACTGGGGCCTATTCCATGCCATCCTCCTGCTCAACTGGGGCATTAGGCACTGCCATTCTTCTGCTCAAATGTAGTAACAAACAGAAGGTATCACAGATAGCAATGCCATAAAATAATATAAACCCCCTGTAGAATATTCTTACTTTTTTGCAAGATGAAAAAACAATTCTATTTTTTTCTGTGTAGTGCTTTTTCTGTGTAGGCCATAAATAACAGCAAGTGGCATACGAGGCGCAATGCATAAAGACAAAAATCCCTGAGGTCAACACTTTGGGTGCATTTACTATGCCTCCAGACAGAAGTGCAAAAGCATTAAGGGGTCAAGAGTGCCCCAGTTAGTGCTCACGCACACATCGCATCTGTCCGGGGAACAGGCTGCACTCTGCACTTTGTGCTGGATGAATTAATCTGATGAGAGGAGCACAACACAGCATTGGTCGGTGCAGGCCTGTCATGTCCTTACCTCCTGCCAATTTGGGGAGGTGTGCTCCTCATGAATATAGTGCTGCCACAGGTCTGCGTCAATTTAAAGAACAAGGAAGACAGGTTGCTTGGAAGTTACCCTTCGAGTGAGTGAGTCATAAGCACCGACACCTTCACATACATAGAGATATTGATTTTCATACAAAGACATTATATGAATGCACATGATATGAATGGTGTGTTATCTCTTCACACCCAGTTTGTTTATCCATTCGTAATCTTCATGGTATGTCTACACAAGTGGGTGATTTAGTAATTTCTATGCTCTCTTACAGAAGAACGATGTTTCAGCTGTGCCTTGTATGTTTGGTAACTTTTGGTCTCATCTACTGAGTAGTTATACCAGGTTTTGGCTTTCTTCATAAAGTCAAACCATCCATAAAATGACTCACCACAAATAAAATGAGATAGCACTTTCTGATATCCTTGGTATACTTAAGCAGTATGAAATACAATCCTTTGGCATAACATCTACAACTGTAATAGTACTATTCTATATCTATGTATATATATATATATATATATATATATATATATATATATATATATATTTATTTTTTTATGTATATAAATGTTTTATTGTATTTTTTTGTTATTCCCTAGGTCAACCGTTTAAATTAGATCCCAAGTCTGCTCACAGGAAACTTAAG
Source organism: Xenopus laevis (assembly GCF_017654675.1). Taxonomy (NCBI): domain Eukaryota; kingdom Metazoa; phylum Chordata; class Amphibia; order Anura; family Pipidae; genus Xenopus; species Xenopus laevis. Next base: position 80,020,482 of record NC_054373.1, on the reverse strand, counting down.
GTATCACATGACAACCTGACTGTAGAGAGGGACGAAACCTCTTCAAAAAAGAGCCACACACCAGAGCGTTTTACAAGCCAAGGAAGTTATGGTGTTGCTGGCAACGTGTTCCTTGACAGTGGCCGGCATTATTGGGAAGTGGTTATAAGCGGAAGCACCTGGTACGTATTAAATATCCATCTCGGTCTTTCACACTGCCTTTTTTTAAGCTAGTCTTGGAATGAACCAATGCATGACCTAATAATGGAAACCCTCTCAGATGCTCATTTTTAAAACTTACAATAGGGGGCAGATTTATTGAGTTAAAAATTGCTGTTTTTTTTTTAACTTTTTCTCTGCATAGGAACTCTCTGCATAACTGTTATTAGAGTTAAAGGAAAACTATACCCCCTGAACAATGTAGGTCTCTATAAAAAAGATATTGCATAAAACAGCTCATATGTAAAACCCTGCTTCATGTAAATAACCCATTTTCAAAATAATATACTTTTTTAGTAGTATGTGCCATTGGGTAATCATAAATAGAAAATTAGCATTTTAAAAAATAACCGTGTACACAAACAAACCAAACTAACCATACATGTTAGGTCACATGAGCCAATTAACAGAAAGAGTTGTGTCTTTTGCTTCCACACTTCCTATTACAGTTTCAGCTGTACTATTTCTTGTCAGGTGATCTCTGATGCAGCACAGAGACCATCACAAAATGGTGGTTCAAATGGGTTCCTATTACAAATGATTCCATGTTATACAGAAAATTATTTGTACAGAAATAAGGGCAGAGTGGCTTGCAACACTGGGGTTCTAGGTTCAGTTCCAGCCAGGGTACTTGTATGTTATTCCCATGCTTGTGTTGGTTTCCGAACTATTTTTATTCCAGCAGAATTCCTATATTCAAAATTTCATATTTGTCAACCATTAGCTTACTATTTGATTCACTTCTCTGCAGGCAGATGCCTTGTCCCCTCGTATCCCATCCCCTATGTGAAAATGCAATCTGTCCGAATATTATCAGGGTGTGGTGACAGTTTGATGTGTAATATTGTTATTGTAATGCCCCCCACCTTTTAGTTTGATTCTGATATCTCAGAGAATTTCCTGTTTTCTTTACTGTTGGAATTGTATTTATATAATAATATAGAATAAGTACAGGAATGTCACTCTCCCAAGGTGTATTGTATGTCCAAGGAAATTGAGTCTTCATTATGTCACTGAATGTTGCTTAATAAATAACTGCAATTTACATTCTAAAAAAAATTATTTATTATTTAAATGTTTTAATGGTTAATCAAGAGTTGTTGTCGTCACCACATGGATCAAGCATCATATTAGCTAAAATTAGTTCTACGCACAGAATCTGCTGGGTTCCAGGACACCACTGTGATTGGCATGAAGCCTAGCTCTCCCTGTTCCGATTTGCCTATTTGTCTGCTGCAGTTATCATCAGAATAGTATGCGTGTCTAGGGCTAATTTAAGCCTTTGCTCAGTGGGTCCTTCATTATTTCCTTGATTGAAACACTTCAGCATGAAATGTAGCAAAATTGCCTGCTAAAGCATAACCATGATTGCTAATTTAGGGTTTATTTATACCCATATACTGCTCATGTAGAAAATGCTGATTCCAATCAACATATGTGAACTGTTGAAAAATTTGGAGCATGGTGACACAATAGTAATCTTTGCTGCCTAGGTTTGATTTCAGCCAGGGCACTATCTGCAAGGAGTTGGTATGTTCTCCCTGTATTTCCTCCTTGTACTCCAAAAACATACAGACATGTTAATAATAATAGTATAACTAAAGGATAATAGTAATAATATCAGATACCAGTTGTTAGCACACTCTTATGTTTGGTGGCAGTAAAACCAAGTCCGTGGCATTCAAGCTGGACTTCTGACCCAAGTAGTCACCATTCTGCAGCATCTGGAGTGGGACAAAGTCATCAAGAACCAGATTATTAGGAAATCTCCATATTAGGAATACAGAATCTGCCATCATTCCATAATTTGTTAAAGGGACAAATAGTGTTTATACATTAAGTGGGGTTTATCTTTGATTTATTTCCCTTCAAAAGGCTGGTTTCTATGTGCATGCCTGAAATTTACATAGTCTGCTCTTTCAAAAGCTCTGCATTATGAATTTGTATTAATATTCCACAAGTGGCCTGACGTGGGATGGCTGGTGGTTTGTAAAGGCAGCAGATAAAAGAAATCTGTTTTTACCAGGATAGATAAAAAAAATACAGGTACGGGACCTATTATCCATAATGCTTGGGACCTGGTGCTTTCCGGACACGGGTCTTTCCGTAATTAGGATCTTCACGCTTTAAGTCTACTAGAAAATCATGTAAAAAATAAATTAACATAATAGGCTGTTTTTGCTTTCAATAAGGATTAATTATATTTTAGTTTGGATCAAAGACAAGGTACTGTTTTATTATTACAGAGAAAAAGGAAATCATTTTTAAAAATTTGGATTATTTGAATTTAATGGAGTCTATGGGAGAAGGTCTTTCCGTAATTCAGAACTTTCTGGATAACGTATGCCATACCTGTAATACATAAGAGGTGATAGAAAGAAACACTGCTCACAATTTCTATTAATGTCTGATTAATGTATAATAAAACTAAAATGATCCATAACTACAAACAGGATCTACGTTTCCTTTCCACCTGATTTATGGTTTCTTTTCTTTCCAGGTATGCCATTGGCATTGCCTACAAATCAGCACCCAAGCATGAGTGGATAGGAAAGAACACGGCCTCTTGGGTGTTTTGCCGTTGTAACAACAACTGGGCTGTAAGACACAACAGTAAAGAGATTCCTATAGAGCCATCACCGCATCTCCGCCGCGTAGGGATCTTGCTGGACTACGACAATGGTTCATTGTCTTTTTATGATGCTTTGAACTCCATTCACCTCTACACTTTTGACATTGCTTTTGCACAACCTGTGTGCCCAACCCTCACCGTGTGGAATAAGTGCTTGACAATTTTAACAGGTCTCCCCATTCCGGATCACTTGGACTGCCTAGAGCAGCTAGCATAATGCCATTGGGAATCCATTGCAATGCACATGTCAAACTGAGTCTACAGAATGACTGGATCTCAAATTTGTTTTAGAATTGTTTATCCCTTAAGGTGTAATCCAATACACAAGCAAGTGCACAAGGCATATTTCACATTCACAGGTTTCCCCAGTAAAAAAAAATAAAAAAAACTACAAGGGTTTATGAATTATTTATGAAATGATTTTAATTAGTATTGTTATCCGTTTTGCACATTGAATGATTTGTTTGTGGGTCTTTGCAGTCTAAATACCTTGTAATTGGGAAATTCTGAAGGTTGAGTTTCTGGCCTACATAGAGTTTCATATTGCAAATCATTGCTTTAGTCACATTTTCATTTAGCAGGGGTTGCCAAAACAATGTTATATTGTGTGCAGTATATGTATCTGTCAACTATTTCTTCTCAAACTATTTCCAGCATATTAATCCAGCACCACTCCACAAAAGGGCTTTAAAAAAAGAAAAAAAACAAAACAATCGAGTTAAATGAAAAACTGGACATTAGTCCAATATTCCATCTCAAAAAACGTTTTCCAGGTGCATTGCTGACATTTGGTGCTCTGTTAAATGAATTTGTTGGAATTCACCATTATGCTGGCACAGTCCTATACAACTGTATGAGGATAAACAGCAGTTATAACATAGATTCATTTTATAATGGAAGTCATACACAAAAATGCTGTGAAATTGCTATAATGCTATATTTTCTCAGATTTTCCCCATTGATTAACTCGTCCTCCCGTTATGCAAAAAAGAGCATACACAACTCATTTTCCCAAAGTACATAGTTTGCATTAGGCTTCTGTATAAATAAAGTGCATTTTTTTATTGTTGCAAACACCATCTATAATTTGGAGCTATGAAAGAATCTATGAAAGTATAGGTATGGGATCTGTTATTTGGAAACCTGTTATCCAGAAAGCTTTGACTTAAAGGAAGTCCATCTCCCATAGACTCCTTTTTAATCAAATAATTCACATTTTGAAAACCATTTTCCTTTTTCTCTGTAATAATAAAATAACGTCTACTTGATCCCAATTAAGATAGAATTAAACCTTATTGGGGCAAACCAATCCTATTAGGTTTAGTTCATATTTACATAATTATTAGCAGATTTACGGTCTGGTATTCCAAATTATCCCATATCCGGAAATCCCGGGTCCTGAGCATTCTGGATAACAGGTCCCATTCCTGTTGCTGTTTATATGTCATTCTCTGTTGCTGGGGTTGAAAGAAGACACATGTATGAAGGTTTTTTGCTAAAACTCTGTTTTTGTTGTATGCATATCAGCATTTCTTTTTCATGGGCCATGTGCAAATCTAAATGTTGACATTACGCTGTTAACACCAGCTGTAGTGTGAGGTTTGGGAGTTTTTTTTTTTGCTGTGTAATAACTGTGTATTATGTTTCCTTATGGTTGGAGTAGTCTGACAGAAGAACAAACTTCTGACAGTTTACTCACTTTGTATATTTGCTTTATAGCCTTGGTTTCTATCCAATTACCCTCTTCAACACAGACATCCCCTTTCCTGCTATCATTAACACACTATATTGTGGTACTTTTACTGTGAGAGTAACTACACTACAATTCACAAACACCATCACATAGATTGTTAGATTATGTCCTTTTGACTCGCCTACTCATACAGTATATTCATCTGACCCAACCCCCACATTTTGTTGTTGGACCTCCAGACACTATTTGTTGTCAAAATGCCATAGACTTAATGCTTTCCTTCCTTAGGTTTCCATTAGGCAAATAAAAAGGAGGAATGAAATAATGGGTTTGGCATCTCTTGATAAGAACCTTATTTAGACCTTTGCAAGACAGGAGACAGTGTAGACCAGTTTTGGTTGTTATGAAATGGATATTATAATAGAATATCTCCATAATTCCCTTTACCCAACACTGTTTTGTTCTTACATTGGCCATACACTCATTCTGTTTCTTAGATCAGTATTGAACTTTATACTCTTGTAATTTTAAACTTCTTTGTCTTAGGAACTGACAGTTTACAACCGGGAATGAGACAGATTGCAACTGTAAAACGTGATCTACAAAACACTATAAAATAATTCTTATATTTAATGAGCATTTAATCTGCTTTTGAAGTACTTTATGTAAGCCGTGCTCGCTATCTCTTGATGTGAAAATTGCCCTCATAAAATGGAAGGAGAAGGCAGCGGCACGTCTTATTAATCAAAGGCACATGTGTGAAACAAGACATTATACCGTTAGGTCCAATATGTTTACGGGGAAATATTTATGCTTATAGCAATATGTTTATTGTGTCAATTATAAATCTGGGCGTTTGTTTTTTCTTTGTGATGGAATTTGCAAATTCCGTAAGAGAAGGAAGCCAGGAAGAAAAGGGATCCTTTTTTATTAGTTTAATAATGGAAATTTTTATAGGCTTTTTTTTCTTTAAAAGGAAGAAAAGAATACAAGCTTTCTGAAACTGGTGCCTCAGTTGTAGTAAATCTTTTTAAGTGTCTGTTGAAAGGGCAGTTTAATGCACTTTGTTAACAAATAGGTTTTAGGTTAAAGGGTAACAGCTTCAGAATTCCTATAAGCTGACTACAGAAATGTACTCAGATTTGCCTTATTTTTAATACCACTATAAAAGTAACCCACAATCAGGATTGATTCTATTTATATAGCATACTGATCAACTACTTTCCTATAATTTTGCTGTTATTCCAATGAAATGTATTCTTAACATAGTTAAGTAATACTCTTAATTTTCCTCTGACCCATTTATTTACATAGGTGCCTCAGTTCAGTATTCCATTCCAACCCTTCAACAATTATCTGCCATCAATCTATTGTTGTTAGAATTATGAAATTGTGTTGGGTTGCTGTGTCTTAACTGGACCAGTGCGTAGTTAATGATAGTTAATAACGGCCTACATCTAAGGGCCGTGACACAAGGATTATTAGTCCGAGCATCTTGTAGGTTTAACATTGTCGGCTCAGCAAAACACATGTCTTGGCTGTTATTGTAGTTTGTGATAAGAGTTTCTTCCCATCATAATTCCTTAGGGAATTTCACTAATGGACAAAGAAATCAACAAGAGTTTGCTTGTGTGTTAAATAGGAGCACAAACCTTTTGTGATGTTTGGACAGATAAAGAATCTGCATACATCTACAGTAGCTCAGGCACAAAAAATGCATCAACACAGCCCTTCTGAATTACCATATTCCGAATGAAAAACACGAATTTATGTTTCGTAGTCTTAACATATATGGTTGTGAGCATTCTACTAATTGCAGTAAAAATCTGTAATAATAGAAAATCCTGCAACTATCTAGTCGGCCATCAGATCTTCCATGCCAACCACTTGGACAAATAAAATAAGCAAACTTGAAAGTTTGCCTTTATGATGATGATTATGTGTCTTTAAGCTGCAGTGGAAACTGTATTTGGTCACAATGTTTGCATAGCAACAAAACTCAACACAAACGGAACCAGGAAATTCATACTGAGCTTTTGGAGCAATAAAGGAATGATAATATGAACTGAATCAGCCAGGAATGGAATGAATTAAATGAGCAGCTTGCTAAAGTGCAAACAAGTGCGTGTGGGGGATAAAGGACTTCAATTCCAAACTTATTTCTGGTTTTCCAAAGAATCTTGTGAATTTGTTGCGGCCAGAAATGTACCCATTTTAAGGAAGATTATTGCAATGTACAATAAAGTTTAGTGTGCAAGGAACCTTTCTCAGTTCACTTTCTCAGCCGTTGATTGTGTTCACCCCCCCCCCTACAAAGCACAAGCCATTGTGACCACCCCTTTTTGCATAATACAATATTTGAATAATCTGTAAGAAATTTCAGTTCTGTTTTGTTTGCAATTTTGTATTTTTAAAAAAAGCCTGTATTAAATTCAAATTTTATTTTAAATTCAAGGAATTGGGTCCATTTTTTAAAAACTCTACATAAATCATTTAAAAAAAAAAAGTAAAAGTAAAGTAACAAAATTGTTATCATAAAATTCCACTTGAACTAAAGTAATACAAAAGAGTTATAAAGAGGCAAAGAAGCTGAACAGATTTTAAAGGGAACCATTTATTTCAGATTAAAATGTTTATTTGTACCTTAAAACAAAGTAACTTTGGGGGAAATGTGATATTACAAAAGCAAGTGCGTCATGTTTTAAACTTGCATAGGGATTGCATTTCCAGGTAGTTTGTTTCTTTACAAAAAAGGAAAATGTGAGTATCCCCCAAAATAATGAATCAATCAATTGAAAGATTGAAAAAAAATTGAAACGCGTTTCGTGCCTGCTGGGGCACTTACATAGTGAGTAAGTGCCCCAGCAGGCACGAAACGAGTTAGGTCTTGCTCTGATGTCCTAATAAATTTTTCAATTTTTTAATTGATTGATTCATTATTTTGGGGGATACTCACATTTTCCTTTTTTGAAATGTTGACTTGGACCTACACCCTAGGACTGGGGTGAATTGTGAGTATATCCTCCATGATTAACTTTAATATTTGATTTTGTATTATTAATTAGTTTTGTAGTAGTACCTATACATACACATATTTTTTTGGCACCAACATAAATTATTTTATTATAATTTGTTTCTTTTCCCTTTATGTAAAAAAAACCTTTATAACAGAGCAAGACTAAGGGCAAGTAAAGATCTGAAACACCCAAAGTTTCCATGGTTTATATGGGCAGTAAAAGACAATATACAACTGGTTTTAGTTTTAAGGTTTTGCTTTTTTTTTTAATTAACAGTTTCATATAGGCAGCCATTAGAATACTATTCTTACCACTGCCTACAGAGTCTACTAGAGAACTTTGACTGAAATGTGATGTGGCAGGTTTGCTATTCAGTTCAATGGACTGGGGTATATCTGGTGTATTTGTGCCATAAGCCATAAGAGAGGAGTGGACATAAGAATAAAACAGAGAGGAATGAAAGGATCTTTTTAGACCTGGATTTTCCAGAGAATGAATACAATAAAATTCACTGTTCGTATATAAATTAAACACTCATCCCTGTTGCCATACCCGTAAGCATTTCAATTTGCATGATGTAAATGTATTGTTCAGATGCTTGGGGGAAGCTACATCACTAAAAAGCAATTTATAGGGGTCAGAGTATATGCCCATGACTCCTAAAATGTGTTCATATGTTTCATTTATTGCAGCATTCTCAGCTACAGAACTGGGCTTCATGTACGTGCAGAATGAAACCACACTGCCATTATCTCTTAAATGAACCATCTGTCTCCATTTTAATATTAAACTGTCTGACCTGGAGCTTTTAGGTGTTTCACATGGGAGTCATTGGGAGACAGGAGGGGCATTTTTGGATTATTTTCCACTGGTGGAGAAAATATCTCCTGTGCCTTAATTAATTATTAATAATATTAGCCTCTAGAGAGCCTAACAGTTAGACATGAAGATAGTTAATTCTACACCACTATAGAGTTAAAATATGTAATTTTAAGGGCAGTCCTTGCCAGCCATAGATCTCTGTATTCAGAGTTCCTGGATATGAATTTTGTTCTAATCCTCCCACTGACCCTGTGCCCATATTTTGTGTTATTTTGGTTTTATGATATTGGGCTGTAATCAGATATCTAGAGGAAGGACATACTGTGGTTTAGTCTTCCTTTGATGGAAAAGGCTTCCAGCTTCAGTTTTAGGAGCAAAAATGGAGCTATAGGTGAGTTTTTTTTATTGGAGGATTCTTTGGAGATTTAATATTGTCACTGAGCCTGAAGAACCATCAAAAAGTGCTACTAAATAATTTTGCTTTAAAAATATAGTGTTGCTAAACTGCATATTATGCCATGCGTTAACCCTTAATATTATGTTATTGTGTACCGAAGTGTGGTTGAGCAAGGAGTAATTAGATTCTCTTTAACTAGAAGATTAATTTGATTAACTGCATTCTCCTCCCCCACAAAAAAATCTCTGATTAACCAAGAGGGTGGGATGATGTGTAAAATGAATGTGTTTATGTTTTAGTGTTCTACACAGTTAAATGCAACAAATAATGGCTCTAATGAAACTGAATCTAATAACAGAAAAATACGATTGCATCCATAAATGTAATTTAAAGGTTAATGCGCCTCATATGCAAATGAAAGCATTTGCTCATATTATAATACAAGGAGAAAGAATTACACAGAGATTTTTGCCCACATCTGTCAGTTAAACATTGAGTGCTGTTATACTCCGTGTCCTCCTAGTTCTCTCCTTGGTTTACGGCAGTCTCTAATATACAATACTGAAATATCTGCATTATTTCATCATCGTGATTATCATCATTATCAAGAAAAGCAGCACACACACATAGTAGGAGTAATGAGAGGCTTAACCCCATGTATTGAAAGCAAAAGAAACAAGTGTGTGTGTGTGTGTGTGTGTATATATATATATATATTTTATATAGTGAATAAAGTACCCCCTCTTGTAAAATATAAGGATATTATAAGTTACCGAGGATTTTCATATAAAAACACGAGCCCGCAGGTCATGGAACTCCGAGGTAACTTCTAATATCCTCATATTTTACAACTGGGGGTACTTTATTTATTATTATACACAAATTTCAGTGAGTCATGTGACAGAAATGACATCAGAACTTACAATTTATAACTGATGACATCAGAACTCACCGTTTATAAGGATATAATTTACAAGATATTCATGGCTTTTGTGTATTATATATACAAATTTAAAGAATGCAGCTTATCCCCATGTTGCAATTAAAATCAGTTGGGTGCATGGGTGTGTGGCTTATATCAAATATTGAACAAAACAAATTAGCCCAGCACTCCTATTATATAGCCTTTAGGAAAAAACAGATTGAAAGGAAAATATCTGTATTTAGTAAAAAGAGACACTTTTAGTTACATGGTTTGTACAAAGTATGCATAAGCTGATGCGCCCGCCAAGGCAGTGTCCATGCATCTGTCCTAACTAAGTGAAAAAGTATTTTCTTTGCTTCTCTCTTTATTTGGCATGACCTCTTCCAAAGAAACCATTCAGCTTAATGAGCTTTTACTAAAAACTAAACTATTATAAAAGTGTGTCTCTTTTTACTAAATACAGACATTTTCTGCTTTTTCCTAAAGTCTTTATAATAGGAGTGCTGGGCTAATTTGTTTTGTTCTAGATAGATTAGATAGATAGATAGATAGATACACACATATTAGTGATATTGTTACGATGACCGCAAACACAGACAACAAGCAGGATATTTGTCCAAAGGATTATTCAGCACAACATCTAGGTTGGAGTAGAGTTGGCAGCAAGTAGAGCAACCATGGCAGAGAATACAGAGGTGAAGGAAGCCCCTCGCTTTCATATTGTATTGTTCTTGATGCCAGTTTTGTGTTTAGTACTTAGAAACTGAGATCACAAGATATCTTATTTTAAAGTTGGATAACTAATCGCACCCTGAAACTGGATAACTAATCTCATCCTGAATTGCTATGTATGTAACACTGATGAGCAAACCAGATAATTCAGTCAATGTAATCCCCAGGCACACTTCTCTAATTTAGCTGAAATTGCTCTTTTTGTGGTCTAGGCTTGATGTACTTTTTATTAGTCTGTTTTGTATACGGTTTCACTTATGTCTAGGACTGGTGATTATTCTTTCTTCCTGTGAAGTTCCAAAATGTTGTCATTTTAAGATATAAAACACTCATGTAGTCCATTCCATAATTTTCATGAGAAAATGAGTGCACAAACCTATAAAAGGATTTTCCTACACACCACGCATCAGTAGCAATGTCATCACTGATATTCAACACAATGTTCATAAATTAAACAGTTCTCTGCCTAATACAATGAGAACTAGGAAAATATATTCACAGTATTATTTTAACGGGAAATTTATTATACACAAATACACATATTATACACATATATATATTATATATATATATATATATATATATATATATATATATATATACACACACACACAAAAAAATGGTTAACTTTCTAAATACCTTTTTGATGCTTATTATTTATGTAATAAATAATGTACAAGTCAGGCAGAGAAAAACCATGACATATCCATTTATTGGCTAGATCGGAACCAGACAAATCAAATCAGTGTAGCAGTGTGTTTGCTTATTTATGCTTGCTAAGTTTGGGGGTTCTCACTCTACACTCCATGGAGCTCCTGGCATGCATTGCAGCTGTAATGTACAATATACACTGTACTTTCAGAACCATATTATTATGTAATGTATTATGTAATGAGGAAAATATGGAAGATCCATTGGATTCCAATTGTGAATATTGTGCAGTCCAGAATGCAGCAACTCAAAATATTTTGCCTACCATTTTGCTTATTCAGCCACTGAGATCTAAGTTGAGGGAAGACATTAATCCATTAAAAAAAATTCCAAAAGCTTTTAAATGATGGCACAGGATTCAAGGTCTCTAGGTTGCCTATGAAACAACTCAATGTTAACAGTCCAGTAATTGTTACAAAAAAAGGGAAAGTTGTGCCTACTGCTAATTTTTAAAACCATTAGCTGGGGTGCTGGGAGGCTGTGGCCACAAAATTCCCATAGACAAATACAAGAGGTTGTCTGCACTCAACCCATTATCAATATATTTAGGACATGGAGACATTTTGTCTATTAAGCTACTAAAAAAATGCCTTACCCTTTAAAGAAAAGATTGTTTGTCCATATATTTAAGCAGGCCAACTATGTCAAAGTTATCCCTGGTATGGCCAGTCCTACATTCAACTTTCATCTGATTTATTAAGAGTTATACTGCTTCATCATACGAGGGACTAATTTTACCTGCTTTCAAGGTTAAAGGAACAGTTCAGTGTGAAAATAAAAACTGTGTAAATAGATAGGCTGTGCAAAATAAAAAATGTTTCTAATATAGTTAGTTAGCCAAAAATGTAATATATAAAGGTTGGAGTAAACAGATGTCTAATAAAACAGCCAGAATCCAACTTCCTGCTTTTCAGCTCTATAACTCTGAGCTAGTCAGCGACTTGAAGGGGGGCCACATGGTACATTTCTGTTCAGTGAGTTTGTAATTGATCCTCAGCATTCAGCTCAGATTCAACAGATATGACCCATATCCCCCCCCCCCTCAAGTCTCTGATTGGTTACTGCCTGGTAGCCAGGGTAACCAGTCAGTGTAAACCAAGAGAGCTGAAAAGCAGGAAGTAGTGTTCTGACTGACTTGTTATACATCAAATCACTCCAGCCTCTATACATTACATTTTTGGCTTACTAACTATATTAGAAACATTTTTTATTTTGCACAGCCTATTTATTTACCCAGTTTTTATTTTTACACTGAATAATTCCTTTAATACTTCCAAACATGGTCACTGTTTTATTGGCCAACACTAGAATCACCTGACTTTAGCTGGAAAGGGTGGGAGCTACAACATGGAGCTAGTCACTACTCCAGTAATTACTTAATTTTTGATGATTTTATGGAGGTTAAATAACTTTATATTTACATTTTTTTAAAGTCCAGATCACTTAACTCCCAACATTTTCCATTAATCAGAAAACTTAAGATTAGTCAGAGTCTCATAAGTGAATCCAGACGGTCTCTTGTCCCGTCCCCAGCAACTCTGACAGCTTTATAGCCTATAGAAGAAAGCAATGGTTTTTATTCCCAGTTAAACCAAAACATATAAAAGTTTCAATTTTCACTTAGTAATTACTTGATGCACTGAATCAACGTCAAAGTATTTGCCACAGTCACTGGGTATATAAATATGCAGAGAGAGACACTGTGTTCATTCCTGTCTGAGTAGTTAGGGAAGAATTTGTTCTACTCTTTTACTGATCTTTATTTTTGGACTCTCAGGGTGATGAAGTTACCCTGTTTACTCCATTAACCCATGAGGCAACTTTTAGAAGTAGTAGTATGGAATGCACAAGTACTCCTATAGGCACCTGTATGCAGAATAATACCATGTTCCATTACAATTTATTCTTACTTACCATTTACACCCTTCTGACATACTGTGGTGACACAACCAACTCATTAGCAGTCCATACTTTAAGGGGCATAATATTATAATTACTAACTACACCACTACTTTGCACCAGCACAATAATGAATAGGAACAAATATGGGACAATTTAGAATTTTGCATTATAAATATAGTAAGAAGTACTAAAAGAAGTAAAATAACATGTAGTGAATATATAGTGATCAAGCTTTGTTTTTAAAAGGTTTCAAAAAGGCCCTAATCATTGGATACAGGCTGATGCTTGGAGCTGGAACCCCAGGTTGGAGATTCCTGGCCGACACATCTCCATGATAATGGCCTCATAGGTAGCTTTCCTGGCTGACACTCGTTTTTGTGCTTTGATAAATAGGCAGTTGTAGTGTTTTGGGCAGCTTTTCATTGATGATTAATTGCAGCTGGAACACTGCCCATGTGAAATGTACTTAATGTGACAATATCGGGGCCCATCAGCCATAAGAGACCATTCATACATTTAACATCGATAGTGGTTTTTACACAAAGATGAAAACTTTTCACATGAAACGCATTCAAATCATGTTGTTCATTAGATTAAATATGCTAAAGGAAGGGCAGAGGAAGAAAGAATTAATTCAAATTAAAAAATATCAGAGCTCGAAAATAATGTTTTACCATCTTGTTTTAGGCATTTTCAGATTCAAATGATGCATTTTGAGCCTGCAGCAATAAACCCAAGCAAGTAGAAAATACAAATGCTACATAATGAACGTATAAGTAACCCTTGAATATAAATGAGCTACAGGGCAGTGAATAACCCAAGGACTTGTATTCTTCCTCTGCAGCTCCAAACAAAATTTGTAGTATAATGGGCCCACTTGGTATGTAGATTGCACCATGAGATGAGACATGTCTCCAGAGACTATTATTCTGTGATTATGGGGAAAACAATTGCCTCTGTGTTTCTTTTTTTTGTGTAAATTCTAATGTAAAATGGGTCATGTACAGTTTGCTGCGCCACATACAGACATGATGTATTTTATAAAGTTTGTGCAATGTTAAGACAAGATGGGATCACTTGAGAGGGCATTGGTCAGCATTGCTATACTTTATTATGTGTATTAATAAGAATCTGGAGACAATTCTAAATTTTTATCTAAATTCTTTCGAAAACAGTATGTGTTACACTCCATATTTGCTTTTATAAGTAGAATAAAAAGTTCAATGTATAGGGCATGTACTGCCAAGTGTTTTAATTAGGAATATTAGGATTGTTATTTCATGCCAATCTGAAACTGAAATAAATGTCACATTCTACTTTCAACAAGTCAGCAGCCTACTGAGAAGCCTCTGGATAATGAGTTGCTCAGCCATGTAAGGTGAGGGAAGGGTTTGTTTACACGGAGGATACTCAGTAGACTGTTGATTTGTTGCTTTGCTTTCTCTTTTAGAAGTTAGCCTGCAAGAAACCACAAAATCCTATAATGGAACTAGTAGATCCTGGGCCACACTTACCGCAAAATCCATCCATAAGTATTAATTAAAATTATAGGCATAAAGTATGTTCAGGACAAAGCCTATTCATTCAACTCCTGTTGAACCAGTGAGCTTACCACCTGCTTAAATAAGGTATTTTACATAAATATTTATGGTATAAACACATGGCAAAGCAGGTTCAACTGCCCTTTTCTCTGTGTATTTTGTACATTGTTACAATCCATTAATGGTACAGCCAAGAGACAAACTATTGCAATAGATAGAAAATACATATTCACAGCTACGGAGATTAATAAGTGGCCATTTACTTACCGATCCGCAGCGTGCTTAGTGCAATTTTGGTTACAATCTCCAACTGAAGTGTTATTTATCCATAATTCTAGTATCATTACTCCTATAAGGGATAGATGCACTTTATGCAATACTGTCATTATCTGTGGCAAGCAGAACTACTTGTTAGTCAGTATACAGTATATTGAATTGCAAGGAATGGCTTTGGACGTAAAGAGATTTAATAATTGGATTGTTTTGCACAATAACTGCGGCAAACTTTGTGCACAATTGCACTTGCAGTAAGTAAATGACCCCCAAGAGTGGGATGACCCTGTCCAAATATAAATTGGTGCATTATATACAGACACAAATAGGTAATGCATAAATGCTGCATTTGGCAGTGACTGGAGCATTGCCCTATATGTGCCAAGACTCAGTCAGATACTGTTCTAGACAACGGTGGTGTCATGGTCAGCTAGGACATTAACTGCAAGAAGTTTGGTTGAGCGGGTTTTTTCTCCACACTCTAAAAACTTAAGAGACAGGTTAAAGGGCATGTAAAGTCTAAAATAGAATAAGGCTCGAAATGCTGTATTTTGTATACTAAATATAAACATACTGCACCACAAGCCTAATCAAACAAATAATTTATGCTTTCAAAGTTTGCTACAGGGGGTCACCATCTTGTAACTTTGTTAAACATCTTTGCAAGACTAAGACTGTGCACATGCTCAGTGTGGTCTGAGCTGCTTAGGGATCGTCATAAACAAAGCTGCTTGAGTTCTGCATGGCTGGGAATTAAGGTGGGGGCTCCCCCTGCTGTTCATACATATTATTGTTCCCCTGCTCAGCAGTTAGGGACCATCTGATAATTCCTATCCACAGCAGTAAATGAAGGGAGAATTTCACTGCATACAGTCAAGTTTCTTATAAAAACGGTACACATTTTTTAATTAAATTATATTGGAGATGTTTCTTTTTCATTAAAGAATTTTTTTTGCCTTTATATGCCCTTTAAACGGTTCTTAAAAACTGAACGTGTGTGTTATGCAGACCTGTGGGATAAGGACTACAATAGAAGAGGGGCCAGTAGGAATGATGGTATCCAAGCAGTTACGCTTAGCAGTTACGCTGATCCAAAAAGATCCCTTATCAGAAAAAACTCAGGTCCCAACATTCCAGATAACAGATCCCATACCAGTACTACCACTTTGTTTTACAGCCAGGATGTTGCCAAAATCATTTTATACATAAACAAAGCAGCTATATCTTCATCCACTAACATTTTAATTGCTTCTTACATTTTAAATTACTGCCTGGTACAGTTCATATGCATGCTATTTACGTAATACTGTTATCCAGAAAGCACCAAATTACAGAAAGGCCATCTACCATAGATTTCATTTTATACAAATCATCCAGGTTTTTAAAAAATGATTTCCCTTTTCTCTGTACTAATAATAAATAGCACCTTGTACTTATCCAAACTAAGATATTAATCCTTATTGAAAGCAAAACCAGCCTATAGGGGTTATTTAATATTTACGTAATTTTCAAAATGAATCAGTTAATAGTGCTGCTCCAGCAGAATTCTGCACTGAAATCCATTTCTCAAAAGAGCAAACATTTTTTTATATTCAATTTTGAAATCTGACATGGGGCTAGACATATTGTCAATTTCTCAGCTGCCCCAAATCATGTGACTTGTGCTCTGATAAACTTCAATCACTCTTTACTGCTGTACTGCAAGTTAGAGTGATATCACCCCCCTCCCTTTTTCCCCCAGCAGCCAAACAAAAGAACAATGGGAAGGTAACCAGATAGCAGCTCCCTAACACAAGATAACAGCTGCCTGGTAGATCTAAGAACAGCACTCAATAGTAAAAACCCATGTCCCACTGAGACACATTCAGTTACATTGAGAATGAAAAACAGCAGCCTGCCAGAAAGCATTTCTCTCCTAAAGTGCAGGCACAAGTCGCATGACTGGGGGCAGCTGAGAAATTGACAAAATGTCTGGCCCCATGTCAGATTTCAAAATTGAATATTAAAAAATCTGTTTGCTCTTTTGAGAAATGGATTTCAGTACAGAATTCTGTTGGAGTAGCACTATTAACTGTTGTGTTTTGAAAAAAACATGTTTTCCGATGACAGTATCCCTTTAAGGTAGGGTGATACAAATTATGCAAAGATCCCTTATTCAGAAAACCCTAAGTCCCAAGCATTATGGATATATTCTCTATTTAAAGACCAGTTTATTCTATCCAGATATGATGTCACTGTATATAAAGATAAACTGTTCTTTTTGTCTGGTGAAAAATACTATGTTGGTCCAATCAGTGAGGAGATTTCCCAGTAACAGCTGAACAAAGAATTGTAGCTGCAGTCTTAAATGTATAAATATTGATGGGTATGATATACTTTATTGCACCAAATTAGCACAGACATGCATTGTTTAAACCTTTTTATCAGGTAATCACTGCAAAACTGCAGGTGAATTTCTGCTTAAGAATAGGAAATGTAGTGAGGATTATTTAAAATAGATAATAAATTGAGCAAGACCAGTTGCTAATAGCAACCAATAAAGTTTTGCTTTAATTTTTCATCAGACTGTTCAGAACCGATTTGTTGCTGTTGGCAACTACGCTTATGCAGCGTAGCACCGACATTCCAAAAACTACATGGGAGACTTTGGTCAGATAGACTTGATGGTCCCACATTATTTGTTCTGCTGATGAGCACTTACATTGGATCTCTTATTTGGAGAAGCCTGCACCCACATTCTGGTCCCTACATACATATGATTAATATATTCTGGATTTTTTTGGAGTCTGCAATTAGGGACTCCTTAGTTTCCCGAATGCATCCAATATATTATTCGTCTGCTATGAAACATTTTAAATTTAAAGGGAATAAAAGAAACGAACCAGCTATGAATAAGGCTTTTAATATCAGTAGGACATGTCGGGCTCAGTCACAATGCCCCACCCAGTGTTTAAATGAAAACAAAAAAGACCTTAATCTGCCATTTTTTTTTTGCACTTTGCCCACTGCGTGGGGTGTTGTGTAAATAGTCGCAGGCCTACCAACTGAATGCCCCTTAGTTCTCTTGTGGATGGGACCCCTGAGGCTCATAAATGACTCCTATTATCTTCCCACTCAGAATATTTGAATTATATAGTGATTTGGTGTTGGTTTACTAATCTGGGCAGTTGTTGACATTAACCTAAATAAATACCACAGATATATTCTGGTGGATAGTCATGTGATGCTTCACTTCTAACCTTAGTAAGTTGTGGTTGTTTCTCAGTATTGTTCACACAATATGGGATTGCAGCGCTATCATTTTAGACACCATGCATCTGCTTTAGAGTACAACTGGACCAGACAACTAAATTGCATGTAAAGTTTAAAAGGAGCACAGGTATGGAATTTGTTATCCAGAAAGCACCAAATTACAGAAAGGCCATCTACCATAGACTTTATTTTATCCAAAACATACAGGTTTTAAAAAAAAATGATTTCCTTTTTCTCTGCAATAATAAAATAGCACCTTGTACTTATCCAAACTAAGATATTAATCATTATTGGAAGCAAAACCAGCCTATTGGGGTTATTTAATATTCATATGATTTTCTAGTAGACTTATGGTGTGGTGATACAAATTATGGAAAGGTCCCTTATTCTGAAAACCCCAGGTCCCGAGCATTATGGATATAATACTTTCTATTTAAAAAACAGTTTATTCTATCCAGAGAGCAGTGTATTTACGCGTTGACACTATAGAAACATCTAGAGCAGGGCTGTCCAACTGGCCCCCTTCTTTGGCCCCCCAGATGCTGTGTCTGTTTACCATATGTAAACTTTAAAAGATATCACTGTAGAGATAAACTGCACCCTGCATTGTTTAAACCTCAAATTCAGACTCTAACCCCCTGTATTGTTTACACCTGTGATCCCCCTGTATTGTTCACACTTGTGACACCTCTATTGTTTATATCCTAAAGCCTGAACTGTTCACACCTGAGACCCAGACTGAAATTGCCCACATTGTTCTCCTGTTCACACTTTATACAAAATGCTAATGGAGCACCAGCACTGTGTCACTGTATGTAGTACATATTAGAATGATAGCTTTCCTGTCTCCTGCTCTGTTCTGCCTTCCCTCCCTGCAGGGCTGGAACTAGAGGCAGGCAGAGTAGGCGCCCACCTAGGGCGCAGTCATGGGGAGGGCACACTTTTAAGGGGAATTTCCTTTCTTTCTTTTTTAAACCCTGATTTGCTTGGCCTTTAATAGTTTTTCAACTTTATAAACCCCCTGTTCCAGACAGAATCACTCCCAGCTCCCCTTTGGCAGCTGCTGGCACAGGTACTGTACATATTTGTGGGCAATATCTTGGCTGCTACTTGCACAGGTAAACAGATGATATGATGGATATTTGGCTGCTGCTGACACAAGTACATATATGGAGGCAGTAGTGTGTATTTTTTGGCTGATGCTGGCACAGGTACAGATTGGGGGCAATATAAGGGATTGGCTGCTGCTGGCTCAGGTACATGGGGCAATATGGTGGCTGCTGGCACAGGTACACAGATGTTTGAGGGCAATATGATGGCTTTTTGGCTACTCCTGGAACAGATCCAAATTGGGGCAATATGATGGATTCTTTTGGTTGCCGCTGGCATAGGTACAGATTGGGGGTAAAAATATGATGGATGTTTTGGCTTATGCTGGCACAGGTACAGATTGGGGCCTGGGGGCAATCTGAGGGATTGACTGCCATTGGCATACAGGTAGGTACAAATGGAGGCAATATGATAGGTGCTGGCACAGGTACAGGGGGCTATATGACTGGTAAGGTGGGAAATGGTAATGCAGGACTGGGTGGGGGGCACTGATTGAAGCCTTTGCCTAGGGAGCAAAAATACCTTGGCCCAGCCCTGCCTCCCTGTGTGTGCCATTCTCTGCTTGCCCAGTGCTGCTTGTGTGTGCCATTCTCTGCTTGCCCTGCACTACCTGTGGGATGTAAGCCTGTTAGGGGTTTGTTCTTGGGGTTATTAGCATTTGGAAATTGTTGTTAAGGGCGCCTAAGGTGTTTAATCATGTGTTGGGGGGTTGTTGTATTATCCACAGGGGAGGATGAGGCATATGGATATAAGGGTATGTTTTTAACATGACTTAAATTTTTCACATATGAGTGATGAGGGATTTCCCTGCAGTGAGCACAACCATTTGTTTTTTTGGTGTGCTACCACCGTTAATGTGGATATGATCTTAAAAGTTCTTGTGGTAACATGGGTGTGGTTTACAGTGGGTGTGGTTTAAAAGGAGTAGTGGCCAACACTGACTTCCATTATCGGCCCTCCTCCACATAGGCCAGTAAAATTTTGGCCCTCGGTACCATAGAACTTGGACAGCACTGATCTAGAGGGTTATTTACTAAACCTCAAATTTTTCTGGTCGGACTTTTTGGGGCAAAAACTTAAATTTTTCATGGGAAAAAAGACTAACTCGAGATATAACACCCCGATACTGCAAAAAAGCCAGAACCCACCTAATGCCAGAATCTGCCATCTCAGACCTGTTGAGGTCCTGTATAATTCAATAGGAGAGGCACCTATCTCAATTTGAAGTTAATGTGGTCTGCACTTGATTTAGCCCGAAAATATGAGTTTTCGGGCAAAAACTCGAGGGGAAAAAAAAAATATTTTGGAAAATAGCCTGAAAAATTCAAGTGATTTGGGTTTTCACTCTATTAATTCAGGTTATTTTATTAATATATAAGATAAAATTGAGTATGGGAGTTTGGTTGTATTTTTTTTTTAAATAAAATATGAGATAAATTTGGATTTTAGTAAATACCACCGCCCCTAATGTTAGGGAACTGAAAATATAACATACCTCTGTTAAGGACACAATGAGATCCATGTAGCAAGGAGCAATTAGGTATAGAAAGCAATTAGGATTTATGCAGGTTTCACTTGAGGTCAGATAGTTATTCTGCAATGAAAGCTTATTTGTTTTTGCACTAGAATAATAAATATGAAGGAGCAAGCTAGTATATAACTAGCAGGTAGTTAGCAGGAGTTGAAATGAAAGGGTTAAGCTCCCACTAGCAGTGACTGCAGGCAAAGCTGCCTTAATGAATCAGACAAACTAGGAACTCAGAACACAACTAGTTCTACTATATCTGTAACAAAGTATCATGTCCTGGAAAGCTCTAGGTAAAAATAACAGGTCCTCCTCAAAAGTAAATCAGATACACACAAGCTCAGGAGATTCTGAATACAGCCACACAAACAACCTGGACAGACAGAACTTAACAAATAGCAACTTACCACTAACACAGAATCAGGAATCAGACCCACTAACTAGAAATCTCACACTACACTTTAGCAAAGTCTCTAGAACACAAAACCACCTCTCTCCCTCTTCACAACCTGTAACTCAGTGTGACCAGCTGACCAAGGGATATTCATTGCTTCCTCTCAAAGTTGATTGATTACCACTCTTGCAATGATTAACTCTTCCATTTCCAAGTAAACCAGAAGTAGGAATTCCCAAAAGTCTCACACCATTATGGACTTACAAATGGGAGACTGTTAACCATTTCCTAATCCATCCAGAACATACCAGTTACATCCAGTGACTTGTCGCATACTCACTTTCCAGTAAAATCAGACCCCTCTCAGGTTGTGTTTCAGGACACTTTATTTGGAGATGCCTATATTTTCTGGTCTTTCAAATTCAAGCACATAACAATACTATTGGCTTTTCCTCACCCTGGTATTAATGCTGTGCTCAAGTTGCAGTTGTATGCTGCACAATAGCCTACCTGTTAATAGGGGTAACGGATACCACTTCATGTGAGGCTGTGTATATCTAAAATTCCTACAGATTTTGTTATGCAGAAATAAAATAGGAATAGTAACGGCAGATCTGGATAACTGACTTCTCTATGCAAACCATAAAAATTGATAGCAAAACATTTTCCTAAATTATACTACTACAACTCCCATTATTACAACTTTTCAGCAATCAACTTTTCTGTTCTGACAGCAGCATCCCTTGTGAGTAGGACATCCCCAGCACTTGAAGCCAATGGAAGTTGAACTCCTCACATATAACAAGTCAATAATTATTCACATACATACACAGCTTTCCTCTGCTGCACCAACAGCCCTTGTTTTTCTTAAGACCTCACCATAACCGCAGAAAGAACAGTCAAGGATATAAATGGATTTAATGGGGATATACTTCAGAGATCTCAAAGAAAGGTAAGAAACCATCCCACCCCTAAAGGTGGTAAGGGGAAACTCTGATTATATATACAGTATATATGCTATAAGACTTAGCCCTGCAGTGTCCCTAGAAGACTGGCTACACTATCATTTTTATTATCATTTGTCAAGTTAATCTAACAGGTGACTGAATGAGCTCTATAACATTCTTTCATAATCCTCCCATAACAACAACCAAATTTTTCCCTGGAATGTTTCAAACCGCAGCTGTTCTACTCCATTGCCAACAAGTTAAAACGTCGTTTAGAAGGTGTTACATCTTAAAACCTACATATGGATTTTATTTTAGTACACCTGCCATCTAGCCCACAAGAACGTATGTTAAAGGATCTCGGGCTTTTCATAGCTACAAAAGATTAACTCCAAGGAGATTTTTCAAAATAGTCTTAAAATGGATGCATTATGTGGAGCTGTCATGGTTACTAACCGATTTATTCTAAACCTACAGGCCTCCATGCACTTGCACTCTAATGTAATATCAAGAAACTGGCATAAAGTATAAGCCTCAGCCAAAGGAAAAATGGCCTGAAACGTGTACAATAATGAGCAAAGCAGAGAATACATTAATGTATGTATATAAATGTGTGTCAGATTATACACATCTTAATGTTAATTTGCACTAATTCCCCTGGTGCAGCCAGTCAAGTTGTCCTATCACATTGTGTATGTGGTTTGAGATATAATAGGAATTTAATATATATTTTCTTTTTTTTATGGGGTGGTTCACCTTTAAGTTTACTTTTAGTATGTTATAAAATGGTCTTTATTATTTATATTTTATAGTTTTTGAATTATTTCTCTTCCTCTTCTGACTCTTCCCAGCTTTCAAATGGGGGTCGATGATCCCATCTGAAAACAAATGCTCTGTATCACTGCACATTAATTGTTATTGCTACTTTTTATTACTCACCCGTCTATTCTGGGCCTCTCCTATCCATATTCCAGTCTCTTATTCAAATCAATACATGGTTACTATGCTAATTTGAACCTAGCAACCAGATTTCTGAAATTGTAAACTGGAGAGCTGCTGAATAAAATGTTAAATGCAAGCTAATGCACTTTGGCAAAAATAATATACACTAAATGCCAATGTGTTTGGAGTTTCCTTTAATGAGAAGGATCTAGGGGTTTTTGTAGATACCAAGTTGTCTAATTCTGGGCAGTGTCATTCTGTGGCTACTAAAGCAAATAAAGTTCTGTTTTGCATAAAAAAAGGACATTAACTCAAGGGATGAAAACATAATTATGCCTCTTTATAGGTCCCTGGTGAGGCCTCATCTGGAGTATGCAGTGCAGTTTTGGACTCCAGTCCTTAAGAGGGATATAAATGAGCTGGAGAGAGTGCAGAGACGTGCAACTAAACTGGTTAGAGGGATGGAAGACTTCAATTATGTGGGGAGACTGTCAAGGTTGGGGTTGTTTTCTCTGGAAAAAAGGCGCTTGCGAGGGGACATGATTACACTTTACAAGTACATTAGAGGACATTATAGACAAATAGCAGGGGACCTTTTTACCCATAAAGTGGATCACCGTACCAGAGGCCACCCCTTTAGACTAGATGAAAAGAACTTTCATTTGAAGCAACGTAGCGGTGGTTCTTCACAGTCAGGACAGTGAGGTTGTGGAATGCACTGCCGGGTGATGTTGTGATGGCTGATTCAGTTAATGCCTTTAAGAATGGCTTGAATAATTTTTTGGACAGACATAATATCAAAGGCTATTGTGATACTAAACTCTATAGTTAGTATAGATATGGGTATATAGAATTTATGTGAAAGTATGGATGGGTGTGTGTATGGATGCTGGGTTTTCATTTTGAGGGGTTGAACTTGATGGACTTTGTCTTTTTTCAACCTGATTTAAGTATGTAAGTATGTAACTATGAGAGAATGGTCATAAACATGCAAAAGTTGGTACAGGCAGCGAACAAGCAGTAGGCAGGGACAAGCAGGGGGTTTTATAGCCAGACTAATGGCAACAGGTAAAACAAGCCATGTTTACTTGCAATTACAAGTAAAGCAGTAGGATTGAACCAGGATCTTTGCTTCACATAGGTAATGCAAACAGCATAGAAACACCAGGGGGCTCATTTATCAACACTAGGCAAATTTGCCCATGGGCTGTTACCTATAGCAACTAATCAGTGATTAGCTTTTTAAAGCCAGCTGCAAGTAGAACAATGAATGCAGCAATCTGATTGGTTGCCATGGGTTACAGCCCATGGGCAAATTTGCCCAGTGTTGATAAATGACCTCCCAGGTCTCTATTTTGACTCCAGGCAGGATGTTACACATACCCTCTGGTAAATGAGACTAAAAGAAATCTCATGTCAGTAATCAAAACCATGTGATTTATGAATAAAAGTATTCAATTTTTTTCACCAATTTGTATTGAATGATAAAAAAACATCAAACTGAAGAGTTTTTTATTATATAACAGAGCAAATTCTGTCCAACCTATATAGAATAAGAGTCAATATATCTGAATATGGCTTAGGTTTCAGCGTTCCTGCGTTCTGTATGTCATAATTGTCATTTATTATTAACCTTTATATAGCATCAACATATTCCACTTTGCGTTACAGGGACTTTGCATATATATCTAGGGATATATTATCAGTATGACCCACAGTGTGTACACTAATGTCCCAATGGCGTCTGTGTGGGTATAGCTGTGGGTTGGCAGGTGTGTAGATTTGTGGGCCAGATTGCAGGTCTTATCTACAGCTAGGGTTGCCACCTGGCCGGTAAAAATGAAGGTTAATCGCAATGTTATTAATAGGGACAAAAGAAAAATATATAGGAAGGCCGGTATTTTTTTCAGAAAAGGTGACAACCCTATCTACAGCAAACAAAAACACCACCTCTGCTACATTTTAAATACCAAGTTTCCATTTAATTGTTTGTTTTTTTTAAAGGAAAACACAGTCACTAGAAACCAGAGAGTGGTTTCAGAAGTGACACATTGGGATTCAGGAGACCTTTGCAGCTATGCAAAACATGAACCCTGGGAAGAAATCAAATGTTCCCTTCCAAGTTTTTCTATTTTCATGAATTTCCCTAGAGGCTGAATTGCACCAAATGGGTTTTATACCACACTGTGCAGATGCCAACAGCAGCATGGTTCCACCATTATGAAGTATATATGTATGTATATATGAGACCCTTAAATCCTGGGAAGGAAGTTTCTCTACCCTGATGCAGGGCCGGAACTAGGGGTAGGCAGAGTAGGTGGCTGCCTAGGGCGCCATCATTGATGGGCGCACTTTTAAGGGGATTTTTTTTTAGTTTTTCATTTTGCTTATTTAATAATTTTTTAAGTATTAATCCTGGCCCCGGTGCAGGCAGAATCCATCCATCCCTCACCTCCCTCACCTTCTCCCGGCAAGTAACAGCTCCTGGTGGTGCGGTGGTGTGATGTGCGCATGTGCGTTAATGACTTCACTTACGTGGTTCGCTGGCAGAGAGCTGGCAGCCAAGGCACATTGGTGTGGTTTGCGCGCATCGCTGCTCTGTCTCAGGTCAGCATTTACAGATAGTTGCGTTCAGTTCAGCCTGAACTGAAGGAAGATTAATATTCTTCTGTATGATGGATCAAAGTATCCTACTGTTTTGTTTTTTGACATTTTTCAGTTTAACATTACATATTTATATTTATATAAATGAAAAATTTCATTAGTTAATGTGTTGTACATTTTATTGCTTTCTTTTTTTAAAAACCGACATGGCAAGGTGGGAAATGGTAATGCAGGACAGGGGGGGGGGCTGATTAAAGCTCTTGCCTAGGGTTCCAAAGTACCATGAATTTTATCGCTCCGAGTGTGGAGCTCCCCATTCGTCCAGGCTACTCACGTGACCTCCAGTCCCACATCCTGGCATTGGATTCCTTCAACTCTCTCACTACAAACGGACTTGATTCACGGACACATTCTGGATACGTTTAAAATTCTTCACATCCTTTATTTATTCATATTTAAAAGGTTGTCAGCATTGGCACAGTGCATATAACACACCACTGACGCGTTTCGTGCCCTTACTAGCAGGCACTTCC